>NW_027168257.1:657500-977507 GCF_040954835.1 Lepisosteus oculatus
ACGTTGAGGGCATACTTTTTTCCACTTTACCATGAGTCGGGCTCAGCTGCACAGAGGCGAGAGCAGAGCAATGAGGTCACGGGGACAGGGGAGTCACACGCTGGCGGTTTAAACACGCGGAAGATCACTGAGGGATCCACAGTATGTGGACCCTCCGTGCGCCATCAGTCCGCACTCCGGACTCTGAATCCTGCCATCCAAGTTAAGATCTCGGCGGAACCTGAGGCGCAGTTCCTTCTTAAAACGTAATCTGGTGAGCATTTCTAGAATCGTACTTGTATAGATGCAGCCTTTAATGTGTTGCTAGGTTAAAATTGATGACTTCTTGAACTTCAGTAGGCAACTGCCCTCTTGATTTCGGATTTAATTTCTTTATTACAGGGGCGCTTTTATGAAGACAGAGTCATGTTCAGGTACTTTTCTTGATGGAGGAAGCATATTTCGGACTCTGTGATCTGCTCACCTGGAAAGGTCTGCTGTACTACTACAAGAGAGAAGTAGAGTCTGGAAGAAGGGACAATTTTATGATGCTTTGGAAGATAATGTTTTTTTTTTCTTTGAAATCGAAATGAATCAGAATATCAGTGCAAAAGACAGACTCTTGGTTTGGTTTGAGATATGGTTTTAAAACAGACAAAATGTAGAAAACAGGTCTTTCTCACTTTTGGTAAAGAATGGACCGGGGGTAATATTTTACTAGTTGCAGTGCTGATCTCACTGGGTTACAGTCCTGCAGTGTCACACCGGGGCCAGTGGCGCAATGGATAACGCGTCTGACTACGGATCAGGAGATTGCAGGTTCGACTCCTGCCTGGCTCGGGTCGTTTTTAAACGCATCTGGCTACTCCCTAAGTAGTCTGTGCTACTTACTGCATTGTAATCGTACCCGGTAAGAGATTTCCTTCATGTAAATGAACTGCACCTGACAGCTTTAGAAAAACACCTGGGCTCAGTACGGTGCTGAGAGCTCAGCGTTGCTGTTCTAATTAGCACGCACTGCATCGGCTATGAGCCCGAACCTTTCAATTATTCCGATCAGTAAGTCAACACGTAGTCCACGTGAACGGTAGAAATATTCTCTTGTCTGTCTCTTGTTTGTATAGAACTGAATGTCCCTGACAATGTTCTGTTAGTTTTAATTGAAGAACGGCATTTGTGTTCAAATATACCAGACAAGTTTATGTAACTGCTCATGCGACACTCAGTTGTAATTAGTCAAGAAATAAAGTCGAACAACAGCTGCGGGTTTGATTCTGAACGTATGAGATTGCAGCGCCTTTTACTTCCATTGACAAATGATAGAGATTCGAAGAGAGATCCTTCAGACCAGCAAGCAAACCCACGGCTATTTCGGTTTTCTATCTAGGCAACGTTGGTGTCTGCAATAGCATACATGAAAGCGTGATGCAATTTCTGTGGCTACATTTGTTGCACGTCATGCACAGTAAGAGTGTTTCTAACACCAAATAAAAAGTCAACAATTAGCGATCACGCCTTCTCCTCAGTTAACCCACTGAAACCCTTGCTGTTAACAGTTCTTTACTGCGTGCTTTACCAGCACCTACATATCGTGTCGGTTCTTTCAGCTTTATTCATTAGGTTTTCAAAGGTATAAGTAGAGCACCAGAGGTGCGAACGCAAAATGTGTGGTTATCTGAAGAATTGATTTCAATGGCAGCGGGTCCAAGCGATTTCGCGTTGTTATAGTACCAGGAAAGGAGAAGCGGCACTTCGCCTCTGCCGTGCAGGCACAAGGCGACGTGCGGCAGACGCCGGAGTCGGCAGGTTTCGAACCTGCGCGGGGAAGCCCCAACGCATTTCGAGCCCATCGCCTTAACCACTCGAGCACGACAAATGCGAACTCGCCGCCGCCGTATTCCTCCTATAATCAAACACGGACTGCGAGGTGGCTGCGGAAACCTTTTTAAAGTTGCTCTCCGTTAAAAAAAAATACCTTTCACAAGATTCGTGCCGGCAGACAGACACGCCTCAGAGGGTTTAAGGCTGGCTTCACGTTCAAATGATAAAGTCCCCCAGTCCGGATGTCAAAACGCAACTTTGGCAGACAGAAAAAAACATCAACAAACCAAAAATGTGGACAAGGATTTTACAAGCTGCACCACACTGCACTTTCAAAAGCATTTACATTCGTGTTAGACGCAGGAATTGCCTTTGATTTGCGCGCTTACGAACGCCATGGAAAACGAAACAAAACTAAAGCCCTCAGCTCCTGCACTTGATTATAGTCCCGTTACGTGTCGAAGCAGGAATTTACGTCATCCTACCACTGTAACACGGGGAATAGAGGGAAATGAGCACAAGCTACGAATTGTCTCAATCACTCCCTACAGTAGTAAGACGCCTGGAAGCGTGCACCCCCATCATTAATCTTTGCGCATCTGTGCAAGGTAAACTCTGGAGCAGTCTCTGAAACGGCTCAAAGGAAACACGTGATTGATTCCATGTGCATCTGGGGTTCATTTCTTATTTACATTTAATTCAAGGGAAAGGCTTGGGTCAGTTTCAGACGGCCTCCAACAGCGAGATTCAAGCGCCCCACCTTCAGCCCAATCTGCGCCGCCAGAACGCCAACGGCTCCTCTGGTCTCTGGGGTGCGGTTGTGACCCCGTAACCTAAAGTGTTGGTGGCAGACAAATGGAGACTAACAGGTGATGTCCTAGGACATGACTACATTGTGACACTCGGTGGGGATGGTGACCATTGCTTGGAAAAGAGTGCGAGGCCCCTTTAGAAAAACATTTTGTTAACAGGCATTCTGCCTTAGTCCAAACACCTATAGCTTGCAAAGCACATGCTATTAGACAGGCACCTCTGCAAGACCTTAAGAGTCTCTTAAACTAGTGATAGTAAGGTGTTCCCAATGGGCGATGTTTGGCTTTCAAATCATCTCTCTGTGGAAGCGCCGAGATGCAGCTGTTTAAGGCTTAGAAGCAGCTGACTGTTTCACTACCTAGCGGATTACTGTCAGTCAGGGAGCTCAGAGGTGAAAAGCCTGTCTGAGAAACAATTCGCCGTCAATCAGTTCAATATGTTCCGTACCAGCTCGGCGCACCTGAGATCATCTTGGTAGCCGTGTAGCTCAGATGAGTGAGAGCGTGTGTGTGTGCACCACCGTGATTGGATGCCGGTCCTTCTCAGGTCACAGTAAACCTTCTGCTGCCTAACTTTCCTAATTTTGGGGATCCCTTTGAAAAAGCAAAGGAAAAAAAAAACTGGCTCTTCATCAGCGTGATCGACCCAACCCAGTGTGTCCCAGTGGCCTAATGGATAAGGCACTGGCCTTCTAAGCCAGGGATTGTGGGTTCGAGTCCCATCTGGGGTGCTCCTGTCCCATTTTGAGCGTACAAATGTCCTTGTGATTTGCAAAGCTGCAACCCCACCTTACTCAGTGAGCGTCTCTGCTTTTTTCTCACATACAGTTGGGAGAAAAACTTTTGTAAACAGCCCTTCGGAATGATGTGGATTTCTGCATGAATGGCTCCTAACATGTGATCTTATCTTTATCTAAGTCATAATAATCAATAAAGAGAGTCTGATTTAACAAACAACACACGCCCAACATTTGACATTGCTGTTTTAACAAAACAGCCTCCGCCATGCTTCCCAGGTGGGATGAGGTTTTGGAGTTGGTATGCAGTGTTTTGTTATCTCCAAACATAACGCTGTGCACATTTACCAACAAGTTCAACTTTTGTCACGTCTGTCCACAGAACATTGTTCCAGGAGTTGCTGTGGAACATCCATGTGGTCTTTAGCAAACTTGAGAGGGGCAGTGGTGGTTTTTTTTGGGGGGAGAGCAGTGGTTTCCTCCATGGTGACCTCGCATGATCACCACTCCTGTTCAGATTTTTCTTATGGTGGACTCATGAACACAGACGTAAGACAAAGTCAACCACCTGTTCGCTAGATCCCATCCCCACTCAGCTAGTCAAAGATTCCCTCGAAGGACTGGCAGGACCTATAATTAGTATGATGAATGCATCGCTTGCGTCAGGCGTTGTACCTGATCAATTTAAGGTAGCGGTTGTTAGACCGCTCCTTAAGAAGTCAAATTTGGATCCACAAGTTCTTAACAACTACAGGCCTGTCTCAAAGGTCCCATTTCAATCTAAAAGTCTTGGGAGAATAGTTGTTGCCCAACGTCAATCGTATCTGGATTCAAATAATATACTTGAGAAATTTCAGTCTGGTTTCTGAAACTGCATTAACAAGAGTCGTAAATGATATTCTCTTAGCTACTGATGCGGGGAATGCAACAGTGCTTGTGCTTTTAGATCTTAGAGCTGCCTTTGACACGGTTGACCTCTCTGTTTTGTTACACAGGCTTGAGTTTGAGGTTGGCTTATCTGGAACCGTCCTTCAGTGGTTTACTTCACATTTTACTCATCGTTTTCATTATGTTCAAATATCTAATAATTGTACTGCTTCATCAATGTCACCAGTTCAATTTGGGGTACCAGAAGATCAGTGCTGGGACCAATATTGCTCTCTCTCTCTACATGCTGCTGATAGGTAGGATAATATGAAAAAATAATATGAACTTTCATTCATATGCTGATGACACTCAAATAAACATTTTGTTTACACCAAACGACAACTCTTCTATTATCAGTTTAGTTAAATGCATTAAGGAAGGAAATACTTGGATGTGTGAAAACTTTTTGTTACTCAACTCTGAGAAAACTGAGGATCTGTTGATCGGAGGCAACAATACTGATAGGACTACTATAACTTCAGCACTTAACTCAGAGGATTTAAACATTTGCCTCAAAGAGACAGCACGTTACCTAGGCGGCATATTAGACACAAGGCTCTTAACAACTTGCATTGTTAAGTGCCTTGGGACAACCTTGTTGTGAAAGGCGCTATATAGAAATACATTGATTTGAATTGAATTGACAATGTAAAATGTTGTGTGTGTTGTTTGTTAAACAAGACTGTCTTTATTTATCAAAAAATAAAAGGAATTTGCTAGGAATGCAAACGTTAGGTTGCGCTTCTTCATGCTGCATCGTCGGCATGAGTGGAGCTTTTTAAACGTCTGTACTTACTGTGCCCCATAAGAAATCGTTTGTCCCCGTTCAAAAGAGATTGTGCGATGTCCTGCAGTGTTCGCAAAGTAAACCTTTGACAGTTTGAAAAGAGGAATTTATTCTGCTTCCTGTGCGTGCAGTAGTTACAAAGTTGAACGTCTTTACACGATTTGCTGCAGTTTTCAGTGGGCGGGCTTTGTCAGATGGCTTGGAAAAACGCACTGTGTTTCGGCTCGGGAAACATCATGAGAAGTGTCCTGCATGTTTTCTGTGTATAGCTGTCTTTTAACGCATACAGAATTCATTCGAAATCATTGATTTCTCCAATTAACAAGGGTCCCTTAAAAGATGAGTCAAAGTAACGTCTAATCGGATTAGTTTCCTTAGAGCTGGTTCAGAGTTTGCTCAAGAGTTTACCTTTCACAGATGCGCAAAGAAGAATGTTGGGGGTGCATGCTTCAAGGTGCCTTACAGCTGTAGGGAGTGATTCGAGATTCGAGACGATTCGTGCCGTGTGCTCGTTCCCATATACCGTACGCCCCGGGGTGCAGTGCTAGGATGACGTAAAATACCGCTCGGGCACGTAACGGCGTTATATGCAAGTGCGGGACGTGAGGGTTTTCGTTTGTTCATTTTGTTTTGTTTTGCTCTGCTTTGCTTTGTTTCTTGGTCAAGAGGCGTAAGGTAAGTCGTAATCCAGGGAGAACACTGGTGGCAAACAGTCCGAGGTGAGAGGCGAGGTCCAAAGTCGAAAAGGCAGAAGGGGAGTCCAATATCCAGAATAAACGAGGTAATGGAAAAAACGCCAGGTAGAGCTCTCAAGGAGTAGACTCAATACCAGCGGGAAGCAGATAAAGATGGTAAAAATAGCACTGCGTACCGCACGGTGGAGTGTGTGCAGGTGGGTAAACTCGTGCGGCGGCGTTTGTTAATAATCACCCGCTGCTGGTGCTGTTTAGATTGCTTAAGAGTTGGTCTTAACTGCCTGGCGGTCATGACAAGCTCCTCTTTAAGCTGTGGTTTAGTTTTGCATTCATGTGTTTCTAGAGCAGTTATTTATGGGGGTGGGTGGGTCTTTCACAGAGGCTCAGGACAAATCCCCTGCATGAAAGTCTACTGTGTGCGTTCAAACAGTCACAGGTTAAGAGCCAGGCAGGAGGACAATGGACAGAAGAAGCAACGAACTAAAAATAAAAGAACGAATATGAAAAAGCCACCATCTTTTTCTTTTTGACATTTTCCGACTTTCATGCAAGCCAGGACAAAGTTGCTCGTAGCTACTTGTGGATTCAAATACTCTATCGAGTGCTTTGATGAGTTTTTGCAATTTGATTGTCGTCCTGTCAGCCTGTTTCTGTTTTTTTTTTCAATCTAGTGATGGAAAGTAAGAGGGAAATGATGGAGCAATCAATAACCGCTCCGGAAAAATGGCAGAAAGAAATGGCCCGTCACTAAGGACATTTGTGAAGCAGAGGAGTGACATCACCACAAAGGCGACTTATTCTGCTGATCGTTTTAGTGAATAATGATTGAGGCGTGTTAAGAGAAAGGTAGCTGCGTCAGCATGCTTAGGCTGCAAAGGATAAAGCAAAGGTTTACTCCATGCTGAAAAGAGAAGAAAAGAAGCACAACGTTTCGGCTGTGGAGCCTTCTGCGCCATCTTCTTTAGCAATGGTGATGATGTTTACATTGGAAAAACTGAGACACGCATACTGGAGGGGCTTGAACCACCAACTTTTCAGCACCACAGAGTCTGACAGTCTTTTGTGCGCCCTACATTTGCAGGTTTATGGTCAAAGAAAACAATCACTTGCACTTCTTGCAGCCGGCAATCTTTTTCCACTGACAACCAAGAAATGGATTTCATCTTTCACAAGCTGTATGGATTTCTTCAAAAACAAGTTATTCCAGAAAGGAAATGAATTCTTGCATTAAACTGAACCAAGCTGTACATGTTTGTCTGAAATGAGATATGCGGCACAACAAGACACGGAGAGAGGCACCGCTGGTATTCAGACCCAGGATCGCCTGCTTACTAGGCAGGCACTTTAAGCCACTAGGGAACAGCGCCAGCAGAGCACCGTGCTTTTACAGACACTTGGACACATCTGCGTTCGGTGTGCACTTAATCTGCTCTCTGAGCCCGTTGCCTCCGTCCCATTTAATAGCAGAACTGACGCCAAGAGAAATGATGAGAAATGGCATTTATCGGGCACTTCTCATGTCCAAGGAGCTCAATGCCCTTGACACCTCCCCAAGGCGACAGAGCTGTGCATTCTTTGGCGACAACATTTTTTCTTTTGTTTTATTTCTATACTTATTGATAGAATAAAAACGATATGTCATGTACTGTAAGGGAAATGTCTCTTTTCATGGGGAAAGCTAGCACCAGCAAATGTTGTGTTTAGAAGAAGTGATTTAACATGACACGTGACCTAATTTACCGGAGCAAAAGCTCACCCAGCAAGCCCTGCTTTACTTCTACAGGAGAGAAGTACTGTAGAGTCTGCAAGATGTTCAGCTGGGTAGCTACGTCAGCATGCCTCGGCTGCAAAGGAACAAGTAATAGGTTTATTGCATGCTGAAAAGAGAAGAACGGAAACACAGCGTTTCGGCCGTGAGGTCTTCTCACACCTGAAGAAGCCTCACACCTGTAAAAGGCTCCATGGTTTTCTTTCTTCTCTTTTCAACATGGAATACACCTATTGTCTGCAAGATGTGACAATTTCACGGTGTTTTGGAAGAAAACCTTTTTTCTTTGAATTCAAAATCAATCAGAATTTCAGCACGACACACCAACACTTTTTCTGTTTTAAGGAGATGATATTTTAAACCTGATAAAAATAGTAGGAAACACAAGTTTCTTGCTGTGAAAATTTAGATGGGGAAGTGTACTACTGGTAGCAGTGTAGAGCTCTCTGTGGTGGAATGCAAACACATGTTCTATGGGCCAGTGGCGTAATGGATTACGCGTCTGACTTCGGATCAGAAGATTGTAGGTTCGAGTCCTGCCTGGTTCGTGAGGCTTTTAAACCTCTCAGGTTCCTCGGTAACAGGTTGCCGTCATGTATATGAACTATAGAAAAGCATCTGCCACAACCCGTAAATTAGCACGCAAGTGCGGGCTAGTTAACACAGAACTGTATGGAGATCATCTCCAGCTCCGAGCTCAATTGCAATGAAAAAACATGCAGAACAGAACTGGAGAGCAGCTGAATTTGTGCTCAGTAGGGTGGGGAGGACTCAGCATTGCTATTGTTCTAATTGGCATGAACTGCAGGGGATCTGAATCAGAACACGTCACTTAGTTCGATCATTGCGTCAATATGTAGGCCACGTTAATATAGAATTATTACTTTGTCTGTCTCGTCTTTGTATATAGGTGAATGTCCCTGACAATTTCATGTTAGTTTTTAAGAACGACATTGGTGCTAATATATACATATATAGCATATAAGGAACACGTAAAAGTTTAGTCCATGTTGAAAAGATAAGAAAACCGCCACAACGTTTCATCTCGGAATAAATCTTTACTTGTTGTTTTGCAGCCTACCCATTCTGACCTAACTCCTCCCTTGAAATTCCCTAACAGATAAGGGTACGTAACGGCTCATGCGATGCTCAGTTGCAATTTGTCCCAAAACAAACAAGAACAGCAGCTGAGGGTTTGAGTTTGAACATGCACTGTATTAAAGCAGCTTTTATTCCCATTGATAAATGCTAGATATTCCTACAGAGATTCTCCAGGTAGTAAGCGATTCCTGTTTCTGTTTCTATTTCTGTTTCATATATATATATACAGTATATATACAGTATTGTACTATTATTATATAATTGTTACACTGTGGCTGTGTTGTGTGTGTTAAGCTGCTGTTGCACTGCAATTTCCCTCACGGGATCAATAAAGTATCTATCTATAAGAAGACATTACCAACAACGACCACAAGATGGAGATATTGTCTAGACATTACCAACAACGACCACAAGATGGAGATATTGTCCAAAGAGGCAAGCAGGGCAAAGCCGCGATAAGGTAAAATCATTTTTTGTAAGAGATTGCTGTCAGAATGCACATCCGTATCCCAAACAGAATCTCTAGTAAAATATGATCATTTGTGAAACAGGCAATTGAGTGTCTGCTACAATATGATTGCTACAGATGCAGCCATTCAAAATGCGCGGGCGTACGCTGTACGCAGTCTACCACAAGTTACCGGTAAATACCGCGAGTTACCGGTAAATACCGCTAGCAAAATAATAGTATCCGGAATTTCCGCAAGGTGGAGCTAATAAAGCTCAACTTCTCATGTTTGAGCTGTAGCCATCAAAGTCTTTAATGAAGATATTACTAATAGTATTAATAATAAATGAACTTGGACAAGCTGTAAACTCAAAGTATTGCCCTGGTCCACATTATTTTTTTCATTGCCCGTCTTTGTAAAAGTAACACCACAGCATTTCGCAATCACGCATTTTTTTCCAATCATGCAAAGTACAGTAATTTTTGAGAATCGATTCACCATGCCTTTCACATGCTCATAAAAGAGGTTGATTTAGGAACATAAACATATTACCGTATGCAAACTTTACTGTATACAGTTTGTATATGTATATGTATATGTATATTTAATGTCTTAACTGTGCCCGTTTAAGTATTGAATATTTATATGGAATTTTACCACTGAAGGGAAATCTTAGTGCCTGAGCATAAAAAGAATAGGAGCATACTGGAACACGTGTGAAGGCCATAAACGATATTAATTTTGGAACATAAACATACAGTATATGGCTGGTCTCGGTACTTTAAAGAAAACATACACGAAACATGGTTTCATTATGACCAGAATCGGTCTTGAGATATTTTTAACTTGATTTACAGTATTTGAGAGGTATGTCTTGACACCGATACTACGTAAATACTCCTCACGTATATGTTTCTAGGTTTATATTATGCATTTCATACGGTCAAATTGCTTTTGAGCAACTGATAAGAAGCGCGAAACGGTATGCCCAGGGCGTTTTAGTTTTCGTTTTGTTTTAATGCAGTGCAGTGGATTGATTAGAGATATCAAGTACATACAAGTCATTTTTTAAATGTTGTAGTTCGTCTTGTAAAAATGTTACAAGTACATCATCTGTCAACAATTACACAGGTTCTGTTTCCATATTGCGGTTTTTGGTTACGTAATATTATTTTCTAATTTCACGTTGTGAATATATGATTTGGGCAAACAGAGCCGCAAAGAAGTACATTATGGGTTGTTGTTGTTTTTTTGCAGTTTTATCTAAAATAAGCGATGCTTAAACCTTTGTCTGATTCTTGTGAAACTATCCACACGACAGTTACCTAGGAGTTGACTTCAGTGATGTCACTGATGGGATGTTTCTAAAAATCCATCCTCTGTAAAACATCTTCTCTAGTTGTTCTGCATATGTATTCGCTAATGAAGCTGTGTTTTTCTGAGCCTGGTTCTCTACATTTCTGTATGAACCAGCTTAGAGGGCTAAAGACAGCTTGTGTTTAAATTGAGTGTAAGGTAATTTATGCTTCTAAAGTCATGGTCAGCATTTATTATTGTACTGTGCTGTAAACTTCTTCTGTGCCTAATTACATTATTTTATAGTCGATAATGTTTCTGTAGTGCTTTTTCAGCCCTCAGCATGTGTCTGCGCTGGTGGTGCTGTGGGTTAGGTTCCTGACTCCTATGTCACATGGTCTGTGGTTGAATCTCATGGAACTATGACTTTAATTTTTAACAAACATTTCTTTGAAAAAATGAAACATTTCCCTTGGTCAGAGATTAAATAAAACCTCACTTGCATCAAAACAAATTTATATTTCTAAATATCACAACATGATCGAATTTACGTCTTTTTAATAACAATGAATAGTCACCTATGCGTTACAAAATAAACATTTATATTGATTTGAATTGCGTTTTGATTTAAATCGTAAACGCGTGTTTAAATATATGTGTTTAAAGGCGATATACTGTATAAAAGCGCTGATTCTTATGGAATGTGTTCGGCCGGGGATTCAAAAAAAATATTTTTTTTAATCGCGTATCTAAGGAAAATTGCAGTATAACTTTGTTCATGCACAAACAGTGGCATGTTACATTATAATTTGGGTGTCTCCTCTTGCCAGAAAGCTCTAAATTGCATTTTGAGTGCGGTTTTTGACTTTTTCTAAATTGCAACCCATAAATAAAGCTGATACAGTTTAGACTTACTGTATTCTAAACTGTATTACAACATCACATTGGACAATGCAACGTAAATTGCAAAAATGCACTTGGAATCTATCCTAGCCCTACTATGAAAATTATTTAAACTGCGACACTTATCATTCATCTTTAAATAAACTTTATTTTATATAGCGTTTTAAGCGAATAGGTAATTAGATTGCTCATAAACCTAATCGCTTTTTCTACATAAACACAGCGTGATTGCTCTCTGAAAATGCTTTTTTCTTTATATTTAGGCTCAGATTTCAACTATAGATCGTATTATTATGAACTTTCTTGGAAAAATGTCTTTTATGTAAACCATGTTTGCTATTAATTCATTTAGGGCTAAAATACGTTCATTGTCTTCCAATCGAGTCGAGTTGACATTGGAAGCTTGCCACGCCCGGACTGTTACACCAACGCATTAGCATGTTGAAGCGATTTCATTGAGGAGGCCATCTACTAGTTAACACTGTACTTCCTACTTTGAAAATACCTGTGAAATTGGTTTAATTCGTCACAGCCAGCACTCCGGCAGAGAGGGGGGTTGTACTCGTTAATGTCTGATGACATACAAGTGGAAAGATTACAGATTTTAACCGTCTTTTTTCTGAACCAGGGAAAATCTGATCATGTTTCTCTATAACAATAATAAAAAACTTTATTTTCAATTATTTTACATATCCCGCTTGCACATCGCATGACTTTAATAAATCTATTCTTTATTAATACTAAATAAATAATACTAAAAATACTTCAGCAAATAGGTCACTTGATTTTTGGAATAATTCCAAATAGCACAATGATCCACTGGCATCCCTGAAGTCTGTTTAGTGCATAATCTTCCAAATACAATCACTAAGCAATTATAAGAATTATACCATCCTACTTCTTTGTGATATCCTGTAAAAACTAAACCTATTTTTATAAGGCTTTTACTCAAAAGATTTCCAAACACACAAAGCATTTGTGAAGTACTATAGTATTTCTAAAGGTTACTGGTACAACATCAATCATTAAAGCTTAACAATAAAGTTTAGATTGCTGACTATGGACTAACTACATTAACTAACTGCAATGCAACACTATACATTTTACAAGAATATCTGGTTGAATTCTTGCATTTGTAGCCAATTTAATGCGAGAGAAATAAGCCAATTTAATTATTTCACAAAAAATAATGTGATATAAAATGGATGTTTTTAACTTTATTGTAGTGTTTTAGAAACTAATATGTCTTCAAAAATGGTTGTTTTTCACTCCTAGGAATGAAAGCTGTTGTTATATAATGTTTATTTTCAAATTTTGAAAAATCAAAGGATTCTAGCTTTCTCCCCTTTCAGGCATCGGAAACAGAGAACCTCATGGTTTTCCTAAAAATCATTTTTTATGTTCCCTGGTGTTCCAAACTTAGTTTTAATCAATTTTAATTTGTTATTATGTTAAAAACAGGGTAATAAATTTCTAATTGGACTATAAATAATGTCATATTGTCTGCTATAAAACTGATGTTTTCAACTCTATTGTAGAGATTCTAGAATCAACTAATAGAGAATTGAAATAAAAAAGGGCATAAGAAAACATTACCAACAACGACCACAAGATGGAGATATTGTCTAGACATTACCAACAACGACCACAAGATGGAGATATTGTCCAAAGAGGCAAGAAGGGCAAAGCTGCGATAAGGTAAAATCATTTTTTGAAAGAGATTGCTGTCAGAATGCACAACTGAATCCCAAACAGAATCTCTAGTCAAATATGATCATTTGTGAAACAGGCAAATGAGTTTCTCAGGTGCCCATTGCTCATTTTCAGACACATTTATGCAATACTTTCACCATGCGTTGAGCAATAGGGATTAAAGATACCAGAGGTAAGGTTTAAAAGTGATTCTGAGGTGCAACACATCAGCGATACAGCTAGGCATCTGAAATGCGGGGTTTGAGAGCCCTTCAGGGAACACCGTACCCTAAAGGTACCAGAAGTCCACTAGTATAAGCATTAAGTCACTGTCACCCCTGTTACAATGTGATTGCTACATATCTTCATTTCTTTGGTTTTTAAGGAGTAAGAGTGCAGGGGGTCTAAATCTGCGATCCAGTGTGTTGAAGTATTTCACAACACTACCTGTAGCCCGTATGGAAATAAATACTAATTCTGATTATTGCCCTGGGCATGTACCAATAAATCACTGAGCATATATCACTGTGTTGAAGCTAGAGACCTGTATGTAATATTATGGTGCTAAAATGTCATTTTCACATATATTAATGTAATAAATGATTGCTTATGCTTAATAAACAAATCTAATTAAAATAAAAACTTAAGTTTTGTATTTGTCTTGTACCATAGAACATGATTTTCTTTGTATTTCAAGCCCACAAAGTGTCCAAATGATGCACGACATGATATAAGGAAGATTATCACATGAAAAATCGGTATTATCTTTCTCATGAAAATGCATTCCTTTCATTACCTTTTAATTTTTAAAATGAACTCAAGTTGTGTATAATGTAATAATTTAAGTAGAATAGATTCTAATAATATAATGATCCAGTGTGTTGCACTACTTCACTGCTTCACTGTTCTATGCCGTCTGGAAATAAATCCTCAGACTGCTTACTGCCCTGGGCTTGTACCAATAAATTACAGGAGCACATCTATATATCACTGCGTTGAAGCAGGAGACACACAATCACTGCAAACACATCCTAAATACAGTGTTCCAGCACCTTTGACCTCATCCAGAACGTATCATTTCTTGAAAGGGATTGCTGTCTGAATGCACATCTGAATCCCAAACAGAATCTCTAGTAAAATACGATCATTTGTGAAACAGGCAAATGACTGTCTCAGGGGCCCATTCCTCATTCTCAAGACACATGTATGCAGTACGTACACCATGCATTGAGCAAAAGGGATCAAAGACACCACAGGTAAGGTTAGAATTCATTCTGACTATATTCTAAAATATTGGACTCATATTCTTATGATGGCAGACATGATGCTGCGTTTAAAACCGGGGTTAATGGACATTATATGACTGTCAATTCTGTTTTGTTTTGGAGACACTTGGCTGCCTATATGGTACAGTGCAGCGTGAAGGAAACATTTTCCAAAACTGTGTCAGCTCAAAAGTTGTAAGAGAACCTCTCCAGCTGCTTTAACTCTCTTCATTTTTGTCATTTAATTGTCTGTCGGCACTATGTGGCAGCGTTGCATGACAACCCATCTCACCACGGAAAGGAACCTAACAGCTTTGGTAAGAGAGGAGAAAAGGACCTGGCCAGTAAGGGGCTCGAACCCACGACTTTGACGTTATCAGCACCATGCTCTAACCAACTGAGCTAACCGGCCTCACGACAGTGGTCCTCTCTGTGCAGCGCCTTTTACTTCCATTGACAAATGATAGCAATTCGAAGAGAGATCCTTCAGACCAGCAAGCAAACCCACGGCTATTTCGGTTTTCTATCTAGGCAACGTTGGTGTCTGCAATAGCATACATGAAAGCGTGATGCAATTTCTGTGGCTACATTTGTTGCACGTCATGCACAGTAAGAGTGTTTCTAACACCAAATAAAAAGTCAACAATTAGCGATCACGCCTTCTCCTCAGTTAACCCACTGAAACCCTTGCTGTTAACAGTTCTTTACTGCGTGCTTTAAGAACACCTACATAATGTGTCAGTTCTTTCAGCTTTATTCATTAGGTTTTCAAAGGCATAAGTAGAGCACCAGAGGCGCGAACGTAAGATGTGTGGTTATCTGAAGAACTCATTTCCATGGCAGCAGGGCCAAGTGATTCAGCGTATTTATAGTACCAGGAATGGAGAAGCGGCACTTCGCCTTTGCCGGGGAGGCACAAGGATACGTGTGGCAGACGCCATAGTCGGCAGGATTCAAACCTGTGCAGGGAGTTCGCAACGGATTTCAAGTCCATCGCCTTAAACACACGGCCACGACTACAGCAAGCTCACCCCCGCCGCATTCCTCCTATAATCTAACACAGAGTGCGAGGTGGCTGCGGAAACTTTTTCAAAGTCGCTCTCCGTTAAAAAAAAATAAATACCTTTGACAAAATACGTGCCGGCAGACAGACATGCCTCAGAGGGTTTAAGGCTGGCTTCACGTTCAAATGATAAAGTCTCCCCGTCCGGATGTCAAAATGGAACTTTGGCAGACAGAAAAAACATCAACAAACCACAAATGTGGACAAGGATTTTACAAGCTGCACCACACTGCACTTTCCAAAGCATTTACATTCCTGTTAGACGCAGGAATTGCCTTTGATTTGCGCGCTTACGAACGCCATGGAAAACGAAACAAAACTAAAGCCCTCAGCTCCTGCACTTGATTATAATGCTGTTACGTGTCGAAGCAGGAATTTATGTCATCCTACCACTGCAATACGGGGAATAGAGGGAAATGAGCACACGCTACGTATGTCTCAATCACTCCCTAGAGTCGTAAGGCGCATTGAAGGGTGCACACCCATCATTAATCGTTGCGCCTCTGTGAAAGGAAAGCTCTTGAGCAGTCTTTGAAACAGCTCGGATGAAACACTTGATTGCTTCCATGTGCATCTGGAGCCCATTTCTTATTTTCACTTCACGCCGCCCAAAGCATTTCTAAAACAGGAGATTCGTGTTTGGGAATGCGCCCTGCCCTACGAATAAAACAGGTCTACGGGTCTGAAACCTGCTCCACGGAAAACAGTTCTGTTGCGCTTTTGATCAAAGGGAGATTCGCTGTTCTTACTTTTTGATGACATAACACCCAAAGGGGCTTCTTTGGAGCTGGATTCCAACCAGCATCCGAAAGTTTCTTGGCGGTATCCTTTACAGTCCTCTGTTCGGTCGACAAGGGACAGAAGGGGGCAGCTTTCCTCACACACACAGTGCAATGTACTGTAGTGTTCCCGTTCATTGAATTCGCAGTTCTGCATCAGACCTCTAACTCGTTTCCTTAGCTTGGATTTAAGCCATGAAGCAGGCTTCTAGTCTATAAACGTCTAGAGAAATCACAAACTATTTGAGAGGCCATCATCCCAGGGGAACTGACAAAGTCTATCCCTAAACACCTAGCGCAATCTCTCGAGAGACTGTCAAAAATCGCTTTCTCCGTTTGCGTTGCAAGTAAGTGAAAACGCGGTCTCAAACCAGAGCCACTTGGCAGCAGCGGCACGTAAATACTGTTACTGTCACTGCTCGATACTGACGTTAGCCTACTATACCATGTTCAGCCACCACTAGGAAATGTACGGCTCTAGTACTGGAGCAAACAACAGGAGGGCCAAAGGCACACGGGCACACATGGAGAGTGACGAGAATGGGACTCAAACCCATGCGTGCAGAGTACAATGGATTAGCAGTCCATCGCCTTAACCACTCGGCCACCTCGTCTAGGAAACTGGGCTGTCCAGACATGGGTTGCAGCGCTCCAGATGATCTTTTTCTTTTTTTTCCCTCGTACTCGAGGGTCATTTTCCTGTTCCACATGCGATTTCAACATTTTCCTTGGGAGATGTCAAGCCAGCAAGCCACTGGTTCAGTGGCCATTGTGGAGTTCAGTGGCCCTGTTGTACACAGAATGCACATTGAGCTCCTTGGACATGAAAAGTTCCAGATAAAAGCCATTTGTCATCCTTTCTCTTGGTGTCGATGTTGCTATTGTATGTAAAGGTGGCAACTTGCTCAGCGAACAGGCGGAGCACACACCGAATGCAGATGTGTCTGAGTGGTGTGTCCAAGTGGCTGCAAAACGACAGCACTCCCAGGGCGCCGTGGCTTAGTTGGTTAAAGCGCCTGTCTAGTAAACAGGAGATCCTGGGTCCGAATCCCAGCGGTGCCTTTTTTGTTCTGTGTTCTCGAACAGAACTGGTCATTATGGACAACCGCCTACAGCTAGACCTAATTAAATGCAAGTATTCATTTCCTGTCTTTAACGCGACTTGTTTTTCTTAAAATGGATGCAACTTGCAAAACATGAAATACAAACCTTGCTAATCAGTGCTAGCGGCTGGCAAAAAAAAAAAGAAGTCAGCAATGTTTTTTTTCTTTAACCTTAACCCTGCTAATGGAGAAGAGTTAAACAACCGAGTCTATGCAGCTTAAACGGTGCGCACGTCGGGTTCTTAGCTGAAAGGGTGGTAAATCACGCTCACCCCAGTTCTTAATCTTTTAAAGAGGATACAAAATTGAACCTAGTCGCCACATCACATACATCCTGTTCAATGATAAAAAGGTAACATCTATCCTTGCTCCAGAGTAAATCTCACGTTGAAGGCATCTTTTTTTTCACTTTACCGTGAATCGGGCTCGGCTGCACAGAGGAGAGAGCAGAGCAATGAGGTCACTGGGACAGGGGAGTCACATGCTGGCGGTTTGAATACGCGGAAGATCACTGAGGGATCCACAGTATATGGACCCTCCGTGCGCCATCAGTCCGCACTCCGGACTCTGAATCCTGCCATCCGAGTTAAGATCTCGGCGGAACCTGAGGCGCAGTTCCTTTTTAAAACGTAATCTGGTGAGCATTTCTAGAATCGTACTTGTATAGATGCAGCCTTTAATGTGTTGCTAGGTTAAAATTGATGACTTCTTGTATTTCAGTAGGTAACTGCCCTCTTGATTTCAGATTCAATTTCTTTATTACAGGGGCGCTTTTATGAAGACAGAGTCATGTTCAGGTACTTTGCTTGATGGAGGAAGCTCATTTCGGACTCTGTGATCTGCTCACCTGGAAAGGTCTGCTGTACTACTAAAAGAGAGAAGTAGAGTCTGGAAGAAGGGACAATTTTATGATGCTTTGGAAGGTAGGTTTTTTTTTCTTTGAAATCGAAATGAATCAGAATATCAGTGCAAAAGACAAACTCTTGGTTTGGTTTAAAGAAATATGGTTTTAAAACAGACAAAATGTAGAAAACAGGTGTTTCTCACTTTTGGAAAAGAATGGACCGGGGGTAATAGTTTACTAGTTGCAGTGCTGAGCTCACCGGGTTGCAGTCCTGCAATGTCACACGACGGCCAGTGGCGCAATAGATAACGCGTTTGACTACGAATCAGGAGATTGTAAGTTTGACTCCTGCCTGGCTCGGGTCGTTTTTAAACGCATCGGGCTACTCCCCTAAGTAGTCTGTGCTACTTACTGCATTGTAATCGTACTCAGTAAGAGATTTCCTTCATGTAAATGAACTGCACCTGACAGCTTTAGGAAATCACCTGGGCTCAGTACGGTGCTGAGAGCTCAGCGTTGCTGTTGTTCTAATTAGCACGCACTGCATCGGCTATGAACCCGAACTTTTCAATTATTCCGATCATTAAGTCAACACGTAGTCCACATGAAAGGTAGAAATATTCTCTTGTCTGTCTCTTGTTTGTATAGAACTGAATGTCCCTGACAATGTACTGTTAGTTTTAATTGAAGAACGGCATTTGTGTTCAAATATACCAGACAAGTTTATGTAACTGCTCTTGCGACACTAAGTTGTAATTAGTCAAGAAATAAAGTCGAACAACAGCTGCGGGTTTAATTCTGAACGTATGAGATTGCAGCGCCTTTTACTTCCATTGACAAATGATAGAGATTTGAAGAGAGATCCTGCAGACCAGCAAGCAAACCCACGGCTATTTCGGTTTTCTATCTAGGCAACGTTGGTGTCTGCAATAGCATACATGAAAGCGTGATGCAATTTCTGTGGCTACATTTGTTCCACGTCATGCACAGTAAGAATGTTTCTAACACCAAATACAATGTCAACAATTAGCGATCACGCCTTCTCCTCAGTTAACCCACTGAAACCCTTGCTGTTAACAGTTCTTTAATGCGTGCTTTACGAGCACCTATATATTGTGTCGGTTCTTTCAGTTTTATTCATTAGGTTTTCAAAGGCATAAGTACAACACCAGAGGTGCGAACGCAAGATGTGTGGTTATCTGAAGAACTCATTTCCATGGCAGCGGGGCCAAGCGATTTAGCGTTTTTATAGTACCAGGAAAGGAGAAGCGACACTTCGCCTTTGCCGCGCAGGCATAAGGAGACGTGCGGCAGACGCCATAGTCGGCAGGATTCAAACCTGCGCGGGGAGTCCCCAACGGATTTCGAGTCCATCGCCTTAACCACTCGGCCACGACTACAGCGAGTTCGCCATCGCCGCATTCCTCCTTTAATCTAACACGGAGTGCGACGTGGCTGCGGAAACCTTTTCAAAGTCGCTCTCCGTTAAAAAAAAATAAATACCTTTGACAAAATACGTGCCGGCAGACAGACACGCCTCAGAGGGTTTAAGGCTGGCTTCACGTTCAAATGATAAAGTCTCCCCGTCCGGATGTCAAAATGCAGTTTTGGCAGACAAAAAAAACAACAACAAACCACAAATGTGGATAAGGATTTTACAAGCTGCACCACACTGCACTTTCAAAAGCATTTACATTCCTGTTAGACACAGGAATTGCCTTTGATTTGCGTGCTTACAAACGCCATGGAAAACGAAACAAAACTAAAGCCCTCAGCTCTTGCACTTGATTATAATGCCATTACGTGTCGAAGCAGGAATTTACGTCATCCTACCACTGCAACACGGGAAATAGAGGGAAATTAGCACACGCTACGAATCGTCTCAATCACTCCCTAGAGTCGTAAGGCGCATTGAAGGGTGCACCCCCATCATTAATCGTTGTGCCTCTGTGAAAGGAAAGCTTTTGAGCAGTCTTTGAAACAGCTCGGATGAAACACTTGATTGCTTCCATGTGCATCTGGAGTCCATTTCTTATTTTCACTTCACGCCGCCCAAAGCATTTCTAAAACAGGAGATTCGCATTTGGGAATGCGCCCTGCCCTACAAATAAAACAGGTCTACGGGTCTGAAACCTGCTCCACGGAAAACAGCTCTGTTGCGCATTTGATCAAAGGGAGAGTCGCTGTTCTTACTTTTTGATGACATAACACCCAAAGGGGCTTCTTTGGAGCTGTATTCCAACCAGCATCCTAAAGTTTCTTGGCGGTATCCTTTACAGTCCTCTGTTCGGTCGACAAGGACAGAAGGGGGCAGCTTTCCTCACACATACAGTGCAATGTACTGTACTGTTCCCGTTCATTGAATTCGCAGTTCTGCATCAGACCTCTAACTCGTTACATTAGCTTGGATTTAAGCCACGAAGCAGGCTTCTACTGTATAAACGTCTAGAGGAATCACAAACTATTTGAGAGGCCATCATCCCAGGGGGAACTGACAAAGTCTATCCCTAAACACCTAGTGCAGTCTCTCGAGAGACTGTCAAAAATCGCTTTCTCCGTTTGCGTTGCAAGTAAGTGAAAACGCGGTATCAACCCAGAGCCACTTGGCAGCACGGGCATGTAAATACTGTTACTGTCACTGCTCGATACCGACGTTAGGCTACTATACCATGTTCAGCCACCGCTAGAAAATGTACGGCTCTAGTACCGGAGCAAAGAACAGGAGGGCCAACACCGAACGGGCACAAGTGTCAGACAAGGAGAGCGACAAGGATGGGACTCGACCCCATGTGTGCAGAGCACAATGGATTAGCAGTCCATCGCCTTAACCACTCGGCCACCTCGTCAACAAAACTGGGCTGTCCTGACATGGGTTGGCGCACTCCAGTTGATCTTTTTCTTTTTTTTCCCTCATACTCGAGGGTCATTTTCCTGTTCCACATGCGATTTCAACATTTTCCTTGGGAGATGTCAAGCCAGCAAGCCACTACTGTGGTTCAGTGGCCAGTGTGGAGTTCAGTGGCCCTGTTGTACACAGAAAGCACATTGAGCTCCTTGGACATGAAAAGTTCCAGATAAAAGCCATTTGTCATCCTTTCTCTTGGTGTCGATGTTGCTATTGTATGTAAAGGTGGCAACTTGCTCAGCGAGCAGGCGGAGCACACACCGAATGCAGATGTGTCTGAGTGGTGTGTCCAAGTGGCTGCAAAAAGACAGCACTCCCAGGGCGCCGTGGCTTAGTTGGTTAAAGCGCCTGTTTAGTAAACAAGAGATCCTGGGTCTGAATCCCAGTGGTGCCTTTTTTTGTTCTGTGTTCTCTAACAGAACTGGTCATTATGGACAACCGCATACGTCTAGACTTAATTAAATGCAAGTATTCATTTCCTGTCTTGAACGACTTGTTTTTCTTAAAATGGATGCAACTTGCAAAATATGAAATACAAACCTCGCTAATCAGCGCTCGCGGCTGGCAAAAAAAAAAGAAGTCAGCAATGTTTTTTTCTTTAACCTTAAGCCTGCTAATGGAGAAGAACCTAGTCGCCATATCACATACATCCGTTTCAACGATAAGAAGGTAACAACTATCCTCACTCCAGTGTAAATCTCACGTTGAGGGCATATTTTTTTCCAATTTACCATGAGTCGGGCACAGTTGCACAGAGGCGAGAGCAGAGCAATGAGGTCACGGGGACAGGGGAGTCACACGCTGGCGGTTTGAACACGCGGAAGATCACTGAGGGATCCACAGTATGTGGACCCTCCGTGCGCCATCATTCCACACTCCAGACTCTGAATCCTGCCATCCGAGTTAAGATCTCGGCGGAACCTGAGGCGCAGTTCTTTCTTAAAACGTAATCTGGTGAGCATTTCTAGAATCGTACTTGTATAGATGCAGCCTTTAATGTGTTGCTAGGTTAAAATTTATGACTTCTTGAACTTCAGTAGGCAACTGCCCTCTTGATTTCGGATTTAATTTCTTTATTACAGGGGCGCTTTTATGATGACAGAGTCATGTTCAGGTACTTTGCTTGATGGAGGAAGCTCATTTCGGACTCTGTGATCTGCTCACCTGGAAAGGTCTGCTGTACTTCTACAAGAGAGAAGTAGAGTCTGGAGGAAGGGACAATTTTATGATGCTTTGGAAGGTAATGTTTTTTTTTCTTTGAAATCGAAATGAATCAGAATATCAGTGCAAAAGACAAACTCTTGGTTTGGTTTAAAGAGATATGATTTTAAAACAGACAAAATGTAGAAAACAGGTGTTTCTCACTTTTGGAAAAGAATGGACCGGGGGTAATATTTTACTAGTTGCAGTGCTAAGCTCACTGGGTTACAGTCCTGCAATGTCACACCAGGGTCAGTGGTGCAATGGATAATGTGTCTGACTATGGATTAGGAGTTTGGAGGTTCGACTCCTGCCTGGCGCTGGTTGTTTTTAAACACATCAGCCTACTCCCTAAGTAGCCTGTGCTACTTACTGCATTGTAAGAGCGATTGTGAGCGGTTTTGTTTTCTCTCTTTGACCAGCCCAGCTGCGCCCCACCCGAAGGCAGGGAAGCACAAAAATTGTATGGAACTCATTCATGCTCCTCTCCATGGAAATCTTTAGTAAAAGGCAAAAGATTTGTACGAGATGAAGAGAAACCAGAGTGCGTGGCTGGACAGCTGCAGGAGCCCAGGCCGCCTTCAAGCCCTCTGCCCTGCCGGTCGTGGTTGGCAATGCACCTGGCCTTACAAACGAGCCAGTGGGGCCCGTTCAGCTCCGGGCTCATCGCCTGCGGCTCTCGGCTTACCTGGCAGGGGAGATACCTTGATCAGCCTGTAGTTGGTGTAGTTGGATTGTTTTCTTGTTTTCTGGAAGCAGTGTTTGTTTTGCAGTTTGAGATGGCAACCTTTGGATCCCGCAAGAATGCTGTACGTTTTGAGCTTTTGGATGACCTCTTCATGGATCGTATGCAGTTAGGCAGAAAAGTGTTACAGAAGGAACTTGGCTTTGAACCTCGGCACTTGGATTTCATCTTCGCTCTCCCAGGTCAGAAAGCATTTGAGGTTGTTTTTGCTACCTATTCTCTGTTTGAACAATGTGTGGATGTGTTTGAGGCAAAAAGAGGGAAAGTTCCTGCCCTTGAGAAGATCAACTTGCAGCCTCTGACACAGAGAGAGAGGAAAACGGTGCATGTTGTTATGTTCTCGGAAATGGCAAAGACGGAGGACATTCACACCTGGCTTAAGCAGTACTGCACAGTCCACCATGGAACTGAGGTTAGAGATGTTGACGGTATAAAAACAGGAGCAAGGAAATTCGAGGTTCGCTTGCTACCGGACAATGTAAATGGAGGCTTAAGGCACCTGCCCTCTACAATCCGGCTGGGCGCCTGCAATGGCTATGTTTTTTATGTGGGACAACCAAAGGTGCGTCGGCGCTGTGGTGCTGTGGGACACCTGGCATCGTCCTGCACTGTGAAATGCTGCAAGACCTGTGGCAAACAGGGACATTTAGCCTCTGACTGTTCAATGCTGCCAAAGTGCAATTTATGTGGCTCGGAAGGACACGTTTTTAAGAACTGCCCTCACGCCTACGCCAATAAACTCAAAATGAGAAAGGATGAGGCAGTGCTTGTTTCAGCCAAACCGGCCCGAAAAGCCAAAGCAAACAACAAGTCAAACAAAGAACCCTTGTTGAACAAAGAGTCTCAGCCTCCAGCCAGGATCAGTCCTGCTGTGGCTCCGGGGCCGGTGGAAGAGAAATCCACTACGCTCCCACAACCGCAGACTGCACCAGACAAGCACGAGGGTTTGAAAACCCCAGAGAACAGCGAGGACCCCTCCCCCACTCCTGCTCCTCAGAACGAGGGCCATTGTGGGGCCCCCACCGGTGGAGCGGGTCCAACGACGATACCCAGGATTCAGCGGAGCTGCTTTTCTCAGACTCTGCAAGTGCTACAGATGCCCTCCTCTCCTCCATCCAGTCCGTCACGGAGGATCTGCAACAGCTGGTGGGTGAGGGGGAAGAGGAGACTGGTGCATCGGCTGCACCCCTTTCCCCTCAGTGCTACCAGGAGCTGGACTTGAGGAAAAGGAAAAATGACTCTGTTTTCTCCCCGAGCGAGGAGGAAGGAGAGCATGGCGATAGGGACAGCTGGAACCCCTCCACCCCTCCTTCTACCCCCTTCCTTGAAATGGACTCCGTGAACGCTTTTACTGCTGCCACCCTGATGAAGGCTCATTCAGAGGATGGCTGGCAGGAAATTGGTAAGAAGAAAAAGAAAAAGAGAAGGTAACAGGTGAGACCGAAGAGAAATGTGTTTTGTAAAGACTGGTTCCACTTTCTTATGTAATATGGCTCTAAACATAATTTCTCTTAACACCAGAGGTATCAATGACAGAGTTAAATGCCAGTGTGTCTTTGATTACCTCCAGCAGAGAGAGGGAGATGTGTTGATGTTGCAGGAGTGTGCTTTAGCCTATCAAGAGAGGTATAAAAGCTTTGAAGATAGGTGGGATAAAGGGCCTTCTGTTTGGTCAGGGGACAATAACAACAGAGCCTCTGGCGTGGCCATTCTTTTCAAAGGATGGGCTTTCAAATTGAAAAGTATTCAGAGGGTCATAGATGGCAGGTTGCTGTGTGTGGATGTGGAATGGGGGACCGTTAACCTGCGGCTAATCAATGTGTATTGTCCTACTGACGTGGGAGGAAGGGTGGAGCTACTCAAGGCACTCTCTCCCCTATTGTTAAGTAGCACAGACGTGATAGTGGGAGGGGATTTTAATTGTATCTTAGAGCACACAGACAGGCAGTCTAGCTCTCCGATAAAATTGGATTCCAGCTCACTGGCCCTGCAAAACTTAGTTCAAGACTTTAAACTCTCAGACACATATAGATGTATATATCCCACAACAGCAGGATATAAATGGTCAGGGAGGAATAGCAGCTCCAGAATTGACTATTGCTTTGTCTCAGAGAGAGTGAAAGTTGTTGGGGTCACTCTTCAGCCTGTCTTCTTCTCAGATCATCAGGCTTTAGGGTGTAGAGTGGAACTCAAGGGCGGGACTGTCTTTGGCCCAGGCCTATGGAAACTCAACACTAAGCTGCTAGAGAACGAGGGGGTAGTATCCCGCTACAAGGAGAAACTATCACAGTGGCTGTCCTTGCAGTGTCTGTACGGGTCAGTAGGAGAGTGGTGGGAGGAGGTGAAGATGAGGACAAAGGCCTTTTTCATGGCTGAGGGAAGGAAGGCTGCTGCCAGACGGAGAGGAGTGCTAGCCAGGAAACAGAGGCAGCTGCAGCGTCTCTACACGATGCTGCACAGTGGCTTCGCTGTGCTCGAGGATATCACCCTTTTAAAAAAGGACATCCGGAGCATAGCCGAAGAAAGTAGTCGAGGAGTGCTGTTAAGAAGCAGAGTGCAGTTCTTGGAAGAAAATGAGAAGTGTACTCGCTTCTTTTTCAGGAAAGTGGTAGGCTCCAAGTCTGTCATGGAAAGTGTAGTTGATGAGGAGGGACGAGAGAGAACAGAGCCGAGTGCTATCCTCTCCTGCACCAAGGCCTTCTACTCAAGACTGTACAGCTCTACAGAGGTAAAGGATGAAGAAATTCATTTTTTTACCTCAAAGCTAGAAAACGTTTTGAGTGAAGAAGATAGGGAAGTACTTGAGAGGGATTTGACAATAGAAGAGCTGAGACAGGCTATGGAGAGCTTACAGAAGAGGAAAACTCCGGGTGCTGACGGGCTCCCTAAAGAATTTTATTGCACCTTTTGGGATCTGCTTCAGGATCCGCTACTGCTCCTATTCGAGCGAAGCTATAAGACAGAATTGCTGCCTGACTCCTTAAGAGAAGGCACTATCTCTCTCTTGTTTAAGAAAGGAGCAAAGAATGACATAAAGAACTGGAGACCCCTCAGCCTGTTAGGCGTGGACACTAAGATCCTGTCCAAAGCCCTTTTCCTGCGCCTACAAAATGTAGTGGCCTCACTGGTAGGGAAAGAACAGACTTGTGGGATAGCAGGACGCCTGATGAGCGACAACCTGGCCTTGTTGAGGGATGTCTGTCTGTACTCAGAGGATCGCTCCCTCCCTCTGTGCATTTTAGGTGTAGACCTAGAAAAGGCCTTTGACCGCCTAAACCGGCAGTACTTAACATTGGTACTTGAGCACATGAATTTTTGCCCCATCATGAGAAAGTGGATTAACCTGCTGTACACAGGTAGCAACAGCAGAGTAATGGTTAATGGCAATAGATCACACCCCTTTGAAGTCTGTTCAGAGGTGAGGCAGGCCTGCCCATTATCCCCCTTGTTATTCGTTTTGGCTATGGAGCCCTTAGCCTGTGCCTTGCGCCAGGATCAGGCCATTAATGGGATACCAGTGCCTGGAAGTGGGGGAGGAGAGGTAAAGACATCTCTATACATGGATGACCCTGCTCCTCTCTGACAATGCCTCAATTAGCAGAGCTCTGCAGTGCTGTGATCGTTTCTCTTTGGCTTCATCCGCAAAAATTAACAAATCTAAGAGTGAGATTTTTTATCAGAACTGGAGGGAGCCAAAAGAAGGACATGATCTCAGGCTGCAAGAGAAGAGAATTAATTTACAGGTGCCATTCCCCGGCATTGTGGCCATTGTCGGTGCTCACACGCGATAAGATAAGGCGGAGGAGAGTGGGGCATGCCCAGCGGCAGACATTCAAGGAGGGGGCAGTGCGAGGTGAGGTGAGGTGAGGTGCGACACCCCGGAGCCCCGACGCAGCTAATGCGGAGCACTTGTTGGACTGGCATCGAAAGGACGTGTGCGCACGGACGTGGTGATTCCACACATCCTGAATAAATCATGATATTGTTAGTTGCTGTAGCTAGACGTTCAAATGAGTTTCATGGCCAGATGGACTGTTTCCTCCAGCGGTATAGTATTGCAGTGAGACAGCACGATGCCTGCAAGACTGTCACGCTAAACGCCACAGATTGTGTTTGTGTTGGACAGTTGGACCCTACAGTTGGACCCTCGTCGACAACCTGAATAGCTTATTCAGAAGCAGTGCTGGACCGGGAACGAACCAGCTTCTTCCCAGGCACAAGAGTGACTTGTGAGGACTCGCGGTCACACTCTGTGCATAGAGACTTTCTACCAGCCAGCCGGACTGCTGGTAGATCCCCTCGGAGCAACGACTGCCCTGCGCGCCGCAGTCAGATTCCTCCGCCCGTCCTACTCCGAGCTGCACCTTGACTGGTTGGCCGGTAGCCAGAGGACGCCGGGACAACGCCCATTGGACAACCGCTGGAACAGAGGCTGCAACAGAGCCTGTCAGCTGGTTTGGTGTTCGTGCCGGGAAATTCCAAATCCATACACAGTGGATAAGTAAACCCCATGTTCTACATTGCGTCTCGAGAATTTAATTGTACCTCAACACAAGTTGTTATCAATTTAATTCATGAGTAATGTATTTACTTCCGAGTTTGGAGTAACAGTGGGTAATAACACTGATTAGCGATTTGGTAACCGAACGATATATATTGACATATATTCTCTGTTGTGTATCTCTTTGTGTTTGCATCTCTTCGGGATTATATACCTTGTATATTGATAACCCTCACAGTAAGGTCTGCCACTCGTATCCAGGCAGACTAGTATATGTTTGGTGCACAATTTATATTAATAAATGTATCTAGTGTATTGAACCCCTGTGTGTGCGTTGTTAGTTGTTCTGACGATTGATTTTCTAAAAGCCCCAACGAACAACCTTGTGATTACTGCTACAATTAATAATTGTCTCAGTAAACCCATCAAACCATTACATTTAATGGCGTCCCTGGGTGGGTGAGTTTAGAATGAAATGAGAATCAGTCGCACAGAATAACTGAAGTTCAGCACAGCACCGCGGCTTCTATACGCGAATACCGGGTGTGCTGATAACTGCGTAAAGAAATCCCCCTGTTTTCTAGCGTTTAGTGTAACGTGTGCTGATTGGAAATCCATCTGCTCGGGTGTCTAGATTCCATACTGTATTTTGGAAAAAGAAAAAAAAAAGTAATACTCTTAAAGTTTTTCTGACGTAATGACAATGGCTGCTAAAATGTCTGAAGTGGAGTCGCTTATAAGTACTATTTCTAGCGACGACAATCCTGGTTACTGGAGTGGTATCGAAAAGTTGAACTTTGATGATATTGAGAAGCTGCAAGTAGATTTAGTAGCTAAGGTAGCGAACCAGCTTAACACAGGAGTGTCTGTGAACGCAGTTCTGGTCCTATCGAGTTTCACCTTAAATCTAGCTAAACAGCTGGAACTGTCTTTGTCCGAGCTGACAAAGTTTCAAAAGCTTCAGGGAACGCTAGAAAGATATAAGGTGGAGCGAGTCGAGTTGTTGGATATAATCAGAGAAAAGAGAGTGAAAAATGAGGAAAGTGAAGACTGACTCAGGGAAGTTTTAGGTAAATTAGATGACTTGTCTGCTAGAGAAACTGCGGCTGAGGTAGCTAGGAGAGACCTGGAAGGGAGCTCGAAAGAAAAAGAAAAAGAAATTGAGAGTTTAAATGAGCTCAGCCAGGAAAGGCAAAAGGAGTCAGATGCTGCCGTACTGGAAGCAAAATAGACTAGATCCCACTTGCATGCCAGCCCACCTAGCAGCCCGGAGCGCTCACCCAGCGCGCCGGGAGGAGGTTTCTCCCGGCCAGGGTCTGTGGTCGGATCGGCATGGGGGAGATCGCCGAGTCCTGCGCGAAACGCAAGGGCGAGTCAGTTCAGGCATAGACCCCCTGCTCCTGATCACGGCCGTCTCCCTGCCCGCGGAGAAACCGTAAAAATTAACCTCCACTCCCTGAGGCAGTTAGCCAAAGATGTAGAAAGGTTTGACCCGTCAGTGTCAGGGAATAATGTGGAGACCTACATCGATGAGCTGAGATATACTTTGCAGTTTATGCCCGAAGCGTCCGAACAGGAAAAGGCTATGTAAGTAAGGAAAACTACCAGCCGAGCGATCCACGAGTGGATGTCTAGACAAGGACCGGAAGTCTGTAATAGCTTTGAGGAGCTGTGTCAGGCAATGATCGGAGAATTTTCGGCTTTTATCGATCCCATAGCTGCCGTGGCTGCTGTGCACCATATTAAGCACGAAAAAGCTGAAGCCCCTCGCGACTATTATCAGAGGCTTAGGCGCACTTATTTTGCAGGGCGGAATGAAGAGGGTTGCGAAGAGAACGTGAATTTCAAAGGTTTATTCATTGCTAATCTGCATCCCTCAGTCAGGAAAATGATTGTGATGCACACACAGCGATGAAAATGGCTGACATTAGAAGGTTGGCTCAAAAAGCCTGGGGAGCTGAAGTCTCTGCTTCCTCAGAGCGAAAACCTGCTAAAACGGCCGTGTTCGCCACTAAAGCCAGCAGGGTTGACGACTCGCCTCAGCTCGAGGCAGCTGAGGTTCCTGAGCTCGCTAAGCCCCGGCACAAAATAGGCAGGCAGGACCGCACTAAGCGTCAGAGCCGCCGTGAGCGCTACGGGGAAGGCAAGGGCTCAGGCAGAGTCTATCATAAGACTGGACGAAGGGAGTCGACTGCAGCCCGCCTGGCCAGGCTTGAACAAGCCCTGCCTGAGAGATCAGGACAGGGTAAACCTTCCGCACCGAATGCCAGAAGTGTGAATGAGCTTAGGGGGACCACGCCCCTTCTCACTGGAGGAGGCGGGGATCCGTCCCAAGCCCCTCCCTCAGTCTATCTGATTGGGTGGGAGGGTTCCTGCCTGGAAGAAGGCTGTGACTCTGAGTTGGGCGCTGACCCCGCCCCTGAAGTCAAAGAAAAGGCAGGCTTCCAACAATTCTTAGGGAATCTCAGCCAGAAAGGCAAAGCAAGGCGTATTTATATCAAGGTTTTTCTTGAAAACGTCTTAGATAGAGAAGCACTGATTGACACTGGGGCTGAAATTAGTTTGATGTCAGCCGATCTACTCAGCGAGCTCAAACGAGTAGCGAAAGGAAAAGGCATCAGACTTAAGGTAGAACCGTGTAAGATAGATATTTCCAGCTATACCCAGGATCATGCCAGGATCACACACCGAGTGTGGGTGGCACTTAGGTTCGGGCCAATGAACATGGTGCATCCTGTTTACATCTCTAGGTTAAAAAGAGAGCCACTACTCATTGGCCAAGACCTGCTTGACAGGCTGGAGCCTCTGGTGGACTGCCAGCGTGGAAAATTGTGGGCTCAGGTCAAAAACCCTAAGCCTGTTGCACAGCAAAAAGGGGGATTCAGTGGTTATGCTGTGATCACACAGTGCCCACTGAACACTATAGCTGAGTTGGAGGTTCCTCCTGGTTCCTCTGGACGAGAATAAATGTCTCTTCTTGCTTTCCAAAACTACAGGGAAGTCCTGCCCAGGCCAGCACTCCCACGGTCTCCCAACTACAGGAGCAGTGCTCCGAGCAGCTGCTTGACCCGCCAGGTAAAGCACACCCCCTTTTCATCCCTGAAGAAGAGTGGATCTCCCTGTCCGGTAATGAATGGGAGTCCTTTCTGTGCACCCTGGTACCTCAGGGGGTCCAGGACTACCACCCCATGGTGGTGGGAGGGGGTCCAGGTGGCAGAAGTGCAGGTTGATGATGTAATTCTTAGCCTCAGCTCTGAGAAGTCCATAATCAGTGAAGGTCTGTTCGAGGACCTGTCGCGAAGCTGTCAGGTGACCCTGGTGACGCAGTCACAGGTTCTGTGGTGGGCACCCCCACCTCATAGGTCCATTTGGAGCAAAGGAAGCTGTGTAGCTTCCATCTCCATCGGAAAAAGGAAGTTTGCTCACTACTTCCAGGTAGCACCTCAGCTGACCCATTCGGTCTGCATTGGTGCAGACCTATTGGTTCGACTGGGCGCCCAGCTGGACACAGTAAACAGTGTGCTGTGGAAACGGGTGGACCCAGATGCCCACTCTCTAAGCGGTGACCCCGAGAACATTCGGTCAGGTCAGACGATTCCTCAGGCCTGCCAGGTAGTAAACGAATCGGACCTGATCGTTCCTGCGTCAACAGCAGGGTTTCCGGTACGCCTTGTCCTAAAGAAGGGACAGAGAATGGACGCTGAGATGGTTTTCTTCCAACCATCAGCTCAGTTTATCAGACTGAACCTAGCAGTCTGTTGTACCCCCACACTGGAACGGAATGGCCGAGCCACCTGCCTGTTGGTGCAGAACATAGCAAAACAAGATGTCAAAATCCCTGCTCGCACTGACATGGGACTGGAATTGACAATAGTTTCTATGATTTCGAACTGGCCATCCCAGTACTGGGGCAGCTCCCTGGTCCCTTGGCTTCATAAAAGCGCCACTGTAATAAAGAAATTAAATCCAAAATCAAGAGGGCAGTTGCCTACTGAAATACAAGAAGTCATCAATTTTAACCTAGCAACACATTAAAGGCTGCATCTATACAAGTACGATTCTAGAAATGCTCACCAGATTACGTTTTAAGAAGGAACTGCGCCTCAGGTTCTGCCGAGATCTTAACTCGGATGGCAGGTTTCAGAGTCCGGAGTGCGGACTGATTGCGCACGGAGGGTCCATATACTGTGGATCCCTCAGTGATCTTCCGCGTATTCAAACCGCCAGCGTGTGACTCCCCTGTCCCCGTGACCTCATTGCTCTGCTCTCTCCTCTGTGCAGCCGAGCCCGATTCACGGTAAAGTGAAAAAAAATATGCCCTCAACGTGAGATTTACTCTGGAGCGAGGATAGATGTTACCTTTTTATCATTGAACAGGATGTATGTGATGTGGCGACTAGGTTCAATTTTGTATCCTCTTTAAAAGATTAAGGACTGGGGTGAGCGTGATTTACCACCCTTTCAGCTAAGAACCCGACGTGCGCACCGTTTAAGCTGCATAGACTCGGTCGTTTAACTCTTCTCCATTAGCAGGGTTAAGGTTAAAGAAAAAAAACATTGCTGACTTCTTTTTTTTTGCCAGCTGCTAGCGCTGATTAGCAAGGTTTGTATTTCATGTTTTGCAAGTTGCATCCATTTTAAGAAAAACAAGTCGTGTTAAAGACAGGAAATGAATACTTGCATTTAATTAAGTCTAGCCGTAGGCGGTTATCCACTGGGATTCAGACCCAGGGCCTCCTGTTTACTAGACAGGCGCTTTAACCAACTAAGCCACAGCGCCCCGGGAGTGCTGTCCTTTTGCAGCCACTTGGACACACCACTCAGACACATCTGCATTCGGTGTGTGCTCCGCCTGCTCGCTGAGCAAGTTGCCACCTTTACATACAATAGCAACATCGACACCAAGAGAAAGGATGACAAATGGCTTTTATCTGGAACTTTTCATGTCCAAGGAGCTCAATGTGCTTTCTGTGTACAACAGGGCCACTGAACTCCACGCTGGCCACTGAACCACAGCAGTGGCTTGCTGGCTTGACATCTCCCAAGGAAAATGTTGAAATCGCATGTGGAACAGGAAAATGACCCTCGAGTACGAGGGAAAAAAAAGAAAAAGATCATCTGGAGCGCGCCAACCCAGTTGGGACAGCCCAGTTTTGTTAACGAGGTGGCCGAGTGGTTAAGGCGATGGATTGCTAATCCATTGTGCTTTGCACGCATGGGTTCAAATCCCCTCCTCGTTGGTTTCCATGTCTGTTTCCATTCTGTTTTTGATCCCTATTGCTCAATGCACAGTGAAAGCATTGCATACATGTGTCTGACAATGAGAAATGGGCCCCTGAGACAGTCATTTGCCTGTTTCACAAATGATCGTATTTTACTAGAGATTCTGTTTGGGATTCAGATGTGCATTCGGACAGCAATCCCTTTCAAGAAATGATACGTTCTGGATGAGGTCAAAGGTGCTGGAACACTGTATTTAGGATGTGTTTGCAGTTATTCTGTGTTTCTAGCTTCAACCCAGTGATATATATATATATGCTCACTGCTTTTTTGGTACATGCCCAGGGCAATAATCATTATGAGGATTTATTTCCATATGTGCTAGAGGTAGTGTTGTGAAATTCTTCAACACACTGGATCGCAGGTTTAAACCTGCACTCTTACTCCTTAAATACCAACAAATGCAGATATGTAGCAATCATATTGTAGCTGACACTCATTTGCCTGTTTCACAAATGATCATATTTTACTAGAGATTCTGTTTGGGATACGGATGTGCATTCTGACAACAATCTCTTTCAAAAAATGATTTTACCTTATCGCAGCTTTGCCCCTCTTGCCTCTTTGGAAAATATCTCCATCTTGTGGTCGTTGTTGGTAATGTCTAGACAATATCTCCATCTTGTGGTCGTTGTTGGTAATGTCTAGACAATATCTCCATCATGTGGTCGTTGTTGGTAATGTCTTCTTATGCCCTTTTTTTATTTCAATTCTTTATTAGTTGATTCTAGAATCTCTACAATAGAGCTGAAAATATCAGTTTTGTAGCAGACAATATGACATTAGTTATAGTCCAATTAAGACTTTATTACCCTGTTTGTAACATAACAAATTAAAATTGATTAAAACTAAGTTTGGAACACCAGGGAACATAAAAAATGATTTTTAGGAAAACCATGAGGTTCTCTGTGTCCGATGCCTGCAAGGGGAGAAAGCTAGAATCCTTTGCTTTTTCAAAATTTGAAAATAAACATCATATAACAACAGCTTTCATTCCTAGGAGTGAAAAATAACCATTTTTGAAGACATATTAGTTTCTAAAACACTACAATAAAGTTAAAAACATCCGTTTTATATTACTTTTAGTATTTTTAGTGAAATTAGTCATTTATTGCACTATTTTTAATATAATCTCTAATTAAAAGTGAATAGAATTAAGTTTGGAGCAACAAGGAACACAAAAAAAAAGATTTTAAGGAAAAAAATGATGTCTTCTGTGCCAGGTGCCTGCAAGGGGAGAAAGCTAGAATCCTACCCAGGCTCCTGGAGCTCTGTCCTGGCTAAAGGAGGGTGAATCCATCCCCTTCAAAGCTCCATGAAAAAATGATCATTTAAAATTTGAAAAAAAAAACATCATATAACAACAGTTTTCATTCATAGGAGTGAAAAACAACCATTTTTGAAGACATATTAGTTTCTAAAACACTACAATAAAGTTGAAAACATCCGTTTTATATTACATTAATTTTTGTGAAATTAGTCATTTATTGCACTATTTTTAATAAAATCTCTAATTAAAAGTGATTAAAATTAAGTTTGGAACAACAAGGAACACAAAAAAAAAGATTTTAAGGAAAAAAATATTGTCTTCTGTGCCAGGTGCCTGCAAGGGGAGAAAGCTAGAATCCTACGCAGGCTCCTGGAGCTCTGTCCTGGCTAAAGGAGGGTGAATCCATCCCCTTCAAAGCTCCATGAAAAAATGATATTTTTAAATTTGAAAAAAAAACATTATAGAACAACATCTCTTGGTCAACAGAGTGCAAAAATCCAACTTTGAAGAAAATCCATTGACTGATCCCCGAATCCTGAAGTTTCTTTGCATGATATCGGGCTTGCAACCACTTTCTAGAAAATTATGAAAAATGCCAAAAATGAAAAAAAAGTTATCAATTCTAGAGCCTAAGAGGAAAACAAGACAAATGTATATCTCCAAATAATTTTATGTGCTTCAGAAGAGCCCAGGAAAGTTTTTTGCATACATGAAACCACGCCCGTTTGCACGTAAGCAGACATGGTTGCACACACGCGTGCATGCGAAGTCATCCTGTTGAGCATTTGAAAAGCCGCACCACGCCGCACTTGAAATAGCTCTTACCTTAGTGGTAGACGCAGGAATCGCCTTTTTATTTACGCTCTTACCAACGCGATGGAAAGCAAAACAAAGCAAAGCAGAGCAAAACAAAACGAACAAATGAAAACCCTCACGTCCGCACTTGCATATAACGCCGTTACGTGCCCAAGCGGTATTGTACGTCATCCTAGCACTGCACCCCGGGGCGTACGGTATATGGGAACGAGCACACGCCATGAATCGTCTCGAATCAGTCTCTACAGCTGTAAGGTGCCTTGAAGCGTGCACCCCCAACATTCTTCTTTGCGCATCTGTGAAAGGTAAACTCTTGAGCAAACTCTGAACCAGCTCTAAGGAAACTAATCCGATTAGACGTTACTTTGACTCATCTTTTTACTCTCAGTGCTGGTTTGCTCAAACTCCAGCTAGGGTTAGTGTTAGCATTCCCACCCTACTTAGACACTTTGTTTACGCTCAGTGCTGGATTTTGGGAACTTCAGGACGAGTGGGAATTTTCTCCTATCTGTCAATTCTGTTTTGTTTTGGAAACTCTTGGCTGCCTATATTGTACAGTGCAGCGTGAAGGAAACATTTTCCAAAACTGTGTCAGCTCAAAAGTTGTAAGAAAACCTCTCCAGCTGCTTTAACTCTCTTCATTTTTGTCATTTAATGTGACACTCGATGTATAACTGGAGCCTCACATATGCAAATGGTGAGGCTCCAGTTCGACACCACTTTACAGTATATGACAAAAGCATGGCAGACTGTGCCGGACCGGCAGATAACTTCCGCTTATTTTTACCATATTAAACATTGGAAATCCAACCACTTTCATTTGTGACACTTGATTTTGGCTCCACCTAAGACACTCTTAAATCTTCAAACACTTTTCTCTTCTCCCGCAACACTCTTGTCTGTCGGCACTATGTGGCAGTGTTGCATGACAACCCATCTCACCACGGAAAGGAACCTAACAGCTTTGGTAAGAAAGGAGAAAAGGACCTGGCCCGTACGATTAGGCGTTATTAGCACCACGCTCTAACCAACTGAGCTAACCGGCCTCACGACAGTGCTCCTCTCTGTGCTGCAAAAAATCAAACTCAGGGAATTTCTTTTGCCCTCCTTTGAATAGAAAGCCGTGTAATTCAGTGTACGGGCTTTCTCGTGCAGTTTCATGGTTCTTGTAACCCAAATCCTACACTGGCCTGAAGTGCCCCCCCATTTCACAGCATTTTTCAGCTGATTTAAAATGTACCTAAAGGAGAAGCATTATTGAAGACCATCAATTACCAAGAGCTTTTGTCAAAGGTTTTGGTGGTCATTTTTAATGACCACAGAGCGCTGTGACCTCGGTTTTACATCTCATCCAAAAGACAGCGCCCTTTTACAACACAGCATATCCGTCACTATACTGGGGCATTAGGACCCGCACAGACCTCAGGGTGAGCGCCCCCCCGCCGGCACCATTAACACCGCTTCCAGCTGGAAGCTTTGTTTTTCCCTGTAGCTCACCCTCATCCGGGTACTGACCTGGCTCACACCTGCTTAGCTTCAGTGGGTTTTCAGTTGCGAGTTGCAAGGGGATGCAAGTGATGGAGCCGCTCGCTGCAAAAGCCACTGCATTGGCTGGGAATCGAACCCGAGCCTCCAGCGGGGCAGGCAAGAATTCGACCACTGAACCACCAATGCTCAGTGCCTGGGCCTTCAAAAAAGACGCTTTTTTGGTGCTCTGTGCAAAAAGCGTCGACATCTGCTTCCAGCTGCAAAATGCCATTCGCAGACGCTGAAGAATTTATTTCCAAGGCAGCGGGTACAAGCGATTTGGCGTTTTAAAACCACCAGGAACAGCAAAGAGGCACGTTTCTTTGCTTGCGCCGGAACACAACGACAGGAGGTGGACAACGTAGTCGGCAGGATTCAAACCTGCGCGGGGAGACCCCAATTGATTTCTAGTCCATCGCCTTAACCACTCGGCCACGACTACAGCAAGCCCCGCCGCGGCTGCGTTTTTGATACAATCTTACCTGGATCGCGAGGCGCCGGCGGAAGCCTATTTCAAAGTCGTTCTCCGTTTCAGAAAAACATTTCCAAAATACAAGCCTTGCAGACAGACACGCCTCAGAGGACTTAAGGGTGGCTTCATGTCGGAATGATAAAGTCTCCCCGTCCGGACATGAAAATGCCACTTTGTTACACACAAAAAAAGAATCAACAACAGAGAAATGCCCACAAGCATTTGAAAAGCCGCACCACGTCGCACTTGAAATAGCTCTTACATTAGTGGTAGACGCAGGAATCGCCTTTTTATTTACGCTCTTACCAACGCGATGGAAAGCAAAACAAAGCAAAGCAGAGCAAAACAAAACGAACAAACGAAAACCTTGCGTATAACGCCGTTACGTGCCCAAGCGGTATTGTACATCATCCTAGCACTGCACCCCGGGGCGTACGGTATATGGGAACGAGCACACGCCACGAATCGTCTCGAATCACTCCCTACAGCTGTAAGGCGCCTTGAAGCGTGCACCCCCAACATTCTTCTTTGCGCATGTGTGAAAGGTAAACTCTTGAGCAGACTCTGAACCAGCTCTAAGGAAACTAATCCGATTAGACGTTACTTTGACTCATCTTTTTACGCTCAGTGCTGGATTGCTCAAACTCCAGCTAGGGTTAGGGTTAGCATTCCCACGCTACTTAGGCACTTTGTTTACGCTCAGTGCTGGATTTTGGGAACTTCAGGATGAGTGGGAATTTTCTCCTATCTGTCAATTCTGTTTTGTTTTGGAGACTCTTGGCTGCCTATGTTGTACAGTGCAGCGTGAAGGAAACATTTTCCAAAACTGTGTCAGCTCAAAAGTTGTAAGAAAACCTCTCCAGCTGCTTTAACTCTCTTCATTTTTGTCATTTAATGTGACACTCGATGTATAACTGGAGCCTCACATATGCAAATGGTGAGGCTCCAGTTCGACACCACTTTACAGTATATGACAAAAGCATGGCAGACTGTGCCGGACCGGCAGATAACTTCCGCTTATTTTTACCATATTAAACATTGGAAATCCTCCCACTTGTATTTGTGACACTTGATTTTGGCTCCACCTAAGACACTCTTAAATCTTCAAACACTTTTCTCTTCTCCCGCAACACTCTTGTCTGTCGGCACTATGTGGCAGCGTTGCATGACAACCCCTCTCACCACGGAAAGGAACCTAACAGCTTTGGTAAGAGAGGAGAAAAGGACCTGGCCAGTATGGGGCTCGAACCCAGGACCTTGGCATTATTAGCACCACGCTCGAACCAACTGAGCTAACCGGCCTCACAACAGTGCTCCTCTCTGTGCTGCAAAAAATCGAACTCAGGGAATTTCTTTTGTACTCCTTTGAATAGAAAGCCGTGTAATTCAGTGTACGGGCTTTCTCGTGCAGTTTTTATGGTTCTTGTAACCCAAATCCTACACTGGCCTGAAGTGCCCCCCCATTTCACAGCATTTTTCAGCTGATTTAAAATGTACCTAAAGGAGAAGCATTATTGAAGACCATCAATTACCAAGAGCTTTTGTCAAAGGTTTTGGTGGTCATTTTGAATGACCACAGAGCGCTGTGACCTCGGTTTTACATCTCATCCAAAAGACAGCGCCCTTTTACAACACAGCATCTCCGTCACTATACTGGGGCATTGGGACCCGCACAGACCTCAGGGTGAGCGCCCCACCGCCGGCACCATTAACATCGCTTCCAGCTGGAAGCTTTGTTTTCCCCTGTAGCTCACCCTCATCCGGGTACTGACCTGGCTCACACCTGCTTAGCTTCAGTGGGTTTTTTGAGTTGCGAGTTGCAAGGGGATGCAAGTGATGGAGCCGCTCGCAGCAAAAGCCACTGCATTGGCCGGGAATCGAACCCAAGCTTCCCGCGTGGCAGGCGAGAATTCTACCACTGAACCACCAATGCTCAGTGCCTGGGCCTTCAAAAAAGACGCTTTTTGGGTGGTCTGTGCAAAACGCGTCGACATATGCTTCCAGCTGCAAAATGCCATTCGCGGACGCTAAAGAACTTATTTCCAAGGCAGCGGGTACAAGCGATTGGGCGTTTTAAAACCACCAGGAACAGCAAAGAGGCACGCTTCTTTGCTTGCGCCGAAACACACCGACTGGAGGCGGATAACGTAGTCGGCAGGATTCGAACCTGCGCGGGGAGACCCCAATTGATTTCTAGTCCATCGCCTTAACCACTCGGCCACGACTACAGCAAGCCCCACTGCCGCTGCGTTCTTGCTACAATCTTACCTGGATCGCGAGGTGCCGGCGGAAGCCTATTTCAAAGTCGTTCTCCGTTTCATAAAAACATTTCCAAAATACAAGCCTTGCAGACAGACACGCCTCAGAGGACTTAAGGGTGGCTTCATGTCGGAATGATAAAGTCTCCCCGTCCGGACATGAAAATGCCACTTTGTTACACACAAAAAAAGAATCAACAACAGAGAAATGCCCACAAGCATTTGAAAAGCCGCACCACGTCGCACTTGAAATAGCTCTTACATTAGTGGTAGACGCAGGAATCGCCTTTTTATTTACGCTCTTACCAACGCGATGGAAAGCAAAACAAAGCAAAGCAGAGCAAAACAAAACGAACAAACGAAAACCTTGCGTATAACGCCGTTACGTGCCCAAGCGGTATTGTACATCATCCTAGCACTGCACCCCGGGGCGTACGGTATATGGGAACGAGCACACGCCACGAATCGTCTCGAATCACTCCCTACAGCTGTAAGGCGCCTTGAAGCGTGCACCCCCAACATTCTTCTTTGCGCATGTGTGAAAGGTAAACTCTTGAGCAGACTCTGAACCAGCTCTAAGGAAACTAATCCGATTAGACGTTACTTTGACTCATCTTTTTACGCTCAGTGCTGGATTACTCAAACTCCAGCTAGGGTTAGGGTTAGCATTCCCACGCTACTTAGGCACTTTGTTTACGCTCAGTGCTGGATTTTGGGAACTTCAGGATGAGTGGGAATTTTCTCCTATCTGTCAATTCTGTTTTGTTTTGGAGACTCTTGGCTGCCTATGTTGTACAGTGCAGCGTGAAGGAAACATTTTCCAAAACTGTGTCACCTCAAAAGTTGTAAGAAAACCTCTCCAGCTGCTTTAACTCTCTTCATTTTTGTCATTTAATGTGACACTCGATGTATAACTGGAGCCTCACATATGCAAATGGTGAGGCTCCAGTTCGACACCCAGTTCGACACCACTTTACAGTATATGACAAAAGCATGGCAGACTGTGCCGGACCGGCAGATAACTTCCGCTTATTTTTACCATATTAAACATTGGAAATCCTCCCACTTGTATTTGTGACACTTGATTTTGGCTCCACCTAAGACACTCTTAAATCTTCAAACACTTTTCTCTTCTCCTGCAACACTCTTGTCTGTCGGCACTATGTGGCAGCGTTGCATGACAACCCCTCTCACCACGGAAAGGAACCTAACAGCTTTGGTAAGAGAGGAGAAAAGGACCTGGCCAGTACGGGGCTCGAGCCTGTGACCTTGGCGTTATTAGCACCACGCTCGAACCAACTGAGCTAACCGGCCTCACAACAGTGCTCCTCTCTGTGCTGCAAAAAATCGAACTCAGGGAATTTCTTTTGTCCTCCTTTGAATAGAAAGCCGTGTAATTCAGTGTACGGGCTTTCTCGTGCAGTTTCATGGTTCTTGTAACCCAAATCCTACACTGGCCTGAAGTGCCCCCCCATTTCACAGCATTTTTCAGCTGATTTAAAATGTACCTAAAGGAGAAGCATTATTGAAGACCATCAATTACCAAGAGCTTTTGTCAAAGGTTTTGGTGGTCATTTTGAATGACCACAGAGCGCTGTGACCTCGGTTTTACATCTCATCCAAAAGACAGCGCCCTTTTACAACACAGCATATCCGTCACTATACTGGGGCATTGGGACCCGCACAGACCTCAGGGTGAGCGCCCCCCAGCCGGCACCATTAACACCGGTTCCAGCTGGAAGCTTTGTTTTTCCCTGTAGCTCACCCTCATCCGGGTACTGACCTGGCTCACACCTGCTTAGCTTCAGTGGGTTTTCAGTTGCGAGTTGCAAGGGGATGCAAGTGATGGAGCCGCTCGCTGCAAAAGCCACTGCATTGGCCGGGAATCGAACCCGAGCCTCCAGCGGGGCAGGCAAGAATTCGACCACTGAACCACCAATGCTCAGTGCCTGGGCCTTCAAAAAAGACGCTTTTTTGGTGCTCTGTGCAAAAAGCGTCGACATCTGCTTCCAGCTGCAAAATGCCATTCGCAGACGCTGAAGAATTTATTTCCAAGGCAGCGGGTACAAGCGATTTGGCGTTTTAAAACCACCAGGAACAGCAAAGAGGCACGTTTCTTTGCTTGCGCCGGAACACAACGACAGGAGGTGGACAACGTAGTCGGCAGGATTCGAACCTGCGCGGGGAGACCCCAATTGATTTCTAGTCCATCGCCTTAACCACTCGGCCACGACTACAGCAAGCCCCGCCGCGGCTGCGTTTTTGATACAATCTTACCTGGATCGCGAGGCGCCGGCGGAAGCCTATTTCAAAGTCGTTCTCCGTTTCAAAAAAACATTTCCAAAATACAAGCCTTGCAGACAGACACGCCTCAGAGGACTTAAGGGTGGCTTCATGTCGGAATGATAAAGTCTCCCCGTCCGGACATGAAAATGCCACTTTGTTACACACAAAAAAAGAATCAACAACAGAGAAATGCCCACAAGCATTTGAAAAGCCGCACCACGTCGCACTTGAAATAGCTCTTACATTAGTGGTAGACGCAGGAATCGCCTTTTTATTTACGCTCTTACCAACGCGATGGAAAGCAAAACAAAGCAAAGCAGAGCAAAACAAAACGAACAAACGAAAACCCTCACGTCCCGCACTTGCATATAACGCCGTTACGTGCCCAAGCGGTATTGTACGTCATCTTAGCACTGCACCCCGGGGCGTACGGTATATGGGAACGAGCACACGCCACGAATCATCTCGAATCGCTCCCTATAGCTGTAAGGCGCCTTGAAGCGTGCACCCCCAACATTCTTCTTTGCGCATCTGTGAAAGGTACACTCTTGAGCAAACTCTGAACCAGCTCTAAGGAAACTAATCCGATTAAACGTTACTTTGACTCATCCTTTAAGGGACCCTTGTTAATTGGAGAAATCAATGATTTCTAATGAATTCTGTATGCGTTAAAAGTCAGCTATACACAGTATAGCTGCTCATGATGTTTCCCGAGCCGAAACACAGTGCGTTTTTCCAAGCCATCTGACAAAGCCCGCCCACTGAAAACTGCAGCAGATCGTGTAAAGACGTTCAACTTTGTAACTACTGCACGCACAGGAAGCAGAATAAATTCCTCTTTTCAAACTGTCAAAGGTTTGCTTTGCGAACGCTGCAGGACATCGCACAATCTCTTTTGAACGGGGACAAACGATTTCTTATGGGGCGCAGTAAGTACAGACGTTTAAAAAGCTCCACTCATGCCGACGATGCAGCATGAAGGAGCGCAACCTAACGTTTGACAGACAAAAGCCGGGCGCCGCTACGAGCAATATGAAATCAAACTGACAGCACAGGGCGTTTCCCGCTGACTCAAAAGTGATCTCGACAGACGCTGTTCTCTGCATAAAGCCGAAAGAGCTAAAGAGCGTTTCTGTTGAGACGTAACAAGTTCGTTTCTTTCTACCATGATGTCACCACGACAAAATCTGTCTTTAAACACCTTGCTCTCGCTTTCGCTTTCGCCGATTGTATTGCAAGCCCGCGGAAGCTGGTGTAGTGTGCTCTCACGAGGCACCAGTTCTGTAGAGTTTGGGCATTTACGGGGACAATTATTAATTGTAGCCAAAAATTATTTTTGTGTAAGTCACAAAAATAATTATTTTAATGGCTTTAGAATCCAACTATGCGATATAACTCAAACAACGCACACACACAGGTACTAATACACGAGGATACATTTATTAATACATAGAATATGCATGTAAACCTAACAGATCTTATCGAGAGGGTTATCAGAATACAAAAGGTATATATTCATTCAGTTACAAAGAGTTACATATATCAAGAGGACATACGTTCAGTATATCATTCATCTAGACCGTTTCATAATTGAACTTGATTACAACTTCTACATTAGATACTCAAAACAAGTACATAACTCTTAGGAATTAAACTGATATCAACTGGTTGGGATAACAATGGAATTCTCGAGCTGTAATGCAGTGAAGTTGAATACTCATCCAATCTCTCGGGATTCAGATCTCCTGTGGGCACAAAGGAACAGTTGCAGGCTGTTGCTATCCAATCCGCACTCTCTGGCTAGGTGCCAGGCTGTGCTGTGCTGCTTGCGACGGTGCGCTGCTGATGCTCACTGACCGGCTAGTTAGTGTTGGCTTTAACTAGCAAAGTTTGTGCACAGGAGAAAAGATGACTGTGGGTCCCAGCAGGTCAGGAAGAGGACCGATTCGTTCCTGATGAAGCGCTTGTTCTGAATAGTGATTCAGCTGTCCACAGTTCTGACCTGTTCATGAGGTTTGCTGCTGATGCTAACCTCGGGTGGATCCTCTGGTTACTCGTGGCAACCTCCGCTCTCGACTTTTAGAACAGAGGAAAGTACTGGCACTCAGACGCACTGGCCGTTCCGTGGTTGTCCGGGCTGAGTCTCAGGATGGTCAAGAGGCGCGCTGTGAGAATGTCCTGCCCTTGGGAGCCTTCTGCTCCTGGGCCGTCCTGCCATGGATTTGTCTTGCACCCCTGGAATTCTCCTTAGAATTCTCCTACTGGAATAGTCCTACTAGTTCTCCTTCTCCAGGCTCTCTGTTGCCTGTTTTTACCTGGAGGAACTTCAGCTTGTCATTGGCTGAAAGTTTAATGGGCATCAGAGTCCCACATGGGTTACATGGCCCTACCAATCCCTGACTGGTTGATCAAGGTGAGATATGAGTCACTTACTCCTGACACCTAGGAATGCAATCCAGATGTCCATCTGGCACTCCCTAGACAGATAGGCGCCAATGGATGACCATTGATCATGATAGCCAGGCTTAGCTAAGTGCATCCCCATTTGGGAGCTGTCCCTTATCAAAAGAAAACATCTTTAAATCAGCCTGCATGAATAGTTTCTCTGTGGTGCAGCCACAGAGATGAAGAGAGAGATGGGGCCTCATTTGGGAAAGCACAGCAACACTTAATTCTGTCTTATTAACAAGCATTGCCTCTACATATCCCCCCTTTTTGAAGGTCACGAGGTCCTGAGGCGTTGTTGCCTTCAAAACAAAACAGAGTTAAGTGATGTCCCTTGTCATTAGAACATTAACCTTAAATGTCCACATTACTCCTCGAGAATTCATACCGGAACCAGCATTGGGAACAAACAGGATGAATAACATCTGGAGTATGTATAAACAAGGTAGGAGACATCATCTCAGTCTAGGCATTACAAATCAGGAAGTTCACTGTCAGTATCTGATACCTCTGTAGGCAGATATTTGGGGAAGAGGTAACTTCCTTTCTTTTGAAATGCTACCTTTGACTCATTCGTGCTACCCGGAGTACATCTTGATGTAAGAGTACAGCATTCAGAGTACATTGTCAGTCATGATCCAGCTTCCCAGCACCAGTGTTACAATAACACCGGTTCCTGTTCCCAGCCCCCCTGATGAACCATGACACCTGTGTTGGGCACCTGCCAGGGTGGTTTGGAGGTTTGTTCCATTAAAGCAAACTAACTACCTGTACATCTTCAGGGCTTACTGTTTCTTGGATTTCTATCCAATTCAATAGTGTGGCACCTGAAGGCATCCACGACCTCAAGTTTGGTCTTATGTTGTCTGGTTGCAGACCGTACAGTGTTAAGTTACCATGCTGTACTATGGCCTCCTTGGGAACTTGCAGGAAACTGTTGGTTAGGTAGCTGCATTGTGGTAGCTGTATCATGCCTGTCACAAGTTATAGTGACAGTTAAATGTGGTGTGCTGACCAGCCATTTACTTCCCATCTGCTCTTCATGGGGTTCATTAACCTCCCTCTGCTCGTTAGTAGCTTTACACCCTTCATTGGTGGATCAGTTAGACACAGCCAATGGATAGCTTTGGTAGCCATACCCATCTCAAGATTTGGAACCGAATTCAATCTTGGATTGCCTTCTGGGTGAGCTATGAGCAATGGGTTTAATGTCACATACTCCTCTACTGAGAAGAGTGAAATCAAGTGGGTTAGGATTTGTGCTATGGCTAGACTGGCTACAGTGGCACTAAGCTCCCTTAACAGGTCTTGTGTCAACATTCTGGCCTGTTGCACACAAGCATAAACCCACTGTATAACACCAACAATCATGTCCACTAGGTGGGGGATAAGATTCAACCCTGTTGCATAGGAAGTTGCCTGTAGGGTTTTCCCTAAGCTTTCCAACTTTTGCTGCTGTTGATACAGTCTGTCACTACCCTCTGGCACCTCTGACACCTGCCTTCTTGGGGCAGTCAGGGTGAGAGTGCCAGTAGCACACAAACCTACCAGAAATAGCAAACACACAACAGTGGCGGCAGCAATCAGTCCTCCCAAAAGTCTTTTCGGGTGGCTGATCCCAGTCATCTCCTTCTGAGTGACTGTCCCCTTTCTAAGCTGGCGCAGCATGTACATGGTCTCTTTCTCAGTATGCCATGTGGCATCTTGGGCACCAACATCCTGGAAATCTGAGGAGATCTGACGCAGCTGCTGATGCTGCTCCTCCATTTCCAGGACATCTGCTTTTTCGATTTGTTCATGCCTGTGCTCTAGGAACCCTGCAGGGGGTGGTGCAGCGGTGGAGCATGCCTGACCCTTGGCTTAGTGGTTATCTGGAGCACCTGAGGGATCTGGGATTGTTACTCCATTCTCACTGTTCAGGTCCACCCTGCACACTTCCTGATTGAGGAATCCCTCTATCGGCATGTTTACAATCGTTCGCTGGACGTGGGTGTAGGACACCTGCTCGCTCCCCCCTTCCCTCTCTAGGGGTTCAGGGAGCTGCCCCAGCACTGGGATAGCTAGTTCACTGTCTTCGAACTCACCATCACCCACCAGGCCCATGTCAGTGCAGGCGGGGATTCTGACACCCCCCTTTTCCATGTTCTGCACTAACAGTCGGGTGGCTTGCCCATCCAGCTCCAGTCTGGCTGAACCACTGTTGGTCAGACTCAGACTGACAAACTGAGCTGGTGGCTGTAAGAAAACCGGCTTGGCTTTCATTCCCTGTCCCTTCTGGGGGACTGGGTGTATTGGCAACCCTGCCGTTGAGGCAGGAACAATCAGGTCAATCTCACTCAATACCTGGTAGTTGTGAGAAATAATGTTACCTGACTGCAGGTTCCCTGGGTCACAGCAGAGGGAATCTCTGTGAATCTCTCTCAAATTCCTCAAATTATCATATTCCCGCCCCTTATGCAAAACCAAATCCTCCTCCCATCCCAGTTTATCCTCGTTATTATAAACAAAATCCACCTAAATTTTCAACATAAAGCATTACACAAAATCAATACCTCAACACGCCATACTCAACAACGATAATTCACCAACAGCCAGAACATGTAACTCCACATTCTCAAATAGACCTCATTTCTATAGCCCCACCCCTTATGCAAAACCAACATCCCTCCCCTGTTCTCTCTATCCGCTGGCGTTTGTAATCGTTTTTATTTTCAAATAAATTTTAGCAAAGTCATGTATTTTAAAAATATTAAGATTTCTATATTTATGTCTTTATTTTGTGGTTTCATTAGTAACAAAGGCTAAACTTTCTTGGAAAAATGTATTTTATGTAAACCATGTTTGCTATTAATTCATTTATGGCTAGAATATGTTCATAGTCTTCCAATGAAAGGAGGGTTCCTTTCGCCATAGTCAGGTTGACATTAGAAGCTGGCCACGCCCGGACTGTTACACCAAAGCATTAGCATGTTAAAGCGATTTCATTGAGGAGTCTAGCTTTCTTAACTAGTAAGTACTGTACTTCCTTGGTTTTTGAGGGGGGGAGGTGTCTTTTGCTGGAAATCTCGCCCCCTTCTACTTTGAAAATACTTGTGAAACCGGTTTAATTCGCCACAGCCAGAACTCCCGCAGAGAGGGGGGTTGTATGCAGCGTATCGGTATACAGTAGATGGGAAAGCCAGAGCCGACCGCTACGCCGCCCACGTGTTATGCTCTTCGTTTATGTCTAAACCGGAACACATCATTATATCTCATTTTGTAGTTCTTAAAAAAAAATCGTTTGCCCAGTCAAACAGTATTGTTGTTATTGTTTTTAACCTGTAAAGTGCTTTGAGGAGCCACCTTTAAAGGCGCCATATACAATAAAGTTCATTATTATTACTATTGTTAATTTGCTGGACAGAGAGGTGAACATTATTACACAGAAGACAAAGATAGCGATTTACGTTGCATTGTGCATTGTGCTGCTGTAATACAGTTTTAAATAATTAAAAGTCTAAACAGTATCAGCTTTATTTATGGGTTTTAAATAACGGCGATTTAAACGCGATTTAAATCAATATAAATGTTTATATTGTAACGCATAGGTGACTATTCATTGTTATTAAAATGACTTAAATTCGATCATGTTGTGATTAGAAATATACATTTGTTTGGTGCGAGTGAAGTTTTATTTAATCTCTGAGCCATATTGATTCTTATGGAAGCCAATTTCCGCCAGGGAGTAAAAAAAAAAAACACACTATGGTATTCTCTCCGATGCAGTGCAGTTAAAAACATATCTCTGATGCTGTTCCTAAATGAATATCGTTTATGACCATCAGACGCTTTATGCTCCTTTTCTTTTTAACAGTAGATTGAACAGGGAGAGGCATTTCATGATGTACTTTTAACTGATGAAACAACAGTGTCTCTGGAACAGTTTTCAACCACGTTGTTTTATAAAAAGGGGAGATATGTGAACAAGCAAAACCCAAAACAAACATGTACACCATACGTACGCGTTACTGAAGCTAAAAGCTTAGCCTTTTCACTAATGTAACCACTAAATAAAGACATATAGAAATCCCTACATTACAGACTGTATATGGCTAGTATTGGTAGTTTAAAGAAAAAATACAGACCAGTATTCCACTTTCTCCCTAAACATTCTGACCATGTTACTCTTTACTGTTACTGACCATATTAAGTTTAAGTGCCTGTGGGCACTTTTCCTGTCCGTGGGAGGTGGACCGTCTTTCATTAGAAGGTTAGTCTGTTCTACTCTGAGAATGTAGCGGGGGTGGAAAGTGCCCGCGGTCATTTAATTAGTATTAAAATTCGCACTGATTCCCTTGCGAAGATACGGACATAGGAATATTTGTGTGTGGTCAAAAAAATGGCATAAAAACAACAAAGTGAAGGCTGTGAAAACATTCACAATGTACTTTATACACAAAGCAAGTGTTCTCATAACTTTAGGAGGTTTCGTGAAAATGCTACAGGCGTGCCAAAATCGTTTTTTTTAAATTCAAGGTGACTTTACCGCTGTTTTCATTTTCAGATTGTGAATCAAAAAAGGCATTTAATTAAACGCACGATTGCGATTTTAATCAATTACTGTATTGATTGAAAGATACATTCTGTACAGATACAGTACAGTCACATTCTCCTGTCGTCCAGTGGTGTAAAACGAATTAGCAGGTGCTTGAGATAACATCCCACTGAGTGGAATGTTCTCATTTGTTCTCAAGTGTAAAAAGAGGTGATAATTCTTAATAATTCCGTGTCGCATTAACTAACCTCTTCAGTTTATTCCGCCAGACAGTACATTATTATAATTATATCATTATTAAGTTGTTTAGATACGCAATTCCATATTATATTCCCTGTTAATCAAATTCTAAAAGTATGCATTTGTTAGATAACAAGCGAATTCACAGAAAAGGTTAAATACTATCACTTTTCACAAAGTATATAATCCTAATATGGTCAGAAGGAGCACGTAAAAATGTTTCCCAAATAACAACATGTAAGACTTTGATGCTTAAAATGTTTAGGGAGAAATGGAATACTGGTGTGTATTTTTTCTTTAAACTACCAAGACCAGCAATATACAGTACAGTTTACATACATTAATATGTTTATATTCCTAAATTAAAATCGTTTATGAGCATGTGAAAGGCATGGTGAATCGGAGATTCTCAAGAATTACATTGTATGATTAGAAATGAATGCGTGATCGGATCAACTAAATGCTGTGGTGTTACTTTTTGTCAATGAAAAAATAAACTATTTTCGTTTACAAAGACGGTTACAAAGAATGTGGACCAGGGTAATACTTTGAGCTTACAGCTTGTCCAAGGTCATTCATTATTAATACTCTTAGTAATATCTTCAGTAAAGACTTTGATGCATAAAATATTCCTGCATAATTAAAATATTTATGATAAAGGTGGTAGGTTGTGTACTTTTGTCCAACAGAACAATCTTGCTTTTATAAAATATACCGCCTTTTTAATGTTTAATGATTAACATGCTGTAATACACTGTTTAAATTTAAAGTCTAAAGAGTATACACCTTAAATTCTTAATTGAATAAAGATTGTCCCTCAGCAGTGATCAGGATTCAAAACCGACGTTTTCTGCTGACAGCTCAAATGCTGTACAGGAGAGGTTAACCTTTATTAGCTCCACCTGGCGATTTTACAAGGTGATTCCGGATACTATTAACATAATCTAATTTGCGTCCGGTATGATGCGGTATACTGCGACACGCCCACCGTGTTATACCGCAGCGTACCCCGCTTGTTTTGAATGGCTGCATATGTATATAGACTCTATATATACATTTGGTGCATGCCACAATTTTGGATGGTGGTGGAGGAATAGGGATTTTCTCAACACAGCAGGGACTCCAGTTAAGAATGCTGGGTTTATCTCTGAACTGTTAGAAGCTTTGCAGCTACTGACTGAAGTAGCTGTGGTAATGTGTAAATCACATAATAAAGAAATGTTTCCAGTAACTCGAGGGAACAACTTTGCAGATGCAACTGTCAGGTGAGCAATACTTGTAGAACAGTAGTCTGAGACCTCTGTGAAGCAGAGAAATGGACATGGTTAGAAAAGATTGTGGGGCTGCATGATGATGGGGTGTGGAGCTGACAGCACACCAGACGCCCTGCATGCCCTCACAGCCTAATGCCCTTTATAGCCCGACAAATGCACTCTGTTGGACACCCAGGTGGGAGTCAAATGGTGTGCCGGTTACCCAAAACCGGGTGAGAACCGGGTTTGAAGCCGTAACCACTTATGTGGTATCTGGATGTAATGTTTATCAAAGGAACTCAACTACAGTTCAGGTGCGGGTGCAACAGCTCAAAAGGCCTGCTACTGAGGAACCTTTCAAACCTGGGAAATTGAAAATTGTAAAGGGAAACCTGGGCTCTTATAATCTGTTTTCCTGGTGGGTTGCTGCCACTGCCTCTGTGTCTATCACTTGATAACAGAGATAAGCCCTCGGTGGGCACTGCCCTGCCCCTTGTATTATGATCAAGGAACACACTTCACAGGGAAGGTGTGTCAGGCTGTGGCTGCATTGTTCGGAGTGAGATGGACTGAGATCACCCTCAGTCTGCTGGAACAGTGGAATGAAGGAACAGATCTCTGAAAGATCGACTAGACATCAGACTGAAGGAACGCCATGGGATGCGGGCTGGATCAAACAGAACTGTGTAACAGCCTGTTTGATATCATCACGGGCCAATCAATGAAACTTCCGGGAGGGATGAATTTAGCTGGAGGAATGGATTGTTGAATTTGCTAATTCTCTATTGTAGTATTGTAGGTTGCTAGGACTTAGCAAAGCACATCTATGATGAAGAAAAATATATATCATAATTATAATCCAGATGATTGGGGCATTGGTACATGGCTACAGTCTGTGCTAGGAACATGGAGAGGGTCTCTGGTTCAATACATATTTGTGGGTCTGGTATTATTCGTTATGATCATATCGTTAATATCCTGTTTGAAAAACATGTGGACTAAAGCTGCTGCTTCTGTGCTAATTGTACACCCTGAAGGGATCATGAAGGTCAAAAAATGATTTCATGGGAAAGGTTCTCTTATCTAGTGGCAGAACCTGATGGGTAGAACAATATAGCTTTAAGGGGGGTTACCCTTGGGAGTGATTCCCCTAGATGCAAATGATTATTGTGGTTTGTTTGCTCATAATAAGATGTTTTGCAGGAACGGAACAAAGAGAAATTTTACAACTTCAGCTAGAATTGTTCTGCAAAACGTCACAGCTGAGGCAGGGGAACAATGTGTAGATTTTTCTAAGAGTTATTACCCAGTTGTTGACCAATCTGTTGACCAATGTTGACCAAAAAAGCCTAAGATTATACTGGGCTCCAGCCCACAGGGATTTACCTGTGCTGTAAGAACTAATGAGTGAATAAGGAGACTGGATTCTGGTGAAAGACTTCAGGAAAAAGAAATGGTGTTCACTCAGGTGGAGGGGGCTGTACCAGGTGCTGCTGACCACTGCCACTGCTGTGAAGGTCACAGAAATGGTGCCCTGGATTCATGCTTCCCACTGTAAAAAGGTCACAAACGAACTGAGCAAAGCGCAGGAGTGATGTCTCCACAAGGACAGATGGGGATAACCTGCGTGGGACTGATGTGCACAGCCTTTTTCCTTTTTATGTAGAAGCCTGTCACCACCCCAAAAGAGGAAGAATCTAAACACGAAGCCTCTTTGTATACAAACTGGCTGAATGAAACTGATAATGAGGGGGATATGAGTAATTTGTGGTATAAATTTATAAATCATACTGTAAAGTTAAAGAAATTTAATGCATCTTGTTATATATGTGCTTTAATGCCTCATTCTACAGCCTCACCCATGCGACTTTTTATGAAATGTACTCTTTTATTAATATCACGTTAGAAGGCTTAGACGCTATCAAACAAGAATTAAGGGGAGTTAGATTAATGGTACTTCAGAACAGGTTCGTGCTGGACCTTCAAAATGCAGCATCTGGAGGAGTCTATGCTTTAGTAGGAGACTCCTGTTGTACATATATTCCAGCTAATGACGATGATTACGGAAATATTACGCTCGCTATTCAGCATTTGAAAGAACTAAAAGACAAGGTGAATAAAGAGAGAGGCATAAAAGATACACTGGCTTTTCTCTCCTGGTTAGAATCACTGTTTGGGCCAGGGGGAATGTTTTTCTTTTAAGTTACTAACACCGATTATAGGGGCTGTGATACTTGTCTTCCTGTTTTTATGTTGCTGTATGACATGTATTATTCCAATGCTTCGAAATATGGAAATATGGTACCTAGGGGGATAAACTGTTCATCCTTCCAGTCTGGAGAATTGGCAGCTGTCTGACGTCAGTAAGTGATCCTTAAAAAATTAATAGTTCCATGACAGTGTGCATCACCAGAAAATCAATTTCAATGCATTAAAACTCTTGTTATCCTTCTGATCATTGAAGTGTCATTGCCCCAGCACTGTATACTCTTACTTTTGACGCCTGTCTGAAGTTGGATCCATTTCTAAGAATGGTGACTCACATATCCTCATGCTCAACTTTGGCTCAACCACACAAACTATGAAGTTAATCATCTGCTTTTGCTCCAAGATTTGTGTTACTAGGCTCTCTCCTGGGGATCCTCGTGTTCAAACATTGCCCTTATTGTGGATGATCCATGACAGAATTCAGGGAATTCAGAATTCTGATACCTCAGCTCAGATTCTGACTGGGCAGACTGTCATTGCCTGGTGTGAATGTGTGCATATCTGTTTTTGTGCATGTTCTGTGGCCTGTTGTACAGTACATCACAAATGAAAGGGAAATGGAAAACTAAAATAAGACTCAAGTGTTTTATCTTTCATTAACAGTGTTTCATTAGTATCTATGCTAGATCCTGTCATCCACTGCTTACCACGACAGGCTCTAGCACGGGATAGCAGCTAATACATTTAACAATCTCACTGCACAATGTTGTATATTCAAGGGCTGATCTTCTGTACTTTTTCTTTCACTTTTCATTTCCTGGAAACTCAGTCCTGCCAGGAATAATCTGAGAACATAATCAATCTGAGTGAAATTCTAAGCAGAGGAAGATTGTTTTACAGAGTCAACAAGGTCTAATTCAAGGTCATCAGCACTAACAAGATTCTCTCTGGAGACAGGCGATAAGAAAATTGAAAGTGTGTATTGTTACACAACAGCAGAGACTATGAGTTATGCTATCATGAGAGTGGTGATGGATTTTTTTCATTGCTTAGTTTTGCAGGTTCTGTACATTTGAACATTCAAAGTGACTAAAGTAAAGGAGTTTTCCCTTTTTACCACATAATTCCCAAAGATCAACACTAATAGAAAGCCTAATTCCAGCCAAGATTCAATTACTGTCTCTCAGGCATCCCAGCAGTGGATTTCATGACTTCAGACAGCCATCTTTATCAGTGGAGAACTCAATGCTCTGAGGTTTACTGGCAGAGTCTCACACTGGGTAATATGTTGGTAAATAATGTCCTATGGAATTCTACTATTGATAAATTCTACTATGGAACTGCGATGTGTCCTGAAAAAATCTTCTATGATAGTGGTACAGTCCATCACACCCCACCTACAGCCTTTAAAAGAGAAAAAAAAAACTGACAACAACAAAGTAAGTCTGGTGTAATCAACTAGGTCTTGCAAACATACTTAACCTCTTCCAGCTACCAACATTACAAATGCTGTTTACACATTAGATGGTTATTTTTTGGCTTCTGATATTATGGTGGAAAAAGAGCCCTGGAATCTTTGTAGAAGGACAAAAGACGGAAAGAACAGGCAGTGTAACCATGGCGAAGAGAAGGGAAATATTGGAGAGAGCTTTTTTCATACACTTTTTATCATTGTTTTTCCAGCCCAACAATGATCAACAAATATGGGCAGGCGTCCTGTGCCAAATCCAATCTACCTTTCTTCCAAGCATACAGGAATGTCAGTGAATTAAATATTGACATATGAAAATACCCAAAAATATGCAATCACACATATGCAGTTTGAGCAAACATAAGACAATACCCAAGTACCACAAACTACCAGGCATCATAAGCAGTTCAGGTGGGGAGCTGTGTCAGCATGCGTAGGCTGCAAAGGAACAAGTAATAGGTCTATTCCATGCTTAAAAGAGAAGAAAGAAAACACAACATTTCAGCCGTGGAGCCCTCACACCTGAAGAAGGCTCCACGGCCGAAACGTTGTGTTTTCTTTCTTCTCTTTTCATCTAGTGTCATTAGCCAGTTCCTGTCAAAATAAAATAGAAAAGGATAACATTCTAGAGAGAGTTTGAAATACCAAGGTACAATTTAAACCATATTTCTTCCACTACAACCACAATATTTTGGAGAGATCGCTGAGCCTAACTGTTCTGGCATGTCCGTTAGCCTCCGTCCTGCTTCAGCAATGAATGCAACGGGGCACATTCTGAGGGAGATGCGGTCAATCAGGTTGCAGGAAAACCATGCTATGCTTTTTTTTGAGATCTGAAAAGGACAGAGGGGCCATGTATATGTGTGCAGCTGGATATGTTATTGCAGGTGGCGTAGCAAATTCTGCTGAAGCCCCACTGCCTGGTGTGGACGGTAGCTGTGCATGTTGCAGCAGAATTGTGCATGTGAGATCAAGGGGGCATGTCATGTGTTTGAGCACTTCACTCCCTTCCGGAAGCACGTGATTCCCTGAGTCCAAAAAATTTGTAAGTTCTTTGGATGACCTGTGGACCGATCTTTCACGATGAAGAATTCCTTAAGAAGAATAGATCTCGGCCCACCATCCCAATGCCTCCATCTGAAAACAGCAACCTCCCACTGCCCTTAGTCTGCAAGGCAGTCCTTTCAAGTGCGATGATGACGCCGGGACCTTCGTTGCCTATTGTACGAGCTGAACTTTTGTGCTCATCAATTCAAGGCTCTTTCCATCAACTCATCTTGTCTTTTGACGCTTCATGTTTTGTACTCCTTTGACTATCGGCATATCGGGTGACTGCAAACACTGAAGTTCTTGCTTACGGAGTGTGGAACAGTGTTTTCAAGTGATCGCTGTTCTGTCATGTTGACGCCGAGTGAATCTTTCTTTGGCAACATGGGCAGGCTGACAGCAGCGCGAGCTAAAGTAATGGCAAATTTCTTGACTTATTTCTGAATGTGAATGTTCTTTAGAAAAGGGATGCGGCGTTGCTTCTCCCCCGTGTAAAGGTCACGCATTCCAGACGTGGTTATGAGCGAACAGTTGCCGCAAGTGTTTGAAAAGAGCAAGAGAGGAAGCAGCCCTGCCCCGTGTGAGGATCAAACTCAGGACCTTCAGACAATGAGACTGACGCGCTACCAACTACGCCAACGAGGCCAGCTGCAGTACACAGCTGGAAAGTTTGCCTCATATGGATTTCAGTCGCCCGTTCCCTAATCTTTAGACGCCCTCTGCTGGATGTTGCATTTGCCTTTTGATCTCACCGATACTTTTTTGGTCTGTTTCTGTTGCGAGTCCGTTTTTCAGATCTCACCTAGCACAAGTCTCTCTGGCTGAAGTGGCCTCTCTGCTTCAGCATCGTGCCCTCACTCAGCCATTAAAAACGTCACTCGGACTTCTGACATGCTGACATGAAATGTCAAGAGAGAGTGGCGGAGACGCTTAAGGCAGAGAGAAGATGAAGAGGGGGCGTGGCTGCAAAATGATTGACAGCTGCATGACGCTCTCCATGCAAGGCGTGACCACAGGCTAAAGGACACCTTTCGGCACATCAAGCTCTAAGCACACACCTGGAGGACGTGGGAAATGATCCCGTTATCTCTCGCATGCAAAGCGAGCGCTGTACCATGCAAGCTAACCCCCCTCGCTGGGGTTATGCCTCGGTGTCACCTAGTGCCGCTTGTTCCCCTCTTACCGGGTGCAGTTCACTGCCCTTCGTCTGCAAGGCAGTCGTGTAATTGCAGCTTTCTTGACTTATTGATGAAGGTCTGACTGGACGAGCGAATGACGCCTCTCCCCCGTCCTCAAGCTCGCTGACAGAATAAAATGGAAAGTGCTGCCGTGGCTCATTGGTTTAGGGGTATGAGTCTCGCTTAGGGTGTGGGAGGTCCTGGGTTCAACTCCTGGATGAGCCCTTGTGTGTTCTTCTTGTCCTCGTCCACAAGACTGGGAACTGCATGGGCGAATGTGAAGAAGATCCTTCTCGAACGTGCAAAACGTGCGAGAAGAGGGGGCGCTTGTTTCCAGCCAAAACTTCTCGCGTGTGAGACGAGCTGACCATCGCTGCAGGAGGTGGGAGGGTCACTCTGGTAGACAGAGCTGACCTTCGGCAATAGGATTTATACTCTCCAAGATGATATTTGCACTTTCTGGAGAGGCGATTTTCTCCACTTCAGTAGCCAGATTTCGTCGATTGCGTGGAGAGGGCTGTAGAATGTGGCAGCGCCTTTCCTGCTCCGTCCATGACAGGCGTGCTGGTCTCTGGAGAGAGAGCACGGTCCATCAGCGCACTCCAATAAAGGCACTGGAAGCAGCTGAATCGCAATGGCGAAGCTCAACGCTGGGCCGCTGGGCATATCTTACCACCGTTTCCGTAGTGTAGTGGTTATCACGTTTGCCTCACACGCGAAAGGTCCCCGGTTCGAAACCGGGCGGAAACAGACTTATTTTGTCGCCACGCACAAAAGGGGATTGGGGATTCGCCTAGCGCTGTGATCGAACAGACCCACTCACCCCTTAGTGTGGCGGGATCTGCACAGTGCATGTCGCAGCGCATCCTGCTTTCACTTCAATGCGCGTCCTGATGTACCCCGGTCTCCCGCGTGACAGGTGGGGACAGGTGACAGGTCCTATACTAACGAGGAAGACATCGCTCTCTCCGACCCCCGGCATTGTGTCCCGACCCACCGTGCTGGAAGCCGACGGGTGCTGTGATTCCTTTAAGGAGCAGAAATGACAACCGAGGAGCCGAGAGATCATTTCAGCATTTCGCGTCTGAACGGAAAACACAAACGACCAACTCGGAATGACTTGCCTTTGACGCTTTTCAAAGCGTTCTTTGTGCACGACGACTGCGCCGCCTAGCAGATACAAATGGGTTGTACAACTTTGAACTAGCAAATGGAAGAGGGCTAAGCCCCCTCTCTTTTAGCCCAGGTTCAATCTGTCTCCCAGAATCACCAGGGCGCACACACACACACCCGTGCCGTTGAAGTGCTCTGCTTCATTTCTAAGGGCAACTCAACATTCACTCCTACCCCGAGTGCAGAAAAGACAGTGTCTGCAGCAACAGCAGCTCAGGTCTCTGCACAGGAGCTAAGCTGCCCCCATCTCCTCTGCTCTGCGGCTCCTGCGGAGTGGAATCCTGCCTGGAGCTGTGTTTGCAGGCGGCGGCTCCCCGCGCCCTGTCTGTGCGTCGTGAAATTAATTAATAACGTTAATAAATTTATAAAGTTAATTTATAAATTTATAAAGTTAATAAAGTTATAAATTAGAAATTAATAACGATATAATTATATTCATGTACCGCAACACAAGAATAGTACACGCTGTACATTGTCTGTCGATAATGTTTCTGTAGTGCTTTTTCAGCACTCAGCTGGTGGTGCTGTGGGTTAGGTTCCTGACTTCCATATCACACGGTCTATGATTGAATCCCATTGAACTATGACTTTATTTTTTAACAAACATTTCTTTGAAAAAATGAAACGTTTCCCTTGGTCAGAGATTAAATAAAACCTCACTTTTTTTGAGCAGAAGGTTTACTGTGACCTGAGAAGGGCCGGCATCCAATCACGGTGGTACACACACACGCTCTCACCTATATGAGCTACACGGCTACCAAGATGATCTCAGGTGCGCCGAGCTGGTACGGAACATATTGAACTGATCGACGGCGAATTGTCTCTCAGACAGGCTTTTCACCTCTGAGCTCCCTGACTGACAGTGATCAGCTAGGTAGTGAAACAGTCAGCTGCTTCTAAGCCTTAAACAGCTGCATCTCGGCGCTTCCACGGAGAGATGATTTGAAAGCCGAACATCACCCGTTGGGAACACCTTACTATCACTAGTTTAAGAGACTCTTAAGGTCTTGCAGAGGTGCCTGTCTAATAGCATGCACTTTGCAAGCTATAGGTGTTTAGGCTGAGGCAGAATGCCTGTTAACAAAATGTTTTTCTAAAGGTGTGTCCAAGTGGCTGCAAAAGGACAACACTCCTGGGGCGCCGTGGCTTAGTTGGTTAAAGCGCCTGTCTAGTAAACAGGAGATCCTGGGTCCGAATCCCAGCGGTGCCTTCTTTGTTCTGTCTTCTCGAACAGTACTGGTCATTATGGACAACCGCCTACGGCTAGACTTAATTAAATGCAAGTATTCATTTCCTGTCTTTAACGCGACTTGTTTTTCTTAAAATGGATGCAACTTGCAAAACATGAAATACAAACCTTGCTAATCAGCGCTAGCGGCTGGCAAAAAAAAAAGAAGTCAGCAATGTTTTTTTTCTTTAACCTTAACCCTGCTAATGGAGAAGAGTTAATCGACCGAGTCTATGCAGCTTAAACGGTGCGCATGTCGGGTCCTTAGCTGAAAGGGTGGTAAATCACGCTCACCCCAGTCCTTAATCTTTTAAAGAGGATACAAAATTGAACCTAGTCGCCACATCACATACATCCTATTCAACGATAAAAAGGTAACATCTATCCTCGTCCAGAGTAAATCTCACGTTGAGGGCATATTTTTTTCCACTTTACTATGAGTCGGGCTCGGCTGCACAGAGGAGAGAGCAGAGCAATGAGGTCACGGGGACAGGGGAGTCACATGCTGGCGGTTTGAATACGCGGAAGATCACTGAGGGATCCACAGTATGTGGACCCTCCGTGCGCCATCAGTCCGCACTCCGGACTCTGAATCCTGCCATCCGAGTTAAGATCTCGGCGGAACCTGAGGCGCAGTTCCTTCTTAAAACGTAATCTGGTGAGCATTTCTAGAATCGTACTTGTATAGATGCAGCCTTTAATGTGTTGCTAGGTTAAAATTGATGACTTCTTGAACTTCAGTAGGCAACTGCCCTCTTGATTTCGGATTTAATTTCTTTATTACAGGGGCGCTTTTATGAAGACAGAGTCATGTTCAGGTACTTTGCTTGATGGAGGAAGCTCATTTCGGACTCTGTGATCTGCTCACCTGGAAAGGTCTACTGTACTACTACAAGAGAGAAGTAGAGTCTGGAAGAAGGGACAATTTTATGATGCTTTGGAAGGTAATGCTTTTTTTTCTTTGAAATCGAAATGAATCAGAATATCAGTGCAAAAGACAAACTCTTGGTTTGGTTTAAAGAGATATGGTTTTAAAACAGACAAAATGTAGAAAACAGGTGTTTCTCACTTTTGGAAAAGAATGGACCGGGGGTAATATTTTACTAGTTGCAGGGCTGAGATCACTGGGTTACAGTCCTGTAGTGTCACACCAGGGACAGTGGCGCAATGCATAATGCATCTGACTACGGATTAGGAGATTGTAGGTTCGACTCCTACCTGGCTCGGGTCGTTTTAAAACACATCGGGCTATTCCCCAAGTAGCCTGTGCTACTTACTGCATTGTAATCGTACCCAGTAAGAGATTTCCTTCATATAAATGAACTGCACCTGACAGCTTTAGAATAACACCTGGGCTCAGTACGGTGCTGAGAGCTCAGCGTTGCTGTTCTAATTAGCACGCACGATTGTTGCTAGTTGAAAACTTTTCCCAATACCCCGCTTCCGCTGGTTTGCAATACAATCGGCGAAAGCAATTTTTGACAGTCTCGTCAGAGACTGAGCAAGGTGTTTAAAGACAGATTTTGTCATGGTGACATCATGGTAGAAAGAAACGAGCTTGTTACGTCTCAACAGAAACGCTCTTTATCTCTTTCAGCGTTATGCAGAGAACAGCGTCTGTCGAGATCACTTTTGAGTCAGCGCGAAACGCCGTGTGCTGTCAGTTTGATTTCATATTGCTCGTAGCGGCGCCCGGCTTTTGTCTGTCAAACGTTAGGTTGCGCTTCTTCATGCTGCATCGTCGGCATGAGTGGAGCTTTTTAAACGTCTGTACTTACTGCGCCCCATAAGAAATCGTTTGTCCCCGTTCAAAAGAGATTGTGCGATGTCCTGCAGCGTTTGCAAAGCAAACCTTTGACAGTTTGAAAAGAGGAATTTATTGTGCTTCCTGTGCGTGCAGTAGTTACAAAGTTGAAGGTCTTTACACGATCTGCTGCAGTTTTCAGTGGGCGAGCTTTGTCAGATGGCTTGGAAAAACGCACTGTGTTTCGGCTCGGGAAACATCATGGGCAGTGTCCTGCATGTTTTCTGTGTATAGCTGTCTTTTAACACATACAGAATTCATTAGAAATCATTGATTTCTCCAATTAACAAGGGTCCCTTTTGAACCTGCGAGAAGCATTCCTTCAATGTAACAGATTTACTCCGGGGAAAGGCAGCTTGACATTGAGAGTAGCTCAAGCTTTCAGCACCCGTATCGGACTGCGTGTATGCAGACACCGCTCAGAATCCCCTGTAAGATTCTCCTTCAATTCCGTTTTGCAGTGCTTTAGCTCTTTCAAAAGGCTTCGCTTTGCTAGTCATAATCCAAGGCTCATGACAGCATTTGAAACCAATTGCCACTGCGTTGGCCAGGAATCGAACGCAGGTCAACTGCTTGGAAGGCAGCTATGCTCAACACTATACCACCAATGCACGCCCACAGGTGCCCTGCAGGACACCACCAGAGAATGCTCACGATTTCGGAAGCTGTCTCCGGGACGTGCTGATTCCACACATCCTGAATAAATCATGATATTGTTAGTTGCTGTAGCTAGACGTTCAAATGAGTTTCATGGCCAGATGGACTGTTTCCTCCAGCGATTTCGATTTTTAAGAACTTTTATTTCCTTTTCACAATAAAATACAGGGCATCACAAATGCTTTACATTAATATACATACTTAAAACAGTATATATGATCACATCTTATTACATTTTGACACGGTACGAGTTACATAGCAACAATTTCTTTTTTCTGAAGCAAATCACATTCTTTACTTAAACATGATAGTGTTTTTCACAGTTTCTTGAGATATTGACCTATGCCCTCTATTTCCCACAGATTTTCTGCTTCCTCCCTCCCTTCTCTCCACAGATCTCTGAGGTAATAGTTCTCTCGGGTGATGAACAGGGCCAGGCTACCTGCAGCCTTGACTGGGATCTTGATGCCTTTGAACAGCCCCATGTTCCTCACTCTCCACAGGGCGTCTTTCCCACTGTTCACCACGGCCCAGATCCTGTCAAACTTCCTCCTGACGTGTTTGACAGGATCTGGGCCGTGTCAAAGAGATGCCGTATATGACGAAAGCAGCGGTCAGGGTAAATTGGGGCGAGAGAGCCTGCAACCAATCTTCAAACTGTGCCCAGAAGGCCTTAGCAAAAAAGCAAGACCACAGGAGATGGGTCACAGTCTCCTCCTCGCTGCAGCCCACCCTAACGCAGCGAGGGCTGGGTGTGAGGACCATACGGTACAAGGAAGTTCGTACCGGTAAGCACTGGTGGACGACACTCCAGGCTAAATCTCTGTGAATGCTGCACAGAAACTTAGAGGATGTGTGTTTCCACACCTTCCTTGTTTGGGCTGATGTTAAAATGCCCACAGGGGTCTGCCTATTGTTCTGGGGTGCAAAGAAATCTTCCAGTTTTTGGACGCTGACATCTCGGAGGGGAATATGGCCAATTGTGTGAGATCTTAGAAAACTTTTAACTGTCCCATAAATTGCAGGGCATGTGTCAGAGAGTGGGACATCCAGCTTGGGTCTGACACCCCACACTCTGAACACCTCCCTACCTACCCAGAGCCTGGAAAAATAAGTCCAGGTACGCGCTGCAGGTGCTGTTGCAAAGCCTCTCAGCACAGAGGCCAGGAAAATGCACAGCAGCTTCGTAGCAATATCTGGGACAGACTTCCCCCCTGAGGGTAGCGGCCTGTACATTATTTCCCTTCTGAGTCTTTCCTGCTTCCCACCCCATAGAAATTGAAACATCAATCTCCTCAGCACCGCCGCAACACGGTGTGGGATTGGGAAGGTAGAAGCCAGAAAATTCAAGACAGGCAAGAGCTTGGCTTTGATGACCAGCACCTTCCCTGTCATGGTGAGGTCTCGGTTCTTCCATTGCATCAGTTTTTTGTTTAAGATTGGCAATTTGTTCTGCCAATTTACTGTTCCCATCTCTTCTCCAAAATACACCCCCAGGACCTTAATTCTCTTCTCTTGCAGCCTGAGATCATGTCCTTCTTTTGGCTCCCTCCAGTTCTGATAAAAAATCTCGCTCTTTGATTTGTTAATTTTTGCAGAGGAAGCCAAAGAGAACCGATCACAGCACTGCAGAGCTCTACTAATTGAGGCATTGTCAGAGAGGAGCAGGGTGACGTCATCCATGTATAGAGATGTCTTTACCTCTCCTCCCCCACTTCCAGGTACTGGTATCCCATTAATGGCCTGATCCTGGCGCAAGGCACAGGCTAAGGGCTCCATAGCCAAAACGAATAACAAGGGGGATAATGGCCAGCCCTGCCTCACAACAGACTTCAAAGGGGCGTGATCTATTGCCATTAACCATTACTCTGCTGTTGCTACCTGTGTACAGCAGGTTAATCCACTTTCTCATGATGGGGCCAAACTTCATGTGCTCAAGTACCGAAGTTAAGTACTGCCGGTTTAGGCGGTCAAAGGCCTTTTCTAGGTCTACACCTGAAATGCACAGAGGGAGGGAGCGATCCTCTGAGTACAGACAGACATCCCTCAACAAGGCCAGGTTGTCGCTCATCAGGCATCCTGCTATCCCACAAGTCTGTTCTTTCCCTACCAGTGAGGCCACTACATTTTGTAGGCGCAGGAAAAGGGCTTTGGACAGGATCTTAGTGTCCACGCCTAACAGGCTGAGGGGTCTCCAGTTCTTTATGTCATTCTTTGCTCCTTTCTTAAACAAGAGAGAGATAGTGCCTTCTCTTAAGGAGTCAGGCAGCAATTCTGTCTTATAGCTTTCCTCGAATAGGAGCAGCAGCGGATCCTGAAGCAGATCCCAAAAGGTGCAATAAAATTCTTTAGGGAGCCCGTCAGCACCCGGAGTTTTCCCCTTCTGTAAGCTCTCCATAGCCTGTCTCAGCTCTTCTACTGTCAAATCCCTCTCAAGTACTTCCCTATCTTCTTCACTCAAAACGTTTTCTAGCTTTGAGGTAAAAAAATGAATTTCTTCATCCTTTACCTCTGTAGAGCTGTACAGTCTTGAGTAGAAGGCCTCGGTGCAGGAGAGGATAGCACTCGGCTCTGTTCTCTCTCGTCCCTCCTCATCAACTACACTTTCCATGACAGACTTGGAGCCTTCCACTTTCCTGAAAAAGAGGCGAGAACACTTCTCATTTTCTTCCAAGAACTGCACTCGACTACTTTCTTCGGCTATGCTCCGGATGTCCTTTTTTAAAAGGGTGATATCCTCGAGCACATCGAAGCCACTGTGCATCATCGTGTAGAGACGCTGCAGCTGCCTCTGTTTCCTGGCTAGCACTCCTCTCCGTCTGGCAGCAGCCTTCCTTCCCTCAGCCATGAAAAAGGCCTTTGTCCTCACCTTCACCTCCTCCCACCACTCTCCTACTGACCCGTACAGACACTGCAAGGACAGCCACTGTGATAGTTTCTCCTTGTAGCAGGATACTACCCCCTCGTTCTCTAGCAGCTTTGTGTTGAGTTTCCAGATGCCTGGGCCAAAGCCCTGGAGTTCCACTCTACGACCTAAAGCCTGATGATCTGAGAAGAAGACAGGCTGAAGAGTGACCCCAACAACTTTCACTCTCTCTGAGACAAAGCAATAGTCAATTCTGGAGCTGCTATTCCTCCCTGACCATGTATATCCTGCTGTTGTGGGATATATACATCTATATGTGTCTGAGAGTTTAAAGTCTTGAACTAAGTTTTGCAGGGCCAGTGACCTGGAATCCAATTTTATCAGAGAGCTAGACTGCCTGTCTGTGTGCTCTAAGATACAATTAAAATCCCCTCCCACTATCACGTCTGTGCTACATAACAATAGGTGAGAGAGTGCCTTGAGTAGCTCCACCCTTCCTCCCACGTCAGTAGGGCAATACACATTGAATATCCGCAGGTTAATGGTCCCCCATTCCACATCCACACACAGCAACCTGCCATCTATGACCCTCTGAATACTTTTCAATTTGAATGCCCATCCTTTGAAAAGAATGGCCACGCCAGAGGCTCTGTTGTTATTGTCCCCTGACCAAACAGAAAGCCCTTTATCCCACCTTTCTTCAAAGCTTTTATACCTCTCTTGATAGGCTAAAGCACACTCCTGCAACATCAACACATCTCCCTCTCTCTGCTGGAGGTAATCAAAGACAGACTGGCATTTAACTCTGTCATTGATACCTCTGGTGTTAAGAGATATTATGTTTAGAGCCATATTACATAAGAAAGTGGAACCAGTCTTTACAAAACACATTTCTCTTCTGTCTCACCTGGTCCCTTCTTCTTTTTCTTTTTCTTCTTACCAATTTCCTGCCAGCCATCCTCTGAATGAGCCTTCATCAGGGTGGCAGCAGTAAAAGCATTCACGGAGTCCATTTCAAGGAAGGGGGTAGAGGGAGGGGTGGAGGGGTTCCAGCTGTTCCCATCGCCATGCTCTCCTTCCTCCTCGCTCGGGGAGAAAACAGAGTCATTTTTCCTTTTCCTCAAGTCCAGCTCCTGGGAGCACTGAGGGGAAAGGGGTGCAGCCGATGCACCAGTCTCCTCTTCCCCCTCACCAACCATTTGCTGCAGATCCTCTGTGATGGACTGGATGGAGGAGAGGAGGGCATCTGTAGCACTTGCAGAGTCTGAGAAAAGCAGCTCCGCTGAATCCTGGGTATCCTCGCTGGACCCGCTCCACCGGGGGGCCCCACACTGGCCCTCGTTCTGAGGAGCAGGAGTGGGGGAGGGGTCCTCGCTGTTCTCGGGGGTTTTCAAACCCTCGTGCTTGTCTGGTGCAGTCTGTTGTGGGGGCGTAGTGGATTTCTCTTCCACCGGCCCCGGAACCACAGCAGGGCAGATCCTGGCTGGAGGCTGAGACTTTATCAAACAAGGGTTCTTTGTTTGACTTGTTGTTTGCTTTGGCTTTTCGGGCCGGTTTGGCTGAAACAAGCACTGCCTCATCCTTTCTCATTTTGAGTTTATTGGCGTAGGCATGAGGGCAGTTTATAAAAACGTGTCCTTCCAAGCCAAGTAAATTGCACTTTGGCAGCATTGAACAGTCAGAGGCTAAATGTCCCTGTTTGCCACAGGTCTTGCAGCATTTCACAGTGCAGGGCGATGCCAGGTGTCCCACAGCGCCGACACACCTTTGGTTGTCCCACATAAAAAACATAGCCATTGCAGGCGCCCAGCCAGATTGTAGAGGGCAGGTGCCTTAAGCCTCCATTTACATTGTCCGGTAGCAAGCGAACCTCGAATTTCCTTGCTCCTGCTTTTATACCGTCAACATATCTAACCTCAGTTCCATGGTGGACGGTGCAGTACTGGTTAAGCCAGGTGTGAATGTCCTCCGTCTTTTTTGAAGGTACAGGCATTGAGCATTGGTGGTTCAGTGTTAGAATTCTCGCCTGCCACGCGGGAGGCTTGGTTTTGATTCCCAGCCAATGCAGTGGCTTTTGCAACTCGCAACTGAAAACCCACTGAAGCTAAGCGGGTGTGAGCTAGGTCAGTACCCGGATGAGGGTGAGCTACAGGGAAAAACAAAGCTTCCAGCTGGAAGCGGTGTTAATGGTGCCGGCGGGGGGGCGCTCACCCTGAGGTCTGTGCGGGTCCCAATGCCCCAGTATAGTGACGGAGATGCTGTGTTGTAAGAGGGCGCTGTCTTTTGGATGAGATGTAAAACCGAGGTCACAGCGCTCTGTGGTCATTAAAAATGACCACCAAAACCTTTGACAAAAGCTCTTGGTAATTGATGGTCTTCAAAAATGCTTCTCCTTTAGGTACATTTTAAATCAGCTGAAAAATGCTGTGAAATGGGGGGCATTTCAGGCCAGTGTAGGATTTTGGTTACAAGAACCATGAAAGTGCACAAGAAAGCCCGTACACTGAATTACACGGCTTTCTATTCAAAAGAGGACAAAAGAAATTCCCTGAGTTCGATTTTTTGCAGCACTGAGAGGGGCACTGTTGCGAGGCCAGTTAGCTCAGTTGGTTAGAGCGTGGTGCTAATAACGCCAAGGTTGTTGGGTCCGGCCGTCTGATTGGCGTTCTTTTCTTTGGGGGGCGGGAAGTGTCCGGCCGCAGGGGATCTTGGGACCTTGCCTGCATAGCGGCTTCCCAGAGTGCGTCGTTTCCGGCACAGTGTGGCCGGGTGTTTTCCGAGTTATCGCACGGATTGGTCACGCTCGCAAGCCGTGAGCCGCAGGCGATGAGCCCGGAGCTGAACGGGCCCCACTGGCTAGTTTGTAAGGCCAGGTGCATTGCCAACCACGACCGGCAGCGCAGAGGCTTTGAAGGCGGCCTGGGCTCCTGTAGCTGTGCAGCCACGCACTCTGGTTTCTTTTCATGTTGTACAAATCTTTCGCCTTTTACTAAAGATTTCCGTGGAGAGGAGCATGAAGGAGTTCCATGCAATTTTTGTGCTTCCCTGCCTTCGGGTGGGGCGCAGCCTGGCTGGTCAAAGAGAGAAAACAAAAACGCCCGCAATCGGTCTTGTTATGGCGATTGTGGCAGTCTGCTCCGCGAGTCCACGGTCTCCGGCCGTCTGATTGGCGCTCTTTTCTTTGGGGGGCGGGAAGTGTCCGGCCGCAGGGGATCTTGGGACCTCGCTTTGCATAGCGGCTTCCCAGAGTGCGTCGTTTCCGGCACAGTGTGGCCGGGTGTTTTCCGAGTTATCGCACGGATTGGTCACGCTCGCAAGCCGTGAGCCGCAGGCGATGAGCCCGGAGCTGAACGGGCCCCACTGGCTAGTTTGTAAGGCCAGGTGCATTGCCAACCACGACCGGCAGCGCAGAGGCTTTGAAGGCGGCCTGGGCTCCTGCAGCTGTGCAGCCACGCACTCTGGTTTCTCTTCATCTCGTACAAATCTTTCGCCTTTTACTAAAGATTTCCGTGGAGAGGAGCATGAATGAGTTCCATGCAATTTTTGTGCTTCCCTGCTTTCGGGTGGGGCGCAGCCTGGCTGGTCAAAGAGAGAAAACAAAAACGCTCGCAATCGGTCTTGTTATGGCGATTGTGGCAGTCTGCTCCGCGAGTCCACGGTCTCCGGCCGTCTGATTGGCGCTCTTTTCTTTGGGGGGCGGGAAGTGTCCGGCCGCAGGGGATCTTGGGACCTCACTTTGCATAGCGGCTTCCCAGAGTGCGTCATTTCCGGCACAGTGTGGCCGGGTGTTTTCCGAGTTATCGCACGGATTGGTCACGCTCGCAAGCCGTGAGCCGCAGGCGTTGAGCCCGGAGCTGAACGGGCCCCACTGGCTAGTTTGTAAGGCCAGGTGCATTGCCAACCACGACCGGCAGCGCAGAGGCTTTGAAGGCGGCCTGGGCTCCTGTAGCTGTGCAGCCACGCACTCTGGTTTCTCTTCATCTCGTACAAATCTTTCGCCTTTTACTAAAGATTTCCGTGGAGAGGAGCATGAATGAGTTCCATGCAATTTTTGTGCTTCCCTGCCTTCGGGTGGGGCGCAGCCTGGCTGGTCAAAAAGAGAAAACAAAAACGCTCGCAATCGGTCTTGTTATGGCGATTGTGGCAGTCTGCTCCGCGAGTCCTCGGTCTCCGGCCGTCTGATTGGCGCTCTTTTCTTTGGGGGTTGGGAAGTGTCCGGCCGCAGGGGATCTTGGGACCTCGCTTTGCATAGCGGCTTCCCAGAGTGCGTCGTTTCCGGCACAGTGTGGCCGGGTGTTTTCCGAGTTATCGCACGGATTGGTCACGCTCGCAAGCCGTGAGCCGCAGGCGATGAGCCCGGAGCTGAACGGGCCCCACTGGCTAGTTTGTAAGGCCAGGTGCATTGCCAACTACGACCGGCAGCGCAGAGGCTTTGAAGGCGGCCTGGGCTCCTGCAGCTGTGCAGCCGCGCACTCTGGTTTCTCTTCATCTCGTACAAATCTTTCGCCTTTTACTAAAGATTTCCGTGGAGAGGAGCATGAACGAGTTCCATGCAATTTTTGTGCTTCCCTGCCTTCGGGTGGGGCGCAGCCTGGCTGGTCAAAGAGAGAAAACAAAAACGCTCGCAATCGGTCTTGTTATGGCGATTGTGGCAGTCTGCTCCGCGAGTCCTCGGTCTCCGGCCGTCTGATTGGCGCTCTTTTCTTTGGGGGTTGGGAAGTGTCCGGCCGCAGGGGATCTTGGGACCTCGCTTTGCATAGCGGCTTCCCAGAGTGCGTCGTTTCCGGCACAGTGTGGCCGGGTGTTTTCCGAGTTATTGGAATGGTCACGCTCGCAAGCCGTGAGCCGCAGGCGATGAGCCCGGAGCTGAACGGGCCCCACTGGCTAGTTTGTAAGGCCAGGTGCATTGCCAACCACGACCGGCAGCGCAGAGGCTTTGAAGGCGGCCTGGGCTCCTGCAGCTGTGCAGCCACACACTCTGGTTTCTCTTCATCTCGTACAAATCTTTCGCCTTTTACTAAAGATTTCCGTGGAGAGGAGCATGAATGCGTTCCATGCAATTTTTGTGCTTCCCTGCCTTCGGGTGGGGCGCAGCCTGGCTGGTCAAAGAGAGAAAACAAAAACGCCCGCAATCGGTCTTGTTATGGCGATTGTGGCAGTCTGCTCCGCGAGTCCACGGTCTCCGGCCGTCTGATTGGCGCTCTTTTCTTTGGGGGGCGGGAAGTGTCCGGCCGCAGGGGATCTTGGGACCTCGCTTTGCATAGCGGCTTCCCAGAGTGCGTCATTTCCGGCACAGTGTGGCCGGGTGTTTTCCGAGTTATCGCACGGATTCGGCACGATCGCAAGCCGTGAGCCGCAGGCGATGAGCCCGGAGCTGAACGGGCCCCACTGGCTCGTTTGTAAGGCCAGGTGTATTGCCAACCACGACCGGCAGGGCAGAGGCTTTGAAGGTGGCCTGGGCTCCTGCAGCTGTGTAGCCACGCACTCTGGTTTCTCTTCATCTCGTACAAATCTTTCGCCTTTTACTAAAGATTTCCGTGGAGAGGAGCATGAACGAGTTCCATGCAATTTTTGTGCTTCCCTGCCTTCGGGTGGGGCGCAGCCTGGCTGGTCAAAGAGAGAAAACAAAAACGCTCGCAATCGGTCTTGTTATGGCGATTGTGGCAGTCTGCTCCGCGAGTCCACGGTCTCCGGCCGTCTGATTGGCGCTCTTTTCTTTGGGGGTTGGGAAGTGTCCGGCCGCAGGGGATCTTGGGACCTCGCTTTGCATAGCGGCTTCCCAGAGTGCGTCGTTTCCGGCACAGTGCGGCCGGGTGTTTTCCGAGTTATCGCACGGATTGGTCACGCTCGCAAGCCGTGAGCCGCAGGCGATGAGCCCGGAGCTGAACGGGCCCCACTGGCTAGTTTGTAAGGCCAGGTGCATTGCCAACCACGACCGGCAGCGCAGAGGCTTTGAAGGCGGCCTGGGCTCCTGCAGCTGTGCAGCCACGCACTCTGGTTTCTCTTCATCTCGTACAAATCTTTTGCCTTTTACTAAAGATTTCCGTGGAGAGGAGCATGAATGCGTTCCATGCAATTTTTGTGCTTCCCTGCCTTTGGGTGGGGCGCAGCCTGGCTGGTCAAAGAGAGAAAACAAAAATGCCCGCAATCGGTCTTGTTATGGCGATTGTGGCAGTCTGCTCCGCGAGTCCACGGTCTCCGGCCGTCTGATTGGCTCTCTTTTCTTTGGGGGGCGGGAAGTGTCCGGCCGCAGGGGATCTTGGGACCTCGCTTTGCATAGCGGCTTCCCAGAGTGCGTCGTTTCCGGCACAGTGTGGCCGGGTGTTTTCCGAGTTATCGCACGGATTTGGCACGCTCGCAAGCCGTGAGCCGCAGGCGATGAGCCCGGAGCTGAACGGGCCCCACTGGCTCGTTTGTAAGGCCAGGTGTATTGCCAACCACGACCGGCAGGGCAGAGGCCTTGAAGGCGGCCTGGGCTCCTGCAGCTGTGCAGCCACGCACTCTGGTTTCTCTTCATCTCGTACAAATCTTTCGCCTTTTACTAAAGATTTCCGTGGAGAGGAGCATGAATGAGTTCCATGCAATTTTTGTGCTTCCCTGCCTTTGGGTGGGGCGCAGCCTGGCTGGTCAAAGAGAGAAAACAAAAACGCTCGCAATCGGTCTTGTTATGGCGATTGTGGCAGTCTGCTCCGCGAGTCCTCGGTCTCCGGCCGTCTGATTGGCGCTCTTTTTTTTGGGGGTTGGGAAGTGTCCGGCTGCAGGGGATCTTGGGACCTCGCTTTGCATAGCGGCTTCCCAGAGTGCGTCGTTTCCGGCACAGTGTGGCCGGGTGTTTTCCGAGTTATCGCACGGATTGGTCACGCTCGCAAGCCGTGAGCCGCAGGCGATGAGCCCGGAGCTGAACGGGCCCCACTGGCTAGTTTGTAAGGCCAGGTGCATTGCCAACCACGACCGGCAGCGCAGAGGCTTTGAAGGCGGCCTGGGCTCCTGCAGCTGTGCAGCCACGCACTCTGGTTTCTCTTCATCTCGTACAAATCTTTCGCCTTTTACTAAAGATTTCCGTGGAGAGGAGCATGAATGCGTTCCATGCAATTTTTGTGCTTCCCTGCCTTTGGGTGGGGCGCAGCCTGGCTGGTCAAAGAGAGAAAACAAAAACGCCCGCAATCGGTCTTGTTATGGCGATTGTGGCAGTCTGCTCCGCGAGTCCACGGTCTCCGGCCGTCTGATTGGCGCTCTTTTCTTTGGAGGGCGGGAAGTGTCCGGCCGCAGGGGATCTTGGGACCTCGCTTTGCATAGCGGCTTCCCAGAGTGCGTCGTTTCCGGCACAGTGTGACCGGGTGTTTTCCGAGTTATCGCACGGATTCGGCACGCTCGCAAGCCGTGAGCCGCAGGCGATGAGCCCGGAGCTGAACGGGCCCCACTGGCTCGTTTGTAAGGCCAGGTGTATTGCCAACCACGACCGGCAGGGCAGAGGCTTTGAAGGTGGCCTGGGCTCCTGCAGCTGTGCAGCCACGCACTCTGGTTTCTCTTCATCTCGTACAAATCTTTCGCCTTTTACTAAAGATTTCCGTGGAGAGAAGCATGAACGAGTTCCATGCAATTTTTGTGCTTCCCTGCCTTCGGGTGGGGCGCAGCCTGGCTGGTCAAAGAGAGAAAACAAAAACGCTCGCAATCGGTCTTGTTATGGCGATTGTGGCAGTCTGCTCCGCGAGTCCTCGGTCTCCGGCCGTCTGATTGGCGCTCTTTTCTTTGGGGGGCGGGAAGTGTCCGGCCGCAGGGGATCTTGGGACCTCGCTTTGCATAGCGGCTTCCCAGAGTGCGTCGTTTCCGGCACAGTGTGGCCGGGTGTTTTCCGAGTTATCGCACGGATTGGGCACGCTCGCAAGCCGTGAGCCGCAGGCGATGAGCCCGGAGCTGAACGGGCCCCACTGGCTCGTTTGTAAGGCCAGGTGTATTGCCAACCACGACCGGCAGGGCAGAGGCCTTGAAGGCGGCCTGGGCTCCTGCACAGCACCCACCCACTGTGTCCCACAGCACCACAGCGCCGACACACCTTTGGTTGTCCCACATAAAAAACATAGCCATTGCAGGCGCCCAGCTGGATTGTAGAGGGCAGGTGCCTTAAGCCTCCATTTACATTGTCCGGTAGCAAGCGAACCTCGAATTTCCTTGCTCCTGTTTTTATACCGTCAACATCTCTAACCTCAGTTCCATGGTGGACGGTGCAGTACTGCTTAAGCCAGGTGTGAATGTCCTCCGTCTTTGCCATTTCCGAGAACATAACAACATGCACCGTTTTCCTCTCTCTCTGTGTCAGAGGCTGCAAGTTGATCTTCTCAAGGGCAGGAACTTTCCCTCTTTTTGCCTCAAACACATCCACACATTGTTCAAACAGAGAATAGGTAGCAAAAACAACCTCAAATTCTTTCTGACCTGGGAGAGCGAAGATGAAATCCAAGTGCCGAGGTTCAAAGCCAAGTTCCTTCTGTAACACTTTTCTGCTGAACTGCATACGATCCATGAAGAGGTCATCCAAAAGCTCAAAACGTACAGCATTCTTGCGGGATCCAAAGGTTGCCATCTCAAACTGCAAAACAAACACTGCTTCCACAAAACAAGAAAACAATCCAACTACAGGCTGATCAAGGTATCTCCCCTGCCAGGTAAGCTGAGAGCCACTGGCTCGTTTGTAAGGCCAGGTGCATTGACAACCACGACTGGCAGGGCAGAGGACTTGAAGGCGGCCTGGGCTCCTGCAGCTGTCCAGCCACGCACTCTGGTTTCTCTTCATCTCGTACAAATCTTTTGCCTTTTACTAAAGATTTCCATGGAGAGGAGCATGAATGAGTTCCATACAATTTTTGTGCTTCCCTGCCTTCGGGTGGGGCGCAGCTGGGCTGGTCAAAGAGAGAAAACAAAACCGCTCACAATCGCTCTTACAATGCAGTAAGTAGCACAGGCTACTTAGGGAGTAGGCTCTTCTTCTTCTTCTTCTTCTTTTTCACAGCCTTAGTCCCAGACTGTCCTGGGGTCAGCTGCTTTGGTTGCTCTTCTCCATTTGTCTCTGTCGAGCACATCTTCCTCACTCACTTCACATACCTCCATATCTTTTCTCACACAATCTATCCATCTCTTTCTAGGCCTGCCTCTTCCATTGTTACCTTCCACCTCAAATTCCATTACCCTCTTTGTTACTTCCTCAAAGTCCCTCCTCATGATATGTCCATACCACCGTAACCTCGCCTCTCGCATCTTCTCAACCACATCCACCACCCTACATTGTCTACGGATTTCTTCATTTCTGATCTTATCCTTCATTGAAATCTGCAGAATCCATCTCAACATCCTCATTTCAGTTCTTCTCATCAAGTTCTCTTCCCTCTTTCCAACTGCCAAGCATTCAGCTCCATATAGTAGTACAGGTCTAATCACAGTCTTGTACATTTTGCACTTTAACTTTCTGGGAATTTTCCTGTCACAGATTATTCCAGTTATCTCTCTCCACTTGTTCCATCCAGCTTTCACTCTTTGTTTTACTGCCTCCAGTGTTTCTCCTCCCTTTACCAGTTTTGATCCAAGGTATTTAAAGTCATCAACTTGTTTCAGTTTTCCTCCATTTGTCTCCTCAACATTGGTCATAGTATCTCCTCTTCTCTCCATTACCATTATTTCAGATTTTTGTGCATTCATTTTCAGTCCACCCTTTTCCAGACTCCTCTGCCATTTGAACACTTTCTCCCGTAGTTCTACTTCTGAGTCTGCCATCAGTGCCACATCATCAGCAAAGATGAGTTCCCAAGGCACTTCTGTTCTTACCTCCTCTGTCAGTGTGTCAATAATGTTTATGAAAAGGAAAGAACTTAGTGCTGATCCTTGGTGTACTCCAACTGTGATTTCAAACTCTTTTGTCTCTCCCTGTTGTGTTATCATCTTCGTAGTTGCATCTCTATAGGTTGCTTGAACTAACTTCACCATGCTTTCTGGTACTCCTTTCTTCCTCAAGCACCAATACACCACCTCTCTGGGCACACGGTCATATGCCTTCTCCAAGTCCAGAAAGGCCACATACAGCTTTTTCCCTTTCTCTAGTGTCTTCTCCTGTAACTGTCTCATCACAAAAATGGCATCTGTTGTGCTTTTCCCCACTGAGAATCCAAATTGTGAGTTGTGGATCCTGATTATCTTCCTGAGTCTCTTGTCCAGAATTTTTTCCAGGATTTTCAATCCATGTTCCAGAAGTTTTATTCCTCTGTAGTTTTAACACTCCATTGGGTCTCCTTTCTCCTTGTAGATGGTAACCATACTGCTTTTTGTCCATTCTTCTGGAATTCTCTCTTCCTTTGCAATATTGTTTAGCAATCTCGTCAGCCACTGAATCCCCTCTTCATCGAGGTTCTTAAAGTGTTCTGCTGCTATTCCTGATGGTCCAGTTGCTTTGCCCACTTTCATCTCTTTGATAGCTTCTGTCACTTCCTTTACTGAAATTTCTTGGATTGGTCCACACACTACGTCTGCCTCCACTAGGTTCTCCCTCTCATTTTCTACATTTAACAGATTTTTGAAGTACTCCAGCCATCTTTGCTTGATCTGTTCTTCTTTAATCAAGACTCTGCCTTCTCCATCCTTGAGTCCCGCCACCCGGATAATATCTTTTTTCTGTCTCGCTCTATGTTTAGCAATCTTGTAGATTTGGTCCTCTCCTTCCTTTGTTTCAAGTTTCTCATTCCATTCTTTCCAGGCTCTTTCCTTTGCTCTTGCTACACTTCTTTTTGCTACCTTCTTTAGTCTCTTATATTCTTGTAATTCTCCAGTGCCATCTTTCAGTGCCTTGTATGCTTTTTTCTTTTCCTTCAGTGTTTCCTGAACTTCCATATCCCACCACCACTCTTCATTTTCCCTCGGTCTGCCTCCTCTTGTCTTTCCACAAACCCTGGTAGCAGCCTCTTCTAGGATGTGGCTCATCTCAGTCCACTCTTCTTCAACTGAAGGCTCCTCTGTTTCCTCTGTGTTGTTTTTCATTTCTTTCACCAGCCTGTTGAAATCTACTTTGTTTTCTCTCAGTTTCCACACTTTTGTTCGTGCTGGGTGTTTCCTCTGCCTTATTCTTCGCTCCTTCAATATTGTGATGTCCATCACCAGTAGCCTGTGTTGTCTGGTAACAGCCTCATAGGGCAGGACTTTAGCATCTTGGACTTTCGCTCTATCAATTCTTCTCACTAATATGTAATCTATTTGGGTATCATGGCCTCCACTCCTGTATGTCACCTTTTGCTCATAATTCTTCGTGAACCCTGTGTTCACTGCAAACAATTCAAGAGCTTGGAGTGTCTCTAGTAGCCTTCCTCCTTCTTCATTTCTCTCTCCTAGCCCTCTCTGACCATGTTCATCTGGATAATCTGGGCATTTCTCTCCTAAATGTGCATTGAAGTCTCCTCCAATTACCACCATTTCATTTCCTGGGATTCTGCTAATCACTTCTTCGAGATCTTCCAAAAAGCTCTCCTTTTCCTCCTGTGGTCTTCCTACCTGTGGTGCATATACAGAGATGATATTCCATAACCCACTCTCAAAAGCCACCTGTACATTGATAATCCTGTCTGAGTGTCTAACCACCCTCACTATCTTGTCTGCTAGGTCTTTGCACACTATCACACCCACTCCATTCATTTTGGTACTCTTTCCAGCATATAGAATCATGTATCCCTCTCCTAGGTGTCTTGAGCTGTTTCCTTTCCACTTGGTTACTTGCACACACAAGATCTCCACTTTTCTCCTTGCCATAGTTTCAACCAATTCTCTCCCTCTCCCTGTCATGGTGCCAACATTCCAACTCCCCACTCTCATTGACTTAACATTCCTTCCAGGCCCCTTCACCTTGTTTCTTTTCTGTAGCCCCCACTCTACAGTTTTCCCCACAGTAGCATAATTTCCATTAGTACCCTGTTGGGACACAGCACTAATGGCGGACGTTGTTAACCCGGGCCCCGGCCGATCCGGTATGTGGTTTGTGTTCTTTGCAACCATGGTTTTGGCAAGATGGTTTTACGTCAGATGCCCTTCCTGACACAACCCTTTTAGTCGCCTCTTACGACAGGCACTTAGGGAGTAGGCTGATGTGTTTAAAAACAACCAGCGCCAGGCAGGAGTCGAACCTCCAAACTCCTAATCCATAGTCAGACACATTATCCATTGCACCACTTGCCCTGGTGTGACACTACAGGACTGTAACCCAGTGAGCTTAGCACTGCAACTAGTAAAATATTACCCCTGGTCCATTCTTTTCCAAAAGTGAGAAACACCTGTTTTCTACATTTTGTCTGTTTTAAAACCATATCTCTTTAAACCAAACCAAAAGTTTGTCTTTTGCACTGATATTCTGATTCATTTCGATTTCAAAGAAAAAAAAACATTACCTTCCAAAGCATCATAAAATTGTCCCTTCCTCCACACTCTACTTCTCTCTTGTAGTAGTACAGCAGACCTTTCCAGGTGAGCAGATCACAGAGTCCGAAATGAGCTTCCTCCATCAAGCAAAGTACCTGAACATGACTCTGTCATCATAAAAGCGCCCCTGTAATAAAGAAATTAAATCCGAAATCAAGAGGGCAGTTGCCTACTGAAGTTCAAGAAGTCATAAATTTTAACCTAGCAACACATTAAAGGCTGCATCTATACAAGTACGATTCTAGAAATGCTCACCAGATTACGTTTTAAGAAAGAACTGCGCCTCAGGTTCCGCCGAGATCTTAACTCGGATGGCAGGATTCAGAGTCTGGAGTGTGGAATGATGGCGCACGGAGGGTCCACATACTGTGGATCTCTCAGTGATCTTCCGCGTGTTCAAACCGCCAGCGTGTGACTCCCCTGTCCCCGTGACCTCATTGCTCTGCTCTCGCCTCTGTGCAGCTGAGCCCGACTCATGGTAAAGTGGAAAAAAATATGCCCTAAACGTGAGATTTACTCTGGAGTGAGGATAGTTGTTACCTTCTTATCGTTGAAACGGATGTATGTGATATGGCGACTAGGTTCTTCTCCATTAGCAGGCTTAAGGTTAAAGAAAAAAACATTGCTGACTTCTTTTTTTTTTGCCAGCCTCGAGCGCTGATTAGCGAGGTTTGTATTTCATGTTTTGCAAGTTGCATCCATTTTAAGAAAAACAAGTCGCGTTAAAGACAGGAAATGAATACTTGCATTTAATTAAGTCTAGCGGTAGGCGGTTGTCTGTAAGGACCAGTTCAGTTCGAGAAGACAGAACGAAGAAGGCACCACTGGGATTCGGACCCAGCATCTCCTGTTTAAGGAGACAAGCACTTTAACCAACTAAGCCACGGCGCCCTGGGAGTGTTGTCCTTTTGCAGCCACTTGGACACACCACTCAGACACATCTGCATTCGGTGTGTGCTCCGCCTGCTCGCTGAGCAAGTTGCCACCTTTACATACAATAGCAACATCGACACCAAGAGAAAGGATGACAAATGGCTTTTATCTGGAACTTTTCATGTCCAAGGAGCTCAATGTGCTTTCTGTGTACAACAGGGCCACTGAACTCCACACTGGCCACTGAACCACAGCAGTGGCTTGCTGGCTTGACATCTCCCAAGGAAAATGTTGAAATCGCATGTGGAACAGGAAAAGGACCCTCGAGTACGAGGGAAAAAAAAGAAAAAGATCATCTTTAGCGCGCCAACCCATGTCTGGACAGCCCAGTTTCGTCGACGAGGTGGCCGAGTGGTTAAGGCGATGGACTGCTAATCCGTTGTGCTCTGCACGCATGGGTTCGAATCCCATTCTCGTCGCTCTCTATGTCTGACACGTGTGCCCGTTCGACGTTGGCCCTCCTTTTGTTTGCTCCAGTACTAGAGCCGTGCATTTTCTAGCGGTGGCTGAACATGGTATAGTAGGCTAACGTCGGTATCGAGCAGTGGCAGTAACAGTATTTACGTGCCGCTGCTGCCAAGTGGCTCTGGTTTGAGACTGCGTTTTCACTTACTTGCAGCACAAACGGAGAAAGCGATTTTTGACAGTCTCTCGAGAGACTGCGCTAGGTGTTTAGGGATAGATCAAAGGGATAGACTTTGTCAGTTCCCCCTGGGATGATGGCCTCTCAAATAGTTTGTGATTCCTCTAGACGTTTATACAGTAGAAGCCTGCTTCGTGGCTTAAATCCAAGCTAAGGAAACGAGTTAGAGGTCTGATGCAGAACTGCGAATTCAATGAAGGGGAACACTACAGTACATTGCACTGTATGTGTGAGGAAAGCTGCCCCCTTCTGTTCCTTGTCGACCGAACAGAGGACTGTAAAGGATACCGCCAAGAAACTTTAGGATGCTGGTTGGAATCCAGCTCCAAAGAGGCCCCTTTGGGTGTTATGTCATCAAAAAGTAAGAACAGAGAATCTCCCTTTGATCAAAAGCGCAACAGAACTGTTTTCCGTGGAGCAGGTTTCAGACCCGTAGACCTGTTTTATTTGTAGGGCAGGGCGCATTCCCAAACGCGAATCTCCTGTTTTAGAAATGGTTTGGGGCGGCGTGAAGTGAAAATAAGAAGTGGGCTCCAGATGCACATGGAAGCAATCAAGTGTTTCATCCGAGCTGTTTCAAAGACTGCTCAACAGCTTTCCTTTCACAGAGGCCCAACGATTAATGATGGGGGTGCACCCTTCAATGTGCCTTACGACTCTAGGGAGTGATTGAGACGATTCGTAGCGTGTTTTCATTTCCCTCTATTCCCCGTGTTGCAGTGGTAGGATGACGTAAATTCCTGCTTCAACACGTAACGGCATTATAATCACGTGCAGGAGCTGAGGGCTTTTGTTTTGTTTCGTTTTCCATGGCGTTCGTAAACGCACAAAACAAAGACAATTCCTCCGTCTAACACGAATGTAAATGCTTTTGAAAGTGCAGTGTGGTGCAGCTTGTAAAATCCTTGTCCACATTTTTGGTTTGTTGATGTTTTTTCTGTCTGCCAAAGTTGCATTTTGACATCAGGACGGGGAGACTTTATCATTTGAACGTGAAGCCAGCCTTAAACCCTCTGAGGCGTGTCTGTCTGCCGGCATGTATCTTGTGAAAGGTTTTTTTTTTTTAACGGAGAGCGACTTAAAAAAAGTTTCTGCAGCCACCTCGCACTCCGTGTTAGATTATAGGAGGAATGCGGCGGCGGCGAGCTCGCTGTAGTTGTGGCCGAGTAGTTAAGGCGATAGACTTGAAATCCATTGGGGACTCCCCGCTCAGGTTCGAATCCTGCCGACTATGGCGTCTGCCGCACGTTGCCTTGTGCCTGTGCGGCAAAGGCGAAGTGCAGTTTCTCCTTTCCTGGTACTATAAAAATGCTACATCGCTTGGTCCTGCTTCCATGGAAAGCAGTTCTTCAGGTAATTCTACTCTCTTACCAAAGCTGTTAGGTTCCTTTCCGTGGTGAGAGGGGTTGTCATGCAACGCTGCCACATAGTGCCGACAGACAAGTGTGTTGCGGGAGAAGAGAAAAGTGTTTGAAGATTTAAGAGTGTCTTAGGTGGAGCCAAAATCAAGTGTCACAAATGCAAGTGGGAGGATTTCCAATGTTTAATATGGTAAAAATAAGCGGAAGTTATCTGCCGGTCCGGCACAGTCTGCCATGCTTTTGTCATATACTGTAAAGTGGTGTCGAACTGGGTGTCGAACTGGAGCCTCACCATTTGCATATGTGAGGCTCCAGTTATATATCGAGTGTCACATTAAATGACAAAAATGAAGAGAGTTAAAGCAGCTGGAGAGGTTTTCTTACAACTTTTGAGCTGACACAGTTTTGGAAAATGTTTCCTTCACGCTGCACTGTACAACATAGGCAGCCAAGAGTCCCCAAAACAAAACAGAATTGACAGATAGGAGAAAATTCCCATTCGTCCTGAAGTTCCCAAAATCCAGCACTGAGCGTAAACAAAGTGTCTAAGTAGCGTGGGAATGCTAACCCTAACCCTAGCTGGAGTTTGAGCAATCCAGCACTGAGCGTAAAAAGATGAGTCAAAGTAACGTCTAATCGGATTAGTTTCCTTAGAGCTGGTTCAGAGTTTGCTCAAGAGTTTACCTTTCACAGATGCGCAAAGAAGAATGTTGGGGGTGCAAGCTTCAAGGCGCCTTACAGCTGTAGGGTGTGATTCGAGACGATTCGTGGCGTGTGCTGGTTCCCATATACCGTATGCACCGGGGTGCAGTACTAGGATGACGTACAATACCGCTTGGGCACGTAACGGCGTTATATGCAGGGTTTTCGTTTGTTCGTTTTGTTTTGCTCTGCTTTGCTTTGTTTTGCTTTCCATCGCGTTGGTAAGAGCGTAAATAAAAAGGCGATTCCTGCGTCTACCACTAATGTAAGAGCTATTTCAAGTGCGACGTGGTGCGGCTTTTCAAATGCTTGTGGGCATTTCTCTGTTGTTGATTCTTTTTTTGTGTAACAAAGTGGTATTTTCATGTCCGGACGGGGAGACTTTATCATTCCGACATGAAGCCACCCTTAAGTCCTCTGAGGCGTGTCTGTCTGCAAGGCTTGTATTTTGGAAATGTTTTTTTGAAACGGAGAACGACTTTGAAATAGGCTTTCGCCGGCGCCTCGCGATCCAGGTAAGATTGTAGCAAGAACGCAGCGGCGGTGGGGCTTGCTGTAGTCGTGGCCGAGTAGTTAAGGCGATGGACTAGAAATCCATTGGGGTCTCCCCGCGCAGGTTCGAATCCTGCCGACTACGTTGTCTGCCTCCAGTCGGTGTGTTTCGGCGCAAGCAAAGAAGCGCGCCTCTTTGCTGTTCCTGGTGGTTTTAAAACGCCCAATCGCTTGTACCCACTGCCTTGGAAATAAGTTCTTCAGCGTCCGCGAATGGCATTTTGCAGCTGGAAGCAGATGTCGACGCGTTTTCCACAGAGCACCAAAAAAGCGTCTTTTTTGAAGGTCCAGGCACTGAGCATTGGTGGTTCAGTGGTAGAATTCTCGCCTGCCATGTGGGAGGCTTGGGTTCGATTCCCGGCCAATGCAGTGGCTTTTGCAGGGAGCGGCTCCATCACTTGCATTCCCTTGCAACTCGCAACTGAAAACCCACTGAAGCTAAGCAGGTGTGAGCCAGGTCAGTACCCGGATGAGGGTGAGCTACAGGGAAAAACAAAGCTTCCAGCTGCAAGCGGTGTTAATGGTGCCGGCGGGGGGGCGCTCACCCTGAGGTCTGTGCCGGTCCCAATGCCCCAGTATAGTGACGGAGATGCTGTGTTGTAAAAGGGCGCTGTCTTTTGGTTGAGATGTAAAACCGAGGTCACAGCGCTCTGTGGTCATTCAAAATGACCACCAAAACCTTTGACAAAAGCTCTTGGTAATTGATGGTCTTCAATAATGCTTCTCCTTTAGGTACATTTTAAATCAGCTGAAAAATGCTGTGAAATGGGGGGGCACTTCAGGCCAGTGTAGGATTTGGGTTACAAGAACCATGAAACTGCACGAGAAAGCCCGTACACTGAATTACACGGCTTTCTATTCAAAGGAGGAAAAAAGAAATTCCCTGAGTTCGATTTTTTGCAGCACAGAGAGGAGCACTGTCGTGAGGCCAGTTAGCTCAGTTGGTTAGAGCGTGATGCTAATAACACCAAGGTCACGGGTTTGAGCCCCGTACGGGCCAGGTCCTTTTCTCCTCTCTTACCAAAGCTGTTAGGTTCCTTTCCGTGGTGAGAGGGGTTGTCATGCAACGCTGCCACATAGTGCCGACAGACAAGAGTGTTGCGGGAGAAGAGAAAAGTGTTTGAAGATTTAAGAGTGTCTTACTGTAGGTGGAGCCAAAATCAAGTGTCACAAATGCAGGTGGTTGGATTTCCAATGTTTAATATGGTAAAAATAAGCGGAAGTTATCTGCCGGTCTGGCACAGTCTGCCATCCTTTTGTCAGATACTGTAAAGTGGTGTCGAACTGGGTGTCGAACTGGAGTCTCACCATTTGCATATGTGTGTGCGTTGTTAGTTGATCTGACAATTGATTTTCTAAAAGCCCCAACGAACAACCTCGTGTTTATTGCTACAATTAATAATTGTCTCAGTAAACCCATCAAACCTCTACATTTAATGGCGTCCCTGGGCGGGCGAGTTTAGAATAAAATGAGAATCAATCGCACAGAATAACTGATGTTATACAGTTATACATCGAGTGTCACATTAAATGACAAAAATGAAGAGAGTTAAAGTAGCTGGAGAGGTTTTCTTACAACTTTTGAGCTGACACAGTTTTGGAAAATGTTTCCTTCACGCTGCACTGTACAACATAGGCAGCCAAGAGTCTCCAAAACAAAACAGAATTGACAGATAGGAGAAAATACCCACTCGTCCTGAAGTTCCCATAATCCAGCACTGAGCGTAAACAAAGTGTCTAAGTAGCGTGGGAATGCTAACCCTAACCCTAGCTGGAGTTTGAGCAATCCAGCACTGAGCGTAAAAAGATGAGTCAAAGTAACGTCTAAATTGGGTTAGTTTCCTTAGAGCTGGTTCAGAGTTTGCTCAAGAGTTTACCTTTCACAGATGGGCAAAGAAGAAAGTTGGGGGTGCACGCTTCAAGGCACCTTACAGCTGTAGGGAGTGATTCGAGACGATTCGTGGCGTGTGCTCGTTCCCATATACCGTACGCCCCGGGGTGCAGTGCTAGGATGACGTACAATACCGCTTGGGCACGTAACGGCGTTATATGCAAGTGCGGGATGTGAGGGTTTTCGTTTTTCCGTTTTGTTTTGCTCTGCTTTGCTTTGTTTCGTGGTCAAGAGGCGTAAGGTAAGTCGTAATCCAGGGAGAACACTGGTGGCAAACAGTCCGAGGTGAGAGGCGAGGTCCAAAGTCAAAAAGGCAGAAGGGGAGTCCAATATCCAGAATAAACGAGGTAATGGAAAAAACGCCAGGTAGAGCTCTCAAGGCATAGACTCAATACCGAGCAGCGGGAAGCAGGTAAAGATGGTAAAAATAGCACTGTGTACCGCACGGTGGAGTGTGTGCAGGTGGGTTAACTCGTGCGGCAGGGTTTGTTAATAATCACCCACTGCTGGTGCTGATTAGATCGCTTAAGAGTTGGTCTTAACTGCCTGGCGGTCATGACAAGCTCCTCTTTAAGCTGTGGTTTAGTTTTGCATTCATGTGTTTCTAGAGCAGTTATTTATGGGGGTGGGTGGGTCTTTCACAGAGGCTCAGGACAAATCCCCCGCATGAAAGTCTACTGTGTGCGTTCAAACAGTCACAGGTCAAGAGCCAGGCAGGAGGACAATGGACAGAAGAGCCAACGAGCTAAAAATAAAAGAACGAATATGAAAAAGCCACCATCTTTTTCTTTTTGACATTTTCCGACATTCATGCAAGCCAAGACAAAGTTGCTCGTAGCTACTTGTGGATTCCAATACTCTATCGAGTGCTTTGATGAGTTTTTGCAATTTGATTGTCGTCCTGTCAGCCTGTTTCTGTTTTTTTTTTCAATCTAGTGATGGAAAGTAAGAGGGAAATGATGGAGCAATCAATAACCGCTCCGGAAAAAAAATGGCAGAAAGAAATGGCCCGTCACTAAGGACATTTGTGAAGCAGAGGAGTGACATCACCACAAAGGCGACTTATTCTGCTGATCTTTTTGGTGAATAATGATTGAGGCGCGTTAAGAGAAAGGTAGCTGCATCAGCATGCTTAGGCTGCAAAGGATAAAGCAAAGGTTTACTCCATGCTGAAAAGAGAAAAAAAGAAGCACAACGTTTTGGCTGTGGAGCCTTCTGCGCCATCTTCTTTAGCGATGGTGATGATGTTTACATTGGAAAAACTGAGACACCCATACCAGAGGGGCTTGAACCACCAACCTTTCAGTTAACAGCCAAATGCACTAACCGATTGCTCCACAGAGACTGACGGCCGCTTGTGCTCCCTACATTTGCAGGTTTATGGTCAAAGAAAACAATCGTTTGCGCTTCTTGTAGCCAGCAATATTTTTTCACTGACAACCAAGAAATTGATTTCATCTTTCACAAAATGTATGGATTTCTTCAGAAACAAGTTATTCCAGAAAGGAAATGCATTCTTGCATTAAACTGAACAAAGCTGTACATGTTTGTCTGAAATGATACATTTGGCACAACAAGACACGGAGAGAGGCACAGCTGGTATTCAGACCCAGGATCGCCTGCTTACTAGGCAGGCACTTTAAGCCACTAGGGAGCACCGCACTTTTACAGACACTTGGACACATCTGCGCTCGGTGTGCACTTAACATAATCTCTGAGCCCGTTGTCTCTTTCCCATTTAATAGCAGAACTGACGCCAAGAGAAATGATGAGAAATGGCATTTATTTGACACTTCTCATGGAGCTCAATGCCCTTGACACCTCCCCAAGGCGACAGAGCTGCATTCTTTGGCGACAACATTTTTTCTTTTGTTTTATTTCTATACTTATTGATAGAAAAAAAAAACGATATGTCATGTACTGTAAGGGAAATGTCTCTTTTCATGGGGAAAGCTAGCACCAGCAAATGTTGTGTTTAGAAGAAGTGATTTAACATGACACGTGACCTAATTTACCGGAGCAAAAGCTCACCCAGCAAGCCCTGCTTTACTTCTACAGGAGAGAAGTACTGTAGAGTCTGCAAGATGTTCAGCTGGGTAGCTACGTCACCATGCCTCGGCTGCAAAGGAACAAGTAATAGGTTTATTGCATGCTGAAAAGAGAAGAAAGGAAACACAACGTTTCGGCCATGAGGTCTTCTCACACCTGAAGAAGCCTCACACCTGTAAAAGGTTCCATGGTTTTCTTTCTTCTCTTTTCAACATGGAATACACCTATTGTCTGCAAGATGTTAGAATTTCACGGTGTTTTGGAAGAAAACCTTTTTTCTTTGAATTCAAAATCAATCGGAATTTCAGCACGACACATCAACACTTTTTCTGTTTTAAGGAGATGATATTTTAAACCTGATAAAAATAGTAGGAAACACAAGTTTCTTGCTGTGAAAATTTAGATGGGGAAGTGTACTACTGGTAGCAGTGTAGAGCTCTCTGTGGTGGAGTGTAAGCGCATGTTCTATGGGCCAGTGGCGTAATGGATAACGCGTCTGACTTCGCATCAGAAGATTGTAGGTTCGAGTCCTTCCTGGCTCGTGAGGCTTTTAAACCTCTCAGGTTCCTCGGTAACAGGTTGCCGTCATGTATATGAACTATAGAAAAGCATTTGCCACAACCCGTAAATTAGCACGCAAGTGCGGGCTAGTTAACACAGAACTGTATGGAGATCATCTCCAGCTCCGAGCTCAATTGCAATGAAAAAACATGCAGAACAGAACTGGAGAGCAGCTGAATTTGTGCTCAGTAGGGTGGGGAGGACTCAGCATTGCTATTGTTCTAATTGGCATGAACTGCAGGGGATCTGAATCAGAACATGTCAGTTAGTTCGATCATTGCGTCAATATGTAGGCCACGTTAATATAGAATTATTACTTTGTCTGTCTCGTCTTTGTATATAGCTGAATGTCCCTGACAATTTCATGTTAGTTTTTAAGAACGACATTGGTTCTAATATATACATATATAGCATATAAGGAACACGTAAAAGTTTAGTCCATGCTGAAAAGATAAGAAAACCGCCACAACGTTTCATCTTGGAATAAATCTTTACTTGTTGTTTTGCAGCCTACCCATTCTGATCTAACTCCTCCCTTGAAATTCCCTAACAGATAAGGGTACGTACCGGCTCATGCGATGCTCAGTTGCAATTTGTCCCAAAACAAACAAGAACAGCAGCTGAGGTTTTGAGTTTGAACATGCACTGTATTAAAGCAGCTTTTATTTCCATTGATAAATGCTAGATATTCCTACAGAGATTCTCCAGGTGAGTAAGCGATTCCTGTTTCTGTTTGTATTTCTGTTTCATATATATATACAGTATATATATATGTTACATGTGTCTCTGCAATAGTATAAATGTGTTATACACTATCAGGGGCTGCTTTTTTGTGCACCTCATCTACAACAAGGGTTTTTTTTTCATTTATGTTTGTGGACCTTCACCATTTGAGGAAGTGAGTTAGATAAGAAAGTTACAGGTATGGTGAGCAATGACTGACAAAGGCACGTACTGCGTATTCCTTACAGAAGAGTAAGCAATTTGTTCTTAAAAACACTGGCTAAAGTCCAACATCGTTAGCAATCTTATTACTTAAATAGAATTAACATCAATAAACTGTAAGGTGCTGGTACATGCGAGTAGATTTGATCTTCTATTAAACAAAAATGCAATTACAGCTCTAAAAAGGTCAACCTAGACTTCTGTAACAGATCTGTTCAGGTCATCGCTGTTCCTCTGACCTTGTGAGTCTTTGGAATTTTAAAAGTGTATTTTGCTTGCCTTTCATGTGGTCTGTGTACAAGTCACTGTGGCGTATGCGGTCCTACACAGCCTTGCTATAGACGTGACGAGCCTCCGCTATGTTGCAATGGAGAACAGGTTCAGTATGGAGCTGCCGAGAAAATTCAGCTGGAAAGCTCGTTGCAGAAAAGCATCGTTATCTGCGTCCAGCTGCAAAGCGTCACTCGTGGGTGCTGAACAATCGATTTCCAAGGCAGTGGGTCTAGGCGATTTAGAGTGTTAAAGGTCCCAGCGAAAACAAAACAGCGCTGGTCCTTTTTCATGCACGCACGAGAGCAAATGCAAAGGACACCGTAGTCGGCAGGATTTGAACCTGCGCAGGGAGACCCAAACAGATTTCAAGTTTGTTGCCTTAACCACTCGGCCACGATTACAGTAAATACGCCAGCTGTTGGCTTCTTGCTACAATCGAACAGGGAGTGCGAGGCGGCGGCAACTTTTTTCAAGTTCGCTCTCCGTTTAAGAAACCTTTTACGCCATACGTGTAAGCAGACACACACCTCAGAGTACTTAAGGGTGGCTTCAAGTTGGAATGATAAAGTCTCCCCGTTCGGACATGAAAATAGAACTTTCTTAGACAGAAAAAAATCAACAACGGAGACATGTGGACGACGATTTCAGTCACTGCACTTTGAATAGCATTTTTACTCGAGTTACAGGAGATGCACGAATGGCCCTTGACCTACGCTCTTACGAATGCCTTGGAACATTGAAAGAGAACAGCCCTCAAGTCCTGCGGTTTATTATAATGCTGTTGCGTGTCGAGGCAGTATTTGACTCCGTCCTACCGTTGAGACACGGGGCGTACTGTAAATGAACTGCACCTGACAGCTTTAGAAAAACACCTGGGCTCAGTACGGTGCTGAGAGCTCAGCGTTGCTGTTCTAATTAGCACGCACTGCATCGGCTATGACCCGAACTTTTCAATTATCCCGAAGGACGGCGCCTGTTTGTGCAGCAGAGTGTTGCCATCAGGAGGCTGGGGCGTAAGAGAGCCACACAGCCCGCAGGGTGAGCGCTCCCTACTGGTCCCAGTCACACCTCTTGCAGGAGCAGCAGCAACCGGAGCTTTTCCGGGGTGGAATCTCCCATCCGGGTGCCGGCCAGGCTCACACCTGCTGGGCTGCCCCGGGGGTGAGCCCAGTCGAGAGTCGCAGGGCCAGATCTAGTCACCGGGGAGAAACGATACAAGTGAAGGATTGCTCGGCTCTCGGCACTTGAAAAGACCGACAAATGTCTCGATCCCGCCGGAGCTGAATGTACCCGCATGTGTGGTGTCGTCTTCTTCCCCCGCCCCGCTGTGTTTGCTGTATTGTCTCTGAAGGCGGCCCCCCCGAGACGAGACGGGCTGTTCCTGTGCCCCAATTAACACTTTACAGGTGCCATTCCCCGGCATTGTGGCCATTGTCGGTGCTCACACGCGATAAGATAAGGCGGAGGAGAGCGGGGCATGCCCAGCGGCAGACATTCAAGGAGGGGGCAGTGCGAGGTGAGGTGAGGTGCGACACGCCGGAGCCCCGACGCAGCTAATGCGGAGCACTTGTTGGACTGGCATCGAAAGGACGTGTGCGCACGGAGCGAGCCTTCCCTGCGGCGGAGCGCGGGAACTTTCTCCCCCCCTCCCGCTGCAGGAGTTGTGTGCACTGCAGCGGTGCCGAGAGAAAAGCACAGAAGGCAGCAGGCTCTGGAGAGCAGGTAAGAGACGGAGCCTTGTGGGCAGGCGAGCAGGCCCGTTTTTTGGAAATTGCTGAAAAGGTTTGTTCGGTGTGTGGCAGGCGCACGTCGCGAGCTTGCGTGGCGATCTGCCGGTCTGGAGTTATGCAAATGAGGCCGAATTGCATCCCGGGACATGCTGCGAATGCGCAACGGCGACTGCAGATGTGTAGGAAACGGCGCGCTCGTTTTCTCGTTTTGCCCACACTTTTGAGTGTTAGTGTGGCGTGTGAGTGTGTGAAAGAGTGGGCCCAGCAGGAGGCGGTGGCGTGCGGGGCGAGGAGGTGGCCTAGACTGCGCGATTTGTGCTGTGGGTGCGGGCCGCTTGCAGGGGCCTGTTTAACTCATACTTACCTGGCAGGGGAGATACCTTGATCAAGAAGGAGGTTCACCCAGGGCGAGGCTTGGCCATTGCACTCCGGCTGTGCTGACCCCTGCGAATTCCCCAAATGTGGGAATCTCGACTGCATAATTTCTGGTAGTGGGGGACTGCGTTCGCGCTCTCCCCTGATGTGCTTGGTCCAAAATCAGATACGGGAGGGTTAGGACACCACGAGCTGCGTGGCTGCGGAAGGATCCCGGTTCGACAGGAGTGGACGCCGCTGCTGGTTCTCGCTGGCTTTTAGTTAGGGGTCCGGAGAAGCATCTCAAGCTAGTTCCACTACTCTTTCTGGACGTTCATTCCCTTTTCAAAGTCAGTCGTTTTGCTGTAGTCTGCGTTCTTTAGGCTGATTATCGAGGTTAGCCTTTATTTGGTCATGGGGGGCCTCGGTACTGTATGCTGAGTCTAAAGACAGTTTCACCCGTTTTCTGATTGCTCGGTTCTGTACCAGTGCAGACATGTCAAACAGTGAATGGCTGTACCTCTATTGTATCCGTGCTCAATGAATGAAATCGGTAACAAATGAATATATGTCTAGTTATACGAAAAACGAGTGGTTTATCGACTCATCTTCATTTGCAGATTTAGAGGATAGCAGGGGGCACATAGCATACCTCATAGCAGGGGGCACATAGCCGCAATGTATTATCAATGTTAAATTTCAACCATAATATCGACAACATTAATAAACGCATACATTGAGAAAATATTCAACCCAGCATATTTTCCGGTTATATACCACAATGCATTGCTAGTATTCGTTGGTCACGTTTTTCAAACGTAGAAGTATATCCGCAAATATCTCAGCAATCCTCTTTTGACGAGCAAGTATGAACAATAATAATACTATCTGAATACATACAGATCTTTCTTAATATTATTTTGATTAAAATAGTACGTGAATAAGCAAAAAATGGCACATAAAAATAGTGTGAATGGGGAAGATGACACAAAATCGTTTTGCCGTTTCTCTTTTCTTATTCTATGTTGTACTTTCAAACTTTGGGTACTCTTTAATTAGGACAGACTTTATTGCTCAACTGCTATGATGCAAGCCAAATTTTATACATTTATTTCAGCTTTGAGCTCAGTAAACCATTCATTTTTTAGATTATACTAAAGAAGATATTAATCATCATTTATTTGGGAAGTAATATTATATAATTTTCTCCTAGCTGCGGTGCTGAAGTCCCACCCTACATCAACAGAAAAAGAAATAAAGGAGCACGCCATGTGTTACTTGAAGAATGCATATGCAAGGCAGGGGGCCAGGAGATCTGGACACTGAAAATAATAGGTTTTTGGTTCTAACTGTTAGGACAATTAGACAGGGTTTGCAAATAGTGGACAAAAATCGTCTTAACTTCCATTGTAATATTTTTTTTTCTTGGAAATATAGAAGTTGTACATTTTAAAATGTATATTTGAATCAAAATGTGGTTTTGAGTTAGTGTGTTAATGTAATTAGTTTGTGTTTGTCGTTACTATACTGTATATTGCCATGTTACCAGAATTTGAAGCTGAAGTTTAAGACTAGTTGTGTTTTTTATGATTATTGCCCATATGTTGATTGTTGATTGATTGTATACAATGTATAATTTGAAATACATATGTTTCAGGTGTGAATGTGTATTTTCAGAATAAATTTCTAAACCTAATCATTGGCTTGATTTACTAGTTTCTACACCTGTAAAACCTATCTTTGATGTATAATAGACCTCTACCCATATACGTATAATAGTCCTCTAAAGTTATCTGTAACACCTACCATATATGTATAATAGTCCTCTGAATTTATCCGTATAATAGAACTCCAACCATTTACGTATAATGAACATCTAATCATAGACGTATAATTGACGTATAACAGTAGACGTATATTAGAATTTCATTCTAGATGAATTGCAGACCACATTTAGATGTCTAAGGTATGCGTTTAATAGACGTATATTATACGGCTTTTGCCCACTGGGAAGCTCGTTTCTTTCTACCATTATGTCACTATGACAAAATCTGTCTTTAAACACCTTGCTCAGTCTCTGACGAGACTGTCAAAAATTGATTTCGCCGATTGTATTGCAAACCGGCGGAAGCGGGGTATTGGGAAAAGTTTTCAACTAGCAAAAATCGCGCCTCGGCTAAACCTCACAGGCTATGATACTGCCAATGCGCAAAGCTGACGGTTGCCAGGCAACCGCGGGGATCCTATGGAAATCGTTATCGATCGTCTCATGGCATGTCGTTGCTATAATGCTTCATATTTGTCGTCTTCTTCTTCTTCTAGCTTGAGGTTTTGAAGAATTTCATGACAGACAAGGGCTCCGTCAGGAACAAAGGGCGTTGTGAGAAAACCGTTGCTTATTTTCAGCAGCAGAAATACAACCCTTTAAATACAAGATGACAGAACAATGACGAAGGGCATGCCAGGAGGAACTCATGCACTGCAGAGGAAAGGGGGCGGGCACGTACAGTTCACATTCAAGCCACAAGTACTCTTCTCGGATGTTGCATAAACAAATCCTAACGTCCTGAAAGCATTGCAGCATGTTTGTGTCCCACTTCCCATGGCTGCAGGACTGACACGAACGGACAAACACTATCTGTGGCGTTTAGCGTGACATAGTCTTGCAGGCATCGTGCTGTCTTACTGCAATACTATACCGCTGGAGGAAACAGCACGGGTTCGATGAGCCTTGGAATGTGACTAGGAAAGAGATGCCTTTTGAACGAGGTAAAGCACTGCACAACGGAATTGAGGGATAATCTTACAGGGGATTCTGAGCGGTGTCTAAATAAATAAATTCTTCAGCTTCCGGGGATGGCATTTTGCAGCTGGAAGCAGATGTCGATGCTTTTTGAACAGAGCACCAAAAAAGCGTCTTTTTTGAAGGTACTGGCATTGGGCATTGGTGGTTCAGTGGTAGAATTCTCGCCCGCTATGCGGGAGGCTGGGGTTCGATTCCCGGCCAATGCAGTGGCTATTGCAGCGAGCGGCTCCATCACTTGCATCCCCTTGCAACTTGCAACTGAAAACCCACTGAAGCTAAGCAGGTGTTAGCCAGGTCAGTACCTGGATGAGGGTGAGCTACAGGGAAAAACAAAGCTTCCAGCTGGAAGCGGTGTTAATGGTGCCAGTGGGGGGGTGCTCACCCTGAGGTCTGTGCGGGTCCCAATGTCCCAATATAGTGACGGAGAAGCTGTGTTGTAAAAGGGTGCTGTCTTTTGGATGAGATGTAAAACCGAGGTCACAGCGCACTGTGGTCATTAAAAATGACCACCAAAACCTTTGACAAAAGCTCTTGGTAATTGATGGTCTTCAATAATGCTTCTCCTTTAGGTACATTTTAAATCAGCTGAAAAATGCTGTGAAATGGGGGGGCACTTCAGGCCAGTGTAGGATTTGGGTTACAAGAACCATGAAACTGCACGAGAAAGCCCGTACACTGAATTACACGGCTTTCTATTCAAAGGAGGACAAAAGAAATTCCCTGAGTTCGATTTTTTGCAGCACAGAGAGGGCCACTGTTGTGAGGCCGGTTAGCTCAGTTGGTTAGATCGTGGTGCTAATAACGCCACGGTCGTGGGTTTGAGCCTCGTACGGGCCAGGTCCTTTCCTCCTCTTTTACCAAAGCTGTTAGGTTCCTTTCCGTGGTGAGATGAGTTGTCGTGCAACGCTGCCACATAGTGCCGACAGACAAGAGTTATCTGCCGGTCCGGCACAGTCTGCCATGCTTTTGTCATTTACTGTAAAGTGGTGTTGAACTGGGTATCGAACTGGAGCCTCACCATTTGCATATGTGAGGCTCCAGTTATACATCGAGTGTCACATTAAATGACAAAAATGAAGAGAGTTAAAGCAGCTGGAGAGGTTTTCTTACAACTTTTGAGCCGACACAGTTTTGGAAAATGTTTCCTTCACGCTGCACTGTACAACATAGGCAGCCAAGACTCTCCAAAACAAAACAGAATGGACAGATAGGAGAAAATTCCCACTCGTCCTGAAGTTCCCAAAATCCAGCACTGAGCGTAAACAAAGTGTCTAAGTAGCGTGGGAATGCTAACCCTAACCCTAGCTGGAGTTTGAGTAATCCAGCACTGAGCGTAAAAAGATGAGTCAAAGTAACGTCTAATCGGATTAGTTTCCTTAGAGCTGGTTCAGAGTTTGCTCAAGAGTTTACCTTTCACAGATGCGCAAAGAAGAATGTTGGGGGTGCACGTAACGGCGTTATATGCAAGTGCTGGACGTGAGGGTTTTCGTTTGTTCGTTTTGTTTTGCTCTGCTTTGCTTTGTTTTGCTTTCCATCGCGTTGGTAAGAGCGTAAATAAAAAGGCGATTCCTGCGTCTACCACTAATGTAAGAGCTATTTCAAGTGCGGCGTGGTGCGGCTTCTCAAATGCTCAACAGGATGACTTCGCATGCACGCGTGCTTTCTTGCAGTCGTGTGTGCAACCATGTCTGCTTACGTGCAAACGGGCGTGGTTTCATGTATGCAAAAAACTTTCCTGGGCTCTTCTGAAGCACATAACATTTTTTGGAGATATACATTTGTCTTGTTTTCCTCTTAGGCTCTAGAATTGATAACTTTTTTTTCATTTTTGGCATTTTTATCATTTTCCAGAAAGTGGTTGCAAGCCCTATATCATGCGAAGAAACTTCAGAATTCGGGGATCAGTCAATGGATTTTCTTCAAAGTTGGATTTTTGCACTCTGTGGACCAAGAGATGTTGTTCTATAATGTTTTTTTTCAAATTTAAAAATATCATTTTTTCATGGAGCTTTGAAGGGGATGGATTCACCCTCCTTTAGCCAGGACAGAGCTCCAGGAGCCTGGGTAGGATTCTAGCTTTCTCCCCTTGCAGGCACCTGGCACAGAAGACATCATTTTTTTCCTTAAAATCTTTTTTTTTTTGTGTTCCTTGTTGTTCCAAACTTAATTTTAATCACTTTTAATTAGAGATTTTATTAAAAATAGTGCAAAAAATGACAAATTTCACACAAAATAATGTAACATAAAACGGATGTTTTTAACTTTATTGTAGTGTTTTAGAAACTAATATGTCTTCAAAAATGGTTGTTTTTCACTCCTAGGAATGAAAGCTGTTGTTAAATGATGTTTATTTTCAAATTTTGAAAAAATCAAAGGATTCTAGCTTTCTCCCCTTGCAGGCATCGGACACAGAGAACCTCATGGTTTTCCTAAAATCATTTGTTATGTTCCCTGGTGTTCCAAACTTAGTTTTAATCAATTTTAATGTGTTATTATGTTAAAAACAGGGTAATAAGTTTCTAATTGGACTATAAATAATGTCATATTGTCTGCTATAAAACTGATGTTTTCAACTCCATTGTAGAGATTCTAGAATCAACTAATAGAGAATTGAAATAAAAAAAGGGCATAAGAAGACATTACCAACAACGACCACAGGATGGAGATATTGTCTAGACATTACCAACAACGACCACAAGATGGAGATATTGTCCAAAGAGGCAAGAATGGCAATGCCGCGATAAGGTAAAATCATTTTTTGAAAGAGATTGCTGTCAGAATGCACACCCGTATCCCAAACATAATCTCTAGTAAAATATGATCATTTGTGAAACAGGCAAATGAGTGTCTGCGACAATATGATTGCTACATATCTGCATTTGTTGGTTTTTAAGGAGTAAGAGTGCAGGGGGTTTAAACCTGCGATCCAGTGTGTTGAAGTATTTCACAACACTAACCCTAGCACATTTGGAAATAAATCCTCATAATGATTATTGCCCTGGGCATGTACCAAAAAATCAGTGAGCATATATATATATATCACTGTGTTGAAGCTAGAGACACAGAATAAGAGCAAACACATCCTAAATACAGTGTTCCTGCACCTTTGACCTCATCCAGAATGTATCGTTTTTTGAAAGGGATTGCTGTCAGAATGCACAACTGAATCCCAAACAGAATCTCTAGTCAAATATGATCATTTGTGAAACAGGCAAATGAGTCTCTCAGGTGCCCATTGCTCATTTTCAGACACATTTATGCAATACTTTCACCATGCGTTGAGCAATAGGGATTAAAGATACCAGAGGTAAGGTTTAAAAGTGATTCTGAGGTGCAACACATCAGCGATACAGCTAGGCATCTGAAATGCGGGGTTTGAGAGCCCTTCAGGGAACACCGTACCCTAAAGGTACCAGAAGTCCACTAGTATAAGCATTAAGTCACTGTCACCCCTGTTACAATGTGATTGCTACATATCTTCATTTCCTTGGTTTTTAAGGAGTAAGAGTGCAGGGGGTCTAAATCTGCGATCCAGTGTGTTGAAGTATTTCACAACACTACCTGTAGCCCGTCTGGAAATCAATCCTCATTCTGATTGTTGCCCTGGGCATGTACCAATAAATCACTGAGCATATATATATATATAGCACTGTGTTGAAGCTAGAGACCTGTATGTAATAATATGATGCTAAAATGTTATTTTCAGATATATTAATGTAATAAATGATTGCTTATGCTTTATAAACAAATCTAATTAAAATAAAAGCTTAAGTTTTGTATTTATCTTGTATCATAGAACATGATTTTCTTTGTATTTCAAGCCCACAAAGTGTCCAAATGACGCACTACATGATATAAGGAAGATTATCACATGCATATCGGTATTATCTTTCTTATGAAAATGCATTCCTTTCATTACCTTTTACTTTTTAAAATGAACTCAAATTGTGTATAATGTAATAATTTAAGTAGAATAGATTCTAATAATATAATGATCCAGTGTGTTGCACTACTTCACTGCTTCACTGCTCTATGCCGTCTGGAAATAAATCCTCAGACTGCTTACTGCCCTGGGCATGTACCAATAAATTACAGGAGCACATCTATATATCACTGCGTTGAAGCAGGGGACACACAATCACTGCAAACACATCCTAACTACAGTGTTCCAGCACCACTGACCTCATCCAGAACGTATCATTTCTTGAAAGGGATTGCTGTCCGAATGCACATCTGAATCCCAAACAGAATCTCTAGTAAAATACGATCATTTGTGAAACAGGTAAATGACTGTCTCAGGGGCCCATTCCTCATTCTCAAGACACATGTATGCAGTACGTACACCATGCATTGAGCAATAGGGATTAAAGACACCACAGGTAAGGTTAGAAGTCATTCTGACTATATTCTAAAATATTGGACTCATATTCTTATGATGGCTGACATGATGCTGCGTTTAAAACCGGGGTTAATGGACATTATATGACTGTCAATTCTGTTTTGTTTTGGAGACTCTTGGCTGCCTATGTGGTACAGTGCAGCGTGAAGGAAACATTTTCCAAAACTGTGTCAGCTCAAAAGTTGTAAGAGAACCTCTCCAGCTGCTTTAACTCTCTTCATTTTTGTCATTTAATTGTCTGTCGGCACTATGTGGCAGTGTTGCATGACAACCCATCTCACCACGGAAAGGAACCTAACAGCTTTGGTAAGAGAGGAGAAATGGACCTGGCCCGTACAGGGCTCGAACCCACAACCTTGGCGTCACTAGCACCACGCTTTAACCCACTGAGCTAACCGGCCTCACAACAGTGGTCCTCTCTGTGCTGCAAAAAATCGAACTCAGGGAATTTCTTTTGTCCTCCTTTGAATAGAAAGCTGTGTAATTCAGTGTACGGGCTTTCTCATGCAGTTTCATGGTTCTTGTAACCCAAATCCTACACTGGCCTGAAGTGCCCCCCCATTTCACAGCATTCTTCAGCTGATTTAAAATGTACCTAAAGGAGGAGCATTATTGAAGACCATCAATTACCAAGAGCTTTTGTCAAAGGTTTTGGTGGTCATTTTTAATGACCACAGAGCGCTGTGACCTCGGTTTTACATCTCATCCAAAGGACAGCACCCTTTTATAACACAGCTTCTCCGTCACTATGCTGGGGCATTGGGACCTGCACAGACCTCAGGGTGAGCGCCCCCCCGCCGGCACTGTTACGTCCCAGTGTGTGTTCTGTGTGTTTTTCTGTTATGTCCACACTGCTGACCCTTGATTGTTCTCCCTTCCCCATTGGCCAACCATCACACCACTGTTTCAATATGATGTCATCATCAATCAGCCTTCAGCCAATCAGAACATATTTTATTCACTATATAACATGGAGGCTTTCAGAAAGAAAAGGCCTTTTGTTTGACTTTGGTCCTGTTTGGTTTTGGTTTTCGCTTCGCTTCGCTTCGCTTCGCTTCTTGTTATTGCTTCGGCTTCGTTTGTTGGTTTGTATTGCTTTGTGTTTGTGTATTTTCGTATAGCTTCGGCTTTGTTGTTTTGTTGGTTTTACGTTAGTTTCTTTGTACTTTCGTTTGTTTGTGTGTTCATCCATGATTTGTCTTTACCTTGCCCAGGTGTTACATGTTCAACTTATGTGTTCTTTTGTACCCTGTCCTGTTGATTACTCTTGTTTTTCCTTATTTGTATTCCTGGTTCACTTGTATTTTTGTGTGAACTTTTGTATATAAGGTTAGTTTAGGTTGTTGGGTACACTTACACACTTAGTTAATTTTGTATTAGTACACTAGTTTAGTACGGGTGAGTGCCATTTGTCTTGTATGGTTTTGGGTAGTCAGTGCAGGTTAACTAGGGTGTTGAAGACGCAGAAGACCGTGTGTTTCTGGTTTTTCTTTTGTAGTCAGATTAGCTTTCCCTCACTGTCCTAGCCAGCTCCATTTTGTTTGTTATTTTCTTTTCTTTGGCAAAACTCTAGTTCCTTACCCTTATCACGCTTCCTAGTCCCTCACCAAAACCCATCTGCTTCCAAAAGAATTATCCTAAATGTTACACCCCTTTTCCCCTAGACACTTGGGGTCGTAACATTATTGGGGGCTCGTCCGGGATATCAAATTCCCGTCCTAAGGATTTTTTTTTGTGTTGCAGAATTTTGGTGTTGGTACAGGATTTTGATTTGTGGATTGTGTTTTGGCAAGGTACTGTAGTTATGGCTACTTTTGATTTGCGAAAGTTTGTGGAGGAACCTTCCTTTGAGCAGCTGGATAAGTGTAGGAAGGACGAATTGCTCCAAATTGCTGATTACTTCCAGATTCAGGTTTCGACGCAAGCTCTTAAAAGGGACGTCAAGAGACCTGTGATGGATAGATTGGTAGAGTTAGAGGTCATTGCATTAACGAGCAGGTACGCCGGTTCTCCTGGGGCTGGTGCTAAACCTGCTATGGTGGTGGAAGAACAGGACGAGGTGCAGGGGGTGGCTGAAGACTTAGTGGAGGCTGAGGTCAAGGCCACCTTGCCTCCCTTTGAACCGTTCTCTCCGGTCTCCACCGGGTCAAAAAGCGATACTCGCCTGAAAGTTCATTTGGCCCGCTTGCACATGGAGGAAAAAGCCCAAGTACGCCAGGCAGAATTTGAATTGCGCCTTGCAATTCGTAAGATGGAGATCAAGGCGGAGAAAGAGGTTAAGCTCCGACAGCTTGAGCTAGAAGCACGAAAGAATGCTCCTGCTGTGCAGCCGACCCACTCCGAGGCCTCTAGCATGTCTCCTTTGCAAGATCCACTCTCTACCACCTTTGATGTAAGTAAGCACATTGCTTTAGTACCTCTGTTTAGGGAGACGGAAGTTGATTCGTACTTTGGTGCATTCGAGCGAATTGCCACATCACTTCGTTGGCCTAAGGAGGTTTGGTCACTGCTTTTGCAGTGTAGATTAGTGGGCAAAGCTCAGGAAGTTTGTTCTACACTTTCTTTAGAAGAAAGTTTGAATTACAATACTGTGAAAGCTGCTATCTTACGGGCTTATGAATTAGTTCCTGAGGCATATAGACAACGCTTCAGAAATCATCGTAAAGTGTCAGACCAGACATTTGTTGAATTTGCTAGAGAGAAGGGCACTCTCTTTGATAAATGGGTTGTAGCCAGTAAAGTGAGTGACTTTAACTCATTGCGTGAGTTAATGCTCTTAGAGGAATTTAAGAACTGTTTGCCTGAACGCATTGTTGTGTATTTGAATGAGCAAAAAGTAACTACTTTATCGCAAGCCGCTGTTTTGGCAGATGAGTTCGTGCTCACTCATAAGAATGTTTTCATGTCTGTGCGTGCGGAGAAGACTTTGTCTACTCTAAGTTCCCAGTCTCAGTCTCCCCCAGTAAAAACTAGTTCCTCACGTCTTAAAGAGGAGCGTGAATGTTTTTATTGTCACAAGAGAGGTCATATAATTGCAGATTGTTTGGCCCTAAAACATAAGCAGCAGCAACAGCAACATCCTAAGAGTGCTGGGTTTGTTAAGACTGTCTCCCGTTCTGCTATTCCTTTGTCTAGTGAAAACAGTCTCCCTGACCCTAGTTATGAACCATTTATTATGGAAGGATTCATTTCGCTAACAGGTTGTAAGAAAACCGGCTCAGGGACGCCAAATATGTAATCATAGTGGCTCTCTGAAGGCACCAGTTCTGTAGGGTTTGGGCATTTACTGAGACAATTATTAATTGTAGCAGTAAATCACAAAGTTGATTCTTTTGATGGCTTTAGAATCCAACCATGCGACATAACTCAAACAACGCACACACACAGGTACTAATACACGAGGATACATTTATTAATACATAGAATATGCATGTAAACCTAACAGATCTTATCGAGAGGGTTATCAGAATACAAAAGGTATATATTCAGTCAGTTACTAAGTGTTACACATATCAAGAGGACATACGTTCAGTATATCATTCATTTATACCGTTTCGTAATTGAACTTGGTTACAACTTCTACATTAGATACTCAAAACAAGTACATAACTCTTAGGAAATAAATTGATATCAACTGGTTGGGATAACAATTGAATTCTCGAGCTGTAATGCATTGAAGTTGAATACTCATCCAATTTCTGGGGATTCAGATCTCCTGCGGGCACAAAGAAACAGTTGCAGGCTGTTGCTGTCAAATCCGCGCTCTCTGGCTCGGTGCCAGGCTGTGATGTGCGGCTTGCAACGATGCGCTGCTGATGCTCACTGTTGGCTTTAACTAGCAAAGTTTGTGCACAGGAGAAAAGATGACTGTGGGTCCCAGCAAGTCAGGAAGAGGACCTGTTCGTTCCTGATGAAGAGCTAGTTCTGAATAGTGATTCAGCTGTCCACAGTTCCGACCTGTTCACGAGGCTTGCTGCTGGTGCTAACCTCGAGTGGATCCTCTGGTTAGTCTCTGGCAACCTCCGCTCTAGACTCTTAGAACAAAGGAAAGTTCTGGCACTCGGACACACTGGCCGTTCCGTGGTTGTCCGGGCTGAGTCTCAGGATGGTCAGGAGGCGCGCTGCGAGAATGTCCTGCCCTTGGGATCCTTCTGCTCCTGGGCCGTCCTGCCCTGGAATTCTCCTTTGAATTCCCTTTAGAACAGTCCACAGAATCCTCTCCAGAATCTTACTGAATCTTACTGAAGCCGAATCTTGTTGAATCTCTCAGGCTCTCTGTGTTGCCTGTTTTTACCTGGAGGAACTTCAGCTCATTGATTGGTTGAAAGTTCCATGGGCATCAGAGTCCCATGTGGGTTACTCGGCCCTACCAGTCCCTGATTGGTTGATCAAGGTGAGATATGAGTCACTTACTCCTGACACTTAGGAATGCAGTCCAGATGTCCAACTGGCACTCCCTAGACAGATAGGCACCAATGGATGACCATTGATCATGATAGCCAGGCTTAGCTAAGTGCATCCCCCTTTGGGAGCTGTCCTAATCAAACCTTATATCAGCTTGCATGAATAGTTTCTCTGTGGCTGCACCACAGAGATGAACAGAGAAATAATTTGGGAAAGCTCAGAAACACTTAATTATTTCTTATTAATAAGCCTCGCCGCTACAAGGTAAACCAGAAGACCAGAAAACAATTCAAATATTTAGAGATAGTGGAGCAGCCCAGTCATTTATTGTTGTGGATGCACTGCCTTTGTCTGATAAATCTTTCTGTGGTTCGAGTGTATTAGTTCAAGGCATCGAAATGGGTTTTATGAAAGTGCCTTTACACTGTGTACATCTACAATGTGGTTTAGTTACTGGATTTGTTAGAGTTGGGGTATGTCCTTCGCTACCTGTTAATGGAGTAACTCTTATTCTTGGAAATGACCTGGCTGGGGGTAGAGTATAGCATATTGTTTGATTGGTTTTGTCTTCATTGTCCAAACATTAGATGTTTGTTTTTATGGGTGGGGGTGTTACGTCCCAGTGTGTGTTCTGTGTGTGTTTTTTCTGTTATGTAAAACAATGTCAACCATCACACCACAGTTTCAATATGATGTCATCATCAAACAGCCCTCAGCCAATCAGAACACATCTTATTCACTATATAACATGGAGGCTTTCAGAAAGAAGAGGCCTTTCGTTTGACTTCGGTCCCGTTTGGTTTTGGTTTTCGCTTTGCTTCGCTTTGCTTCTTGTTATTGCTTCGGCTTCGTTTGTTGGTTTGTTTTGCTTTGTGTTTGTGTATTTTGGTATAGCTTCGGCTTTGTTGTTTTGTTGGTTTACATTAGTTTCTTTGTTCTTTCATTTGTTTGTGTGTTCTTCCTTGTTTTGTCATTCCCTTGCCCCAGTGTTACATGTTCAACTTTTGTGTTCTTTTGTACCCTGCTCCTGTTTATTACTCTTGTTTTCCCTTATTTGTATTCCTGGTTCACTTGTGTTTTTGTGTGAACTTTTGTATATAAGGTTAGTTTAGGTTGTTGGGTACACTTACACACTTAGTTGACTTTGTATTAGTACACTAGTTTAGTACGGGTGAGTGCCATTTGTCTTGTATGGTTTTGGGTAGTCAGTGCAGGTTAGCTAGGGTGTTGAAGACGCCGAAGACCGTGTGTTTCGGGTTTTCTTTTGTAGTCAGATTAGCTTTCCCTCACTGTCCTAGCCAGCTCCATTTTGTTTATTTTCTTTTCTTTGGCACCACTCTAGTTCCTTACCCTTATCACGCTTACTACTCCCTCACCAGAATCCCCCTGCTTCCAAAAGAATTATCCTAAATGATACACCCCTTTACCCCTAGACACTTGGGGTCGTAACAGACCTCTAACTCGTTTCCTTAGCTTGGATTTAAGCCACGAAGCAGGCTTCTACTGTATAAACGTCTAGAGGAATCACAAGCTATTTGAGAGGCCATCATCCCAGGGGGAACTGACAAAGTCTATGCCTAAACACCTAGCGCAGTCTCTCGAGAGACTGTCAAAAATCGCTTTCTCCTTTTGCGTTGCAAGTAAGTGAAAACGCAGTCTCAACCCAGAGCCACTTGGCAGCAGCGGCACGTAAATACTGTTACTGTTACTGCTCGATACCGACGTTAACCTACTATACCATGTTCAGCCACCGCTAGAAAATGTTCGGCTCTAGTACCGGAGCAAACGACAGGAGGGCCAATGTCGAACAGGCACACGTGTCAGACATGGAGAGCGACTAGGATGGGATTTGAACCCATGCGTGCAGAGCACAATGGATTAGCACTCCATCGCCATCGCCTCGTCGGGGAAACTGGACTGTCCGGACATGAGCTAGCGCGCTCCAGATGATCTTTTTCATTTTTTTCCCTCATACTCGAGGGTCATTTTCCTGTTCCACATGCGATTTCAACATTTTCCTTGGGAGATGTCAAGCCAGCACGCCACTGCTGTGGTTCAGTGGCCAGTGTGGAGTTCAGAGGCCCTGTTGTACACAGAAAGCACATTGAGCTCCTTGGACGTGAAAAGTTAAAGATAAAAGCCATTTGTCATCCTTTCTCTTGGTGTCGATGTTGCTATTGTATGTAAAGGTGGCAACTTGCTCAGCGAGCAGGCGGAGCACACACCGAATGCAGATGTGTCTGAGTGGTGTGTCCAAGTGGCTGCAAAAGGACAGCGCTCCCGGGGTGCCGTGGCTTAGTTGCTTAAAGCACCTGTCTCTTAAACAGGAGATCCTGAGTCCGAATCCCAGTGGTGCCTTCTTTGTTCTGTCTTCTTGAACAGAACTGGTCCTTACAGACAACCGCCTACAGCTAGACTTAATTAAATGCAAGTATTCATTTCCTGTCTTTAACGCGACTTGTTTTTCTTAAAATGGATGCAACTTGCAAAACATGAAATACAAACATTGCTAATCAGCGCTAGCGGCTGGCAAAAAAAAAGAAGTCAGCAATGTTTTTTTTCTTTAACCTTAACCCTGCTAATGGAGAAGAGTTAAACGACCGAGTCTATGCAGCTTAAACGGTGCTCATGTCGGGTTCTTAGCTGAAAGGGTTGTAAATCACGCTCACCCCAGTCCTTAATCTTTTAAAAGGATACAAAATTGAACCTAGTCGCCACATCACATACATCCTGTTCAACGATAAAAAGGTGACATCTATCCTCGATCCAGAGTAAATCCCACTTTGAGGGCATATTGTTTTCCACTTTACCATGAGTTGGGCTCAGCTGCACAGAGGCGAGAGCAGAGCAATGAGGTCACGGGGACAGGGGAGTCACACGCTGGCGGTTTAAACACGCGCAAGAAAACTGAGGGATCCACAGTATGTGGACCCTCCGTGCGCCATCAGTCCGCACTCCGGACTCTGAATCCTGCCATCCAAGTTAAGATCTCGGCGGAACCTGAGGCGCAGTTCCTTCTTAAAACGTAATCTGGTGAGCATTTCTAGAATCGTACTTGTATAGATGCAGCCTTTAATGTGTTGCTAGGTTAAAATTGATGACTTATTGAACTTCAGTAGGAAACTTCCCTCTTGATTTCAGATTTAATTTCTTTATTACAGGGGCGCTTTTATGAAGACAGAGTCATGTTCAGGTACTTTACTTGATGGAGGAAGCATATTTCGGACTCTGTGATCTGCTCACCTGGAAAGGTCTGCTGTACTACTACAAGAGAGAAGTAGAGTCTGGAAGAATGGACAATTTTATGATGCTTTGGAAGATAATGTTTTTTTTTTCTTTGAAATCGAAATGAATCAGAATATCAGTGCAAAAGACAAACTCTTGGTTTGGTTTAATGAGATATGGTTTTAAAACAGACAAAATGTAGAAAACAGGTGTTTCTCACTTTTGGAAAAGAATGGACCGGGGGTAATATTTTACTAGTTGCAGTGCTGATCTCACTGGGTTACAGTCCTGCAGTGTCACACCAGGGCCAGTGGCGCAATGGATAACGCGTCTGACTACGGATCAAGAGATTGCAGGTTCGACTCCTGCCTGGCTCGGGTCGTTTTTAAACGCATCGCGCTACTCCCTAAGTAGTCTATGCTACTTACTGCATTGTAATCGTACCCAGTAAGAGATTTCCTTCATGTAAATGAACTGCACCTGACAGCTTTAGAAAAACACCTGGGCTCAGTACGGTGCTGAGAGCTCAGCGTTGCTGTTCTAATTAGCACGCACTGCATCGGCTATGAGCCCGAACCTTTCAATTATTCCGATCAGTAAGTCAACACGTAGTCCACATGAACGGTAGAAATATTCTCGTCTGTCTCTTGTTTGTATAGAACTGAATGTCCCTGACAATGTACTGTTAGTTTTAATTGAAGAACGGCATTTGTGTTCAAATATACCAGACAAGTTTATGTAACTGCTCATGCGACACTCAGTTGTAATTAGTCAAGAAATAAAGTCGAACAACAGCTGCGGGTTTGATTCTGAACGTATCAGATTGCAGCGCCTTTTACTTCCATTGACAAATGATAGAGATTCGAAGAGAGATCCTTCAGACCAGCAAGCAAACCCACGGCTATTTCGGTTTTCTATCTAGGCAACGTTGGTGTGTGCAATAGCATACATGAAAGCGTGATGCAATTTCTGTGGTTACATTTGTTGCACGTCATGCACAGTAAGAGTGTTTCTAACACCAAATAAAAAGTCAACAATTAGCGATCACGCCTTCTCCTCAGTTAACCCACTGAAACCCTTGCTGTTAACAGTTCTTTACTGCGTGCTTTAAGAGCACCTACACATCGTGTCGGTTCTTACAGCTTTATTCATTAGGTTTTCAAAGGCATAAGTAGAGCACCAGAGGTGCGAACGCAAAATGTGTGGTTATCTGAAGAATTGCTTTCCATGGCAGCGGGGCCAAGCGATTTAGCGTTTTTATAGTACCAGGAAAGGAGAAGCGGCACTCCGCCTCTGCCGCGCAGGCACAAGGTGACGTGCGGCAGACGCCGGAGTCGGCAGGTTTCGAACCTGCGCGGGGAAGCCCCAACGCATTTCGAGCCCATCGCCTTAACCACTCGAGCACGACAAATGCGGGCTCCCCGCCGCCGCATTCCTCCTATAATCAAACACGGACTGCGAGGTGGCTGCGGAAACCTTTTTAAAGTTGCTCTCCGTTAAAAAAAATACCTTTCACAAGATTCGTGCCGGCAGACAGACACGCCTCAGAGGGTTTAAGGCTGGCTTCACGTTCAAATGATAAAGTCCCCCAGTCCGGATGTCAAAATGCAACTTTGGCAGACAGAAAAAACATCAACGAACCAAAAATGTGGACAAGGATTTTACAAGCTGCACCACACTGCACTTTCAAAAGCATTCGTGTTAGACGCAGGAATTGCCTTTGATTTGCGCGCTTACGAACGCCATGGAAAACGAAACAAAACTAAAGCCCTCAGCTCCTGCACTTGATTATAATCCCGTTACGTGTCGAAGCAGGAATTTAAGTCATCCTACCACTGCAACACGGGGAATAGAGGGAAATGAGCACAAGCTACGAATTGTCTCTAATCAGTCCCTACAGTTGTAAGACGCCTGGAAGCGTGCACCCCCATCATTAATCTTTGCGCATCTGTGCAAGGTAAACTCTGGAGCAGTCTCTGAAACGGCTCAAAGGAAACACGTGATTGATTCCATGTGCATCTGGGGTTCATTTCTTATTTACATTTAATTCAAGGGAAAGGCTTGGGTCAGTTTCAGACGGCCTCCAACAGCGAGATTCAAGCGCCCCACCTTCAGCCCAATCTGCGCCGCCAGAACGCCAACGGCTCCTCTGGTCTCCGGGGTGCGGTTGTGGCCCCGTAACCTAAAGTGTTGGTGGCAGACAAATGGAGACTAACAGGTGATGTCCTAGGACATGACTACATTGTGACACTCGGTGGGGATGGTGACCATTGCTTGGAAAAGAGTGCGAGGCCCCTTTAGAAAAACATTTTGTTAACAGGCATTCTGCCTCAGCCTAAACACCTATAGCTTGCAAAGCGCATGCTATTAGACAGGCACCTCTGCAAGACCTTAAGAGTCTCTTAAACTAGTGATAGTAAGGTGTTCCCAATGGGCAATGTTCGGCTTTCAAATCATCTCTCCGTGGAAGCGCCGAGATGCAGCTGTTTAAGGCTTAGAAGCAGCTGACTGTTTTACTACCTAGCTGATCACTGTCAGTCAGGGAGCTTAGAGGTGAAAAGCCTGTCTGAGAGACAATTCGCCGTCGATCAGTTCAATATGTTCCGTACCAGCTCGGCGCACCTGAGATCATCTTGGTAGCCGTGTAGCTCATATGAGTGAAAGCGTGTGTGTCAGGACTCTTACTTGGCCATCCCAACATACGGAATTTCTTCTGTTTCAGCCACTCTGTTGTTGATGTACTCCTTTGTTTTTGTCATGTTGCAAGACCCAGCGTCTTTTGAGTTTTAGATCACAGGCAGACACCCTGACATTCTGCTGTAGAATTTCCTGATACATCTCGGAATTCATCGGTCCCTCGATGATTGCAAGCCGTACAGCCTCCGCCATGCTTCCCAGGTGGGATGAGGTTTTGGAGTTGGTATGCGGTGTTTTGTTATCTCCAAACATAACACTGTGCATATTTACCAACAAGTTCAACTTTTGTCACGTCTGTCCACAGAACATTGTTCCATGAGTTGTGGAACATCCATGTCGTCTTTAGCAAACTTGAGAGGGGCAGTGGTGGTTTTTTTTTGGGGGAGAGCAGTGGTTTCCTCCGTGGTGACCTCGCATGATCACCACTCCTGTTCAGATTTCTTCTTATGGTGGACTCATGAACACAGACGTAAGACAAAGTAAACCACCTGTTTGCTAGATCCCATCCCCACTCAGCTAGTCAAAGATTCCCTCGAAGGACTGGCAGGACCTATAATTAGTATGATGAATGCATCGCTTGCGTCAGGCGTCGTACATGATCAATTTAAGGTAGTGGTTCTTAGACCGCTCCTTAAGAAGTCAAATTTGGATCCACAAGTTCTTAACAACTACAGGCCTGTCTCAAAGGTCCCATTTCAATCTAAAAGTCTTGAAAGAATAGTTGTTGCCCAACATCAAATGGATTCAAATAATATACTTGAGAAATTTCAGTCTGGTTTCTGAAACTGCATTAACAAGAGTCGTAAATTATATTCTCTTAGCTACTGATGCGGGGAATGCAACAGTGCTAGGTTGCAACAGTGCTAGGAATGCAAACTTTAGGTTGCGCTTCTTCATGCTGCATCATTGGCATGAGTGGAGCTTTTTAAACGTCTGTACTTACTGCGCCCCATAAGAAATCGTTTGTCCCTGTTCAAAAGAGATTGTGCGATGTCCTGCAGCGTTCGCAAAGCAAACCTTTGACAGTTTGAATAGAGGAATTTATTCTGCTTCCTGTGCGTGCAGTAGTTACAAACTTGAACGTCTTTACACGATCTCCTGCAGTTTTCAGGGGGCAGGCTTGGTCAGATGGCTTGGAAAAACGCACTGTGTTTCGGCTCGGGAAACATCATGAGCAGTGTCCTGCATGTTTTCTGTGTATAGCTGTCTTTTAACGCATACAGAATTCATTCGAAATCATTGATTTCTCCAATTAACAAGGGTCCCTTAAATGATGAGTCAAAGTAACATCTAATCGGATTAGTTTCCTTAGAGCTGGTTCAGAGTTTGCTCAAGAGTTTACCTATCACAGATGCGCAAAGAAGAATGTTGGGGGTGCACGCTTCAAGGCACCTTACAGCTGTCGGGAGTGATTCGAGACGATTCGTGGCGTGTGCTCGTTCCCATATACCATACGCACCGGCGTGCAGTGCTAGGATGACATACAATACCGCTTGGGCACGTAACGGCGTTATATGCAAGTGCGGGACGTGAGGGTTTTCGTTTGTTCGTTTTGTTTTGCTCTGCTTTGCTTTGTTTTGCTTTCCATCGCGTTGGTAAGAGCGTAAATAAAAAGGCGATTCCTGCGTCTACCACTAATGTAAGAGCTATTTCAAGTGCGACGTGGTGCGGCTTTTCAAATGCTTGTGGGCATTTCTCTGTTGTTGATTCTTTTTTTGTGTGTAACAAAGTGGCATTTTCATGTCCGGACGGGGAGACTTTATCATTCCGACATGAAGCCACCCTTAAGTCCTCTGAGGCGTGTCTGTCTGCAAGGCTTGTATTTTGGAAATGTTTTATTGAAACGGAGAACGACTTTGAAATAGGCTTCCGCCGGCGCCTTGCGATCCAGGTAAGATTGTAGCAAGAACGCAGCGGCAGCAGGGCTTGCTGTAGTCGTGGCCGAGTGGTTAAGGCGATGGACTAGAAATCCATTGGGGTCTCCCCGCGCATGTTCGAATCCTGCCGACTACGTTGTCCGCCTCCAGTCGGTGTGTTTCGGCGCAAGCAAAGAAGCGCGCCTCTTTGCTGTTCCTGGTGGTTTTAAAACGCCCAATCGCTTGTACCCGCTGCCTTGGAAATAAGTTCTTCAGCGTCCGCGAATGGCATTTTGCAGCTGGAAGCAGATGTCGACGCTTTTTGCACAGAGCACCAAAAAAGCGTCTTTTTTGAAGGCCCAGACACTGAGCATTGGTGTTTCAGTGGTAGAATTCTTGCCTGCCACGCGGGAGGCTTGGGTTTGATTCCCGGCCAATGCAGTGGCTTTTGCAGCGAGCGGCTCCATCACTTGCATCCCCTTGCAACTCGCAACTGAAAACCCACTGAAGCTAAGCAGGTGTGAGCCAGGTCAGTACCCGGATGAGGGTAAGCTACAGGGAAAAACAAAGCTTCCAGCTGGAAGCGGTGTTAATGGTGCCGGCGGGGGGGCGCTCACCCTGAGGTCTGTGCGGGTCCCAATGTCCCAGCATAGTGACGGAGACGCTGTGTTGTAAAAGGGCGCTGTCTTTCGGCTGAGATGTAAAACCGAGGTCATAGTGCTCTGTGGTCATTAAAAATGACCACCAAAACCTTTGACAAAAGCTCTTGGTAATTGATGGTCTTCAATAATGCTTCTCCTTTAGGTACATTTTAAATCAGCTGAAAAATGCTGTGAAATGGGGGGACACTTCAGGCCAGTGTAGGATTTGGGTTACAAGAACCATGAAACTGCACGAGAAAGCCCGTACACTGAATTACACGGCTTTCTATTCAAAGGAGGGCAAAAGAAATTCCCTGAGTTCGATTTTTTGCAGCACAGAGAGGACCACTGTCGTGAGGCCGGTTAGCTCAGTTGGTTAGAGCGTGGTGCTAATAACGCCAAGGTCATGGGTTCGGTCCCCGTACGGGCCATGTTCTTTTCTCCTCTCTTACCAAAGCTGTTAGGTTCCTTTCCGTGGTGAGATGGGTTGTCATGCAACGCTGCCACATAGTGCCGACAGACAAGAGTGTTGCGGGAGAAGAGAAAAGTGTTTGAAGATTTAAGAGTGTCTTAGGTGGAGTCAAAATCAAGTGTCACAAATGCAACTGGGAGGATTTCCAATGTTTAATATGGTAAAAATAAGCAGAAGTTATCTGCCGGTCATGGCACAGTCTGCCATGCTTTTGTCAGATACTGTAAAGTGGTGTCGAACTGGAGCCTCACCATTTGCATATGTGAGGCTCCAGTTATACATCGAGTGTCACATTAAATGACAAAAATGAAGAGAGTTAAAGCAGCTGGAGAGGTTTTCTTACAACTTTTGAGCTGACACAGTTTTGGAAAATGTTTCCTTCACGCTGCACTGTACAACATAGGCACCCAAGAGTCTCCAAAACAAAACAGAATTGACAGATAGGAGAAAATTCCCACTCGTCCTGAAGTTCCCAAAATCCAGCACTGAGCGTAAACAAAGTGTCTAAGTAGCGTGGGAATGCTAACCCTAACCCTAGCTGGAGTTTGAGCAATCCAGCACTGAGCGTAAAAAGATGAGTCAAAGTAACGTCTAATCGGATTAGTTTCCTTAGAGCTGGTTCAGAGTTTGCTCAAGAGTTTACCCAGTGGGCATTGATTCGTCGCATATACGTATATTCACGGCGAAAATACGGCTATACGTATATATACGTCGCCTCGACGTATAATCAACGTCGAATTGCAACCGTAAAATCGACGACATTAATAAACGCATATATAACGTCGAAAACACATCTAACACAGTGCCTGAGGCTTTTTACTGTATGTATCGTGTGTGCCGCAACTAGGAGTATACGGCACTCTGCACAGTGTACGAAGTAAATTATTTTCGCAGTAATTAATTTACACTTGTATAATAAATATAGTAAATATAATAAATTAATTACTGCGAAAATAATTTTCTTCGTAAATCCTGCAATCCAGATGATTGGGGTATTGGTGCATGGCTACAGTCTGTGCTAGGAACATGGAGAGGGTCTCTGGTTCAATACATATTTGTGGGTCTGGTATTATTCGTTATGATCATATCGTTAATATCCTGTTTGAAAAACATGTGGACTAAAGCTGCTGCTTCTGTGCTAATTGTACGCCCTGAAGGGATCATGAAGGTCAAAAAATGATTTCATGGGAAAGATTCTCTTATCTAGTGGCAGAACCTGATGGGTAGAACAATATAGCTTTAAGGGGGGTTACCCTTGGGAGTGATTCCCCTAGATGCAAATGATTATTGTGGTTTGTTTGTTCATAATAAGATGTTTTGCAGGAACGGAACAAAGAGAAATTTTACAACTTCAGCTAGTATTGTTCTACAAAACGTCACAGCTGAGGCAGGGGAACAATGTGTAGATTTTTCTAAGAGTTATTACCCAGTTGTTGACCAATCTGTTGACCAATGTTGACCAAAAAAGCCTAGGATTATGCTGGGCTCCAGCCCACAGGGATTTACCTGTGCTGTAAGAACTAATGAGTGAATAAGGAGACTGGATTCTGGTGAAAGACTTCAGGAAAAAGAAATGGTGTTCACTCAGGTGGAGGGGGCTGTACCAGGTGCTGCTGACCACTGCCACTGCTGTGAAGGTCACAGAAATGGTGCCCTGGATTCATGCTTCCCACTGTAAAAAGGTCACAAACGAACTGAACAAAGCGCAGGAGTGATGTCTCCACAAGGACAGATGGGGATAACCTGCTTGGGACTGATGTGCACAGCCTTTTTCCTTTTTATGTAGAAGCCTGTCACCACCCCAAAAGAGGAAGAATCTAAACACGAAGCCTCTTTGTATACAAACTGGCTGAATGAAACTGATAATGAGGGGGATATGAGTAATTTGTGGTATAAATTTATAAATCATACTGTAAAGTTAAAGAAATTTAATGCATCTTGTTATATATGTGCTTTAATGCCTCATTCTACAGCCTCACCCATGCGACTTTTTATGAAATGTACTCTTTTATTAATATCATGTTAGAAGGCTTAGACGCTATCAAACAAGAATTAAGGGGAGTTAGATTAATGGCACTTCAGAACAGGTTCGTGCTGGACCTTCAAAATGCAGCATCTGGAGGAGTCTATGCTTTAGTAGGAGACTCCTGTTGTACATATATTCCAGCTAATGACTATGATTACGGAAATCTTACGCTCGCTATTCAGCATTTAAAAGAACTAAAAGACAAGGTGAATAAAGAGAGAGGCATAAAAGATACACCGGCTTTTCTCTCCTGGTTAGAATCACTGTTTGGGCCAGGGGGAATGTTTTTCTTTTAAGTTACTAACACCGATTATAGGGGCTGTGATACTTGTCTTCCTGTTTTTATGTTGCTGTATGACATGTATTATTCCAATGCTTCGAAATATGGAAATATGGTACCTAGGGGGATAAACTGTTCATCCTTCCAGTCTGGAGAATTGGCAGCTGTCTGACGTCAGTAAGTGATCCTTAAAAAATTAATAGTTCCATGACAGTGTGCATCACCAGAAAATCAATTTCAATGCATTAAAACTCTTGTTATCCTTCTGATCATTGAAGTGTCATTGCCCCAGCACTGTATACTCTTACTTTTGACGCCTGTCTGAAGTTGGATCCATTTCTAAGAATGGTGACTCACATATCCTCATGCTCAACTTTGGCTCAACCACACAAACTATGAAGTTAATCATCTGCTTTTGCTCCAAGATTTATGTTACTAGGCTCTCTCCTGGGGATCCTCGTGCTCAAACATTGCCCTTATTGTGGATGATCCATGACAGAATTCAGGGAATTCAGAATTCTGATACCTCAGCTCAGATTCTGACTGGGCAGACTGTCATTGCCTGGTGTGAATGTGTGCATATCTGTTTTTGTGCATGTTCTGTGGCCTGTTGTACAGTACATCACAAATGAAAGGGAAATGGAAAACTAAAATAAGACTCAAGTGTTTTATCTTTCATTAACAGTGTTTCATTAGTATCTGTGCTAGATCCTGTCATCCACTGCTTACCACGACAGGCTCTAGCACAGGATAGCAGCTAATACATTTAACAATCTCACTGCACAATGTTGTATATTCAAGGGCTGATCTTCTGTACTTTTTCTTTCACTTTTCATTTCCTAGAAACTCAGTCCTGCCAGGAATAATCTGAGAACAAAATCAATCTGAGTGAAAATCTAAGCAGAGGAAGATTGTTTTACAGAGTCAACAAGGTCTTATTCAAGGTCATCAGCACTAACAACATTCTCTCTGGAGACAGGCGATAAGAAAATTGAAAGTGTGTATTGTTACATAACAGCAGAGACTATGAGTTATGCTATCATGAGAGTGGTGATGGATTTTTTTCATTGCTTAGTTTTGCAGGTTCTGTACATTTGAACATTCAAAGTGACTAAAGTAAAGGAGTTTTCCCTTTTTACCACATAATTCCCAAAGATCAACACTAATAGAAAGCCTAATTCCAGCCAAGATTCAATTACTGTCTCTCAGGCATCCCAGCAGTGGATTTCATGACTTCAGACAGCCATCTTTATCAGTGGAGAACTCAATGCTCTGAGGTTTACTGGCAGAGTCTCACACTGGGTAATATGTTGGTAAATAATGTCCTATGGAATTCTACTATTGATAAATTCTACTATGGAACTGCGATGTGTCCTGAAAAAATCTTCTATGATAGTGGTACAGTCCATCACACCCCACCTACAGCCTTTAAAAGAGAAAAAAATATTCTGATATTATGGTGGAAAAAGAGCCCTGGAATCTTTGTAGAAGGACAAAAGACGGAAAGAACGGGCAGTGTAACCATGGCGAAGAGAAGGGAAATATTGGAGAGAGCTTTTTTCATACACTTTTTATCATTGTTTTTCCAGCCCAACAATGATCAACAAATATGGGCAGGCGTCCTGTGCCAAATCCAATCTACCTTTCTTCCAAGCATACAGGAATGTCAGTGAATTAAATATTGACATATGAAAATACCCAAAAATATGCAATCACACATATGCAGTTTGAGCAAACATAAGACAATACCCAAGTACCACAAACTACCAGGCATCATTAGCAGTTCAGGTGGGGAGCTGTGTCAGCATGCGTAGGCTGCAAAGGAACAAGTAATAGGTCTATTCCATGCTTAAAAGAGAAGAAAGAAAACACAACATTTCAGCCGTGGAGCCTTCACACCTGAAGAAGGCTCCACGGCCGAAACGTTGTGTTTTCTTTCTTCTCTTTTCATCTAGTGTCATTAGCCAGTTCCTGTCAAAATAAAATAGAAATGGATAACATTCTAGAGAGAGTTTGAAATACCAAGGTACAATTTAAACCATATTTCTTCCACTACAACCACAATATTTTGGAGAGATCGCTGAGCCTAACTGTTCTGGCATGCCCGTTAGCCTCCGTCCTGCTTCAGCAATGAATGCAACGGGGCACATTCTGAGGGAGATGCGGTCAATCAGGTTGCAGGAAAACCACGCTATGCTTTTTTTTGAGATCCTGAAAAGGACAGAGGGGCCATGTATATGTGTGCAGCTGGATATGTAATTGCAGGTGGCGTAGCAAATTCTGCTGAAGCCCCACTGCCTGGTGTGGACGGTAGCTGTGCATGTTGCAGCAGAATTGTGCATGTGAGATCAAGGGGGCATGTCATGTGTTTGAGCACTTCACTCCCTTCCGGAAGCACGTGATTCCCTGAGTCCAAAAATATTTGTAAGTTCTTTGGATGACCTGTGGACCGATCTTTCACGATGAAGAATTCCTTAAGAAGAATAGATCTCGGCCCACCATCCCAATGCCTCCATCTCAAAACAGCAACCTCCCACTGCCCTTAGTCTGCAAGGCAGTCCTTTCAAGTGCGATGATGACGCCGGGACCTTCGTTGCCTATTGTACGAGCTGAACTTTTGTGCTCATCAATTCAACGCTCTTTCCATCAACTCATCTTGTCTTTTGACGCTTCGTGTTTTGTGCTCCTTTGACTATCGGCATATCGGGTGACTGCAAACACTGAAGTTCTTGCTTACGGAGTGTGGAATAGTGTTTTCAAGTGATCGCTGTTCTGTCATGTTGACGCCGAGTGAATCTTTCTTTGGCAACATGGGCAGGCTGACAGCAGCGCGAGCGAAAGTAATGGCAAATTTCTTGACTTATTTCTGAATGTGAATGTTCTTTAGAAAAGGGATGCGGCGTTGCTTCTCCCCCGTGTAAAGGTCACGCATTCCAGACGTGGTTATGAGCGAACAGTTGCCGCAAGTGTTTGAAAAGAGCAAGAGAGGAAGCAGCCCTGCCCCGTGTGAGGATCAAACTCAGGACCTTCAGATGATGAGACTGACGTGCTACCAACTACGCCAACGAGGCCAGCTGCAGTACACAGCCGGAAAGTTTGCCTCATGGATTTCAGTCGCCCGTTCCCTAATCTTTAGACGCCCTCTGCTGGATGTTGCATTTGCCTTTTGATCTCACCGATACTTTTTTGGTCTGTTTCTGTTGCAAGTCTGTTTTTCAGATCTCACCTAGCACAAGTCTCTCTGACTGAAGTGGCCTCTCTGCTTCAGCATCGTGCCCTCACTCAGCCTTTAAAAACGTCACTCGGACTTCTGACATGCTGACATGAAATGTCAAGAGAGAGTGGCGGAGACGCTTAAGGCAGAGAGAAGATGAAGAGGGGGCGTGGCTGCGAAATGATTGACAGATGCATGACGCTCTCCGTGACCACAGGCTAAAGGACACCTTTCGGCACATCAAGCTCTAAGCACACACCTGGAGGACGTGGGAAATGATCCCGCTACCTCTCGCATGCAAAGCGAGCGCTGTACCATGCAAGCTAACCCCCCTCGCTGGGGCTCATGCCTCGGTGTCGCCTAGTGCCGCTTGTTCCCCTCTTACCGGGTGCAGTTCACTGCCCTTCGTCTGCAAGGCAGTCGTGTAATTGCGGCTTTCTTGACTTATTGATGAAGGTCTGACTGGACGAGCGAATGACGCCTCTCCCCCGTCCTCAAGCTCGCTGACAGAATAAAATGGAAAGTGCTGCCGTGGCTCATTGGTTTAGGGGTATGATTCTCGCTTAGGGTGTGGGAGGTCCTGGGTTCAAATCGCGGATGAGCCCTTGTGTGTTCTTTCTGTCCTCGTCCACAAGACTGGGAACTGATATCCACATCACCTTGCAGCATCTGCTTATGGCAAACGATGGAATGTGACTAATGACTGAACGAGCCTGGTGAATACTCATCACGTGGCACAATGAGAGCGTGCAGTCAGCTGTCCAAGGCAGCAACCTCATTGCTCGTTCAAAAGAACACGTACTGAAAACTCATCACCACTATGTCGTAAATGAGCACCGCGATCGGTTGTTGTCATGCGTCCTTACCTGGGAAATGCAGAAGCAAAAACTGCCCTCTCTCAGCCACCGAAACGTGTGCGGCTCGCCTTGCACTCTCTGCGCCTCGCATATTTATGGAGCTGTCTGCTCTTCTTTCTGTTGAAGTACGCAAGTTATGGGGCGTACTGCAGACTATGATGTGCTCAATGACAGCTTTCAAGATTTGAAAACTATGAGCTTGATGGCTCAAGTCGAACGAATGTGGTTGTTACGCAATTGATGATCAAACGCACGTATTCTAACGATTCGTGAGAGTATGTTCTAAAGGTCCCTGGCTCGATCCCGGGTTTCGGCATTTTGTTTCATCGCGCTCTTTGTTCCTCTCTCCAGCGCCCTCTGCCTAAAGTGACGCGTCCCTTTCTCAGCCCGAAACGCAAGCGAGACACCAGCAGCAGTCCCTACAGGTTTCCGTAGTGTAGCGGCTATCACGTTCGCCTAACACGCGAAAGGTCCCTGGTTCGAGACTGGGTGCAAACAGCCTCTTCTTGCACGCTCCTGCACTTCACAGAGGTCTTGAACCACCAGTCATTTGTTCCCAATGTATTTCCGGTGCCTTCATGCACTCTTGTACCAAACGCACGTTTTTTCTGTACCTGGAGCCGATCATTTGCAATTGGGCTGTCCCGACAGACCAAGACGAGCTCTGTCGGCTCAAAAGCAGCGCAACACCTGCGAGAACAACAGAAAGATTAGTACCCAGCGGGGGCCTCTTAGTGAGCCCAAGATCTAATCAAGAATCGACTCCAGAAACAGGGCTTGGCGCATTGTTCCATACTCCGACCACTCTTGGTGTAAACAGGTCCCTCCTGGTCTCTGCATGAAATGCACTTTCCTGCGTTTGCTTTGGTGTAACTGGCTTCCCATGCATGGGCGAATGTGAAGAAGATCCTTAGTAAGTCATTGAAGAAACCCGAGAAGAGGTCGGAGTGGCCTCTGTCGTTCATCAACGATCCAGTCAGGCAGTACTCCTCTGTAAAGCGCCGTTTGTTCACATCGATTGGCTTTTTTTTGCCTTCATTCATGCAAGTAGTAAAAGCAGACGCCCCTATTCTGCCGTGACCCGGATTTGAACCAGGGTTGTTGCGGCCACAACGCAAAGTACTGACCACTATACAATCACGGCGAGTTACCGATACACACGTGGCAGGGCGGAAAAGGCTGTGCTCTCTTCATGTGACATAATTCGGAAAAGTCCTGACGTTGCATTTCAACTGAGTCCCAGTATACATCGACCCTTCGACACTCTGAGTGACAACTCTCTTGCGTGTTTTCTCATATTTATGTAGTTTGCTTGCATGATGCCCGGAACAGCAGGGTTGTGCACTCCCATATGGTCTAGCGGTTAGGATTCCTGGTTTTCACCCAGGCGGCCCGGGTTCGACTCCCGTTATGGAAACGTGTCAATTTTGCCTCCTGCTTTCCAAAAGATCAGCAGTGTGTACGAAGGAGCCACATTAAAACTACTCAACGTGCAAAACGTGCGAGAAGAGGGGGCGCTTGTTTCCAGCCGAAACTTCTCGCGTGTGAGACGAGCTGACCATCGCTGCAGGAGGTGGGAGGGTCACTCTGGTAGACAGGGCTGACCTTCGGCAATAGGATTTATACTCTCCAAGATGATATTTGCACTTTCTGGAGAGGCGATTTTCTCCACTTCAGTAGCCCGATTTCGTCGATTGCGTGGAGAGGGCTGTAGAATGTGGCGCCGTCTTTCCTGCTCCGTCCATGACAGGCGTGCTGGTCTCTGGAGAGAGAGCACGGTCCATCAGCGCACCCCAATAAAGGCACTGGAAGCAGCTGAATCGCATTGGCGAAGCTCAGCGCTGGGCCGCTGGGCACATCTGACCACAGTTTCCGTAGTGTAGTGGTTATCACGTTCGCCTCACACGCGAAAGGTCCCCGGATCGAAACCGGGCGGAAACAGACCAGACTTCTTCTGTCGCCACGCACAAAATGGGATTGGGGATTGGGGATTCGCCTAGTGATCGAACAGACCCACTCACCTCTTAGTGTGGCGGGATCTGCACAGTGCATGTCGCAGCGCATCCTGCTTTCACTTCAATGCGCGTCCTGATGTACCCCGGTCTCCCGCGTGACAGGTGGGGACAGGTGACAGGTCCTATACTAACGAGGAAGACATCACTCTCTCCGACCCCCGGCATCGTGTCCCGACCCACCGTGCTGGAAGCCGACTCGTGCTGTGATTCCTTTACGGAGCAGAAATGACAACCGAGGAGCCGAGAGATCATTTCAGCATTTCGCGTCTGAACGGAAAACACAAACGACCAACTCGGAATGATTTGCCTTTGACGCTTATCAAAGCGTTCTTTGTGCATCGAACAGACCCACTCACCTCTTAGTGTGGCGGGATCTGCACAGTGCATGTCGCAGCGCTCCCTGCTTTCACTTCAATGTGCTTCCTGATGTCGAGTCGTGTGCCGTGCGGAGGCTCTGAAAGCGAGAGCAATGAAAAGGTGCACGACGCTGTGTTAGAAAACAGAGAAGTGAAAGGCAGTCCTTTCTCTAAGGAGGTAAAAGAAAAGCTACTCCCCGTCGGGGAATCGAACCCCGGTCTCCCGCGTGACAGGCGGGGATACTTGCCACTATACTAACGAGGAAGACATCACACGCTCCGACCCCCGGCATCGTGTCCCGACCCAGCGTGCTGGAATCCGACGCGTGCTGTGATTCCTTTACGGAGCAGAAATGACAACCGAGGAGCCGAGAGATCATTTCAGCATTTCGCGTCTGAACGGAAAACACAAACGACCAACTCGGAATGACTTGCTTTGGACGCTTTTCAAAGCGTTCTTTGTGCACGACAACTGCGCCGCCTAGCAGATACAAATGGGTTGTACAACTTTGAAGTAGCAAATGGAAGAGGGCTAAGCCTCCTCTCTTTTAGCCCAGGTTCGATCTGTCTCCCAGAATCACCAGGGCGCACGCACACACACACACCCATGCCGTTGAAGTACTCTGCTTCATTTCTAAGGGCAACTCAACATTCACTCCTACCCCGAGTGCAGAAAAGACAGCGTCTGCAGCAACAGCAGCTCAGGTCTCTGCACAGGAGCTAAGCTGCCCCCATCTCCTCTGCTCTGCGGCTCCTACTGAGTGGAGTCCTGCCTGGAGCCGTGTTTGCAGGCGGCGGCTCCCCGCACCCTGTCTGTGCGTCGTGTCCAAGAGCTCCTGGGAGGAAGAGAGAGCCCTCCGACTCGGGGGCTTTTCCACGGTCTGTGTGAGGAGGGGCGGGTGTGTCCAGCAGCTTATCGAGCGGAAGCCTGGGGCGGCGGAGAGCTGTGATCGTGCAGACCTTGAGGTGTCACCTCTTTGTCTGCTTTCCCGCCCTCCCTCCGCCCAAGCTCTGCTCCAAAGTAGCCCGGCAACCCCTCACACCTGCACGTGTCACAACCTAAGGTGTGGTCATGAGACACCCATGGGGTGTTGTTCTGTTCTTGCTAATTGTTTCCTGCCCGTCGCAGGCAGGAGTCCATGCGAGGAAGATGCGCTGGACAGAGCTCAGAGGACGCACCTGGGTGGCTTTCCTTCTGAGTGACGTTCCTGCAACACTCTCCCGCTACTCTTGGTGCGCTCATGCCGCAACACAGGAAGGCTGGAGCAGGTGGCTGTGGGCTCTGTGCACCGCCGAAATAGCTCAGCTGGGAGAGCGTTAGACTGAAGATCTAAAGATCCCGGGTTTCGGTGTTTTGTTTCATCGCGCCCTTTGTTCCTCTCTCCAGCGCCCCCTGCCTAAAGTGACGCGTCCCTTTCTCAGCCCGAAACGCAAGCAGCAGCAGTCCCTGCAGGTTTCCGTGGTGTAGCGGCTATCACGTTTGCCTAACACGCGAAAGATCCCCGGATCGAAACTGGGCGGAAACAGACCAGACTTCTTCTGTCGCCACGCACAAAAGGGGATTGGGGATTCGCCTAGTGCTGTGATCGAACAGACCCACTCACCTCTTAGTGTGGCGGGATCTGCACAGTGCATGTCGCAGCGCATCCTGCTTTCACTTCAATGCGCGTCCTGATGTACCCCGGTCTCCCGCGTGACAGGTGGGGACAGGTGACAGGTCCTGTACTAACGAGGAAGACATCGCTCTCCGACCCCCGGCATTGTGTCCCGACCCACCGTGCTGGAAGCCGACTCGTGCTGTGATTACTTTACGGAGCAGAAATGACAACCGAGGAGCCGAGAGATCATTTCAGCATTTCCCGTCTGAACGGAAAACACAAACGACCAACTCGGAATGACTTGCCTTTGACGCTTATATACCTCTTAGTGTGGCGGGATCTGCACAGTGCATGTCGCAGCGCTCCCTGCTTTCACTTCAATGTGCTTCCTGATGTCGAGTCGTGTGCCGTGCGGAGGCTCTGAAAGCGAGAGCAATGAAAAGGTGCACGACACTGTGAAATAAACATTAATAAACGCATATATAACGTCGAAAACACATCTAACACTAGGAGTATACAGCACTCTGCACAGTGTACGAAGTAAATTATTTTCGCAGTAATTAATTATATTTACTATATTTATTATACACGTGTAAATTAATTACTGCGAAAATAATTTACTTCGTACACTGTGCAGAGTGCCGTATACTCCTAGTGTTAGATGTGTTTTCGACGTTATATATGCATTTATTAATGTCGTCGATTTTACGGTTGCAATTCGACGTTGATTATACGTCGAGGCGACGTATATATACGTATAGCCGTATTTTCGGCGTGAATATACGTATATTCGACGAATCAATGCCCACAGCTTGGCATACAAGGGTTTTGTGGAGGGGTCTTGCCACCTGCCTGAAAAAAAAAACAGTAAAATGTTTGAGTGCCTATAGAGTTTCTATTTTTATTTTCTTGAGAAAAGTTGATACCATTTCCTGGAAACCCCGTCCCCCATCAGTGCGCGGTGCCCGGGGAAAAATCTGTAGGGGGGCGTCTGATATTCTGAGCGGGGGTGATATTTCGGTTGAAACGGAGCTGTACGGTGCAGCTACCCAAATGAAATCTCGCAGCTATGCCATTAATTAGTGCTTTATGATAGAAGATATCGACTAGCAATCTGGTATTTGCGATGAAGTTCAGTTTCACATTTTTCGTCACTCTCACTGGAGAGTATTGCCTGGAGCGAAAAGTACCATAAGCGTTCATTTTTGCAGCTACATGGACGTTCTGAATCGTTAAGAAAAAATGTTGTAAAACCAACAGAAAGCACAGACTGCTATAACTAGTCCTAGTTATATAACGATTTTAAGTATAATGATAAACTACTGCAAGGAATCGGTCCACCTGAGCAAACAGGATCGTAATGTTGACACTCAATAACGACACTGATATGTGCAGCTCCTGGACGGATAGCCCTCCTGCCCATCAAACAGACTGAGTGACTGTTCGTGTCATTTAGTGTTGTCTGACCATTGACAAAGTACAACTATTTTTTAGGGCGCAAATTAAGTTAGGTAAATCTTTTTGCCCAAAACTGAAGGGGCAACATTCCCCCCTCCCCCCGTGATGCCAGGCCTGTCCCCATCCTATTCCATAATGTCATTATATATAATACCATACAACAGTGACCGATCCTTACTAACTACATGCGTTAAAATTGCACATCAGCTCATAGCAGGGGGCACATAGCCGCGATGTATTATCAATGTTATATTTCAACCATAATATCGACAACATTAATAAACGCATACGTTGAGAAAATATCGAACCCAGCATATTTTCCGCATATATACCACAATGCATTGCTAGTATTCGTTGGTCACAATTTTGGACACGTTTTTCAAACGTAGAAGTATATCCGCAAATATCTCAGCAATCCTCTTTTGACGAGTAAGTATGAACAATAATAATACTATCTGAATACATACAGATCTTTCTTAATATTATTTTGATTAAAATAGTACGTGAATAAGCAAAAAATGGCACATAAAATAGTGTGAATGGGGAAGATGACACAAAATTGTTTTGCCGTTTCTCTATTCTTATTCTATGTTGTACTTTCAAACTTTGGGTACTCTTTAATTAGGACAGACTTTATTGCTCAACTGCTATGATGCAAGCCAAATTTTATACATTTATTTCAGTTTTGAGCTTAGTAAACCGTTCACTTTTTAGATTATACTAAAGAAGATAATCATCATTTATTTGGGAAGTAATATTATACAATTTTCTCCTAGCTGCGGTGCTGAAGTCCCACCCTACATCAACAGAAAAAGAAATAAAGGAGCATGCAATGTGTTACTTGAAGAATGCATATGAAAGACAGGGGGCCAGGAGATCTGGACACTGAAAATAATAGGTTTTTGGTTCTAACTGTTAGGACAATTAGACAGGGTTTGCAAATAGTGGACAAAAATCGTCTTAACTTCCATTGTAATATTTTTTTTTCTTGGAAATATAGAAGTTGTACATTTTAAAATGTATATTTGAATCAAAATGTGGTTTTGAGTTAGTGTGTTAATGTAATTAGTTTTGTGTTTGTCATTACTATACTGTATATTGCCATGTTACCAGAATTTGTAGCTGAAGTTTAAGACTAGTTGTGTTTTTTATGATTATTGCCCATATGTTGATTGTTGATTGATTGTATACAATGTATAATTTGAAATACATATGTTTCAGGTGTGAATGTGTATTTTCAGAATACATTTCTAAACCTAATCATTGGCTTGGTTTACTTGTTTCTACGCCTATAAAATCTATCTTTGATGTATAATAGACCTCTACCCATATACGTATAATAGACCTTTAATGTTATCCGTATAACAGACCTCTACCCATATACGTATAATAGACCTCTAAAGTTATACGTATAATAGACCTCTAAAGGTATACGTATAATAGACCTCTAACCATATACGTATAATAGTCCTCTAAAGTTATCCGTATAATAGACCTCTAAAGTTATCCGGAACTCCAACCATATATGTATAATAGTCCTCTAAATTTATCCGTATAATAGAACTCCAACCATTTATGTATAATGAACGTCTAAACATAGACGTATAATTGACGTATAACTTTAGACGTATATTAGAATTTCATTCTAGACGAATTGTAGACCACATTTAGACGTCTAAGGTATGCGTTTAATAGACGTATATTATACGTCTTTTGCCCACTGGGACTACTGAATGGCGTAGACCTGAAAATAAAACTCACGCGCAACAGAGATGCTTTCTGCTTAATGAACAACATCGGAGAACACAAACTGAGCGTACTCTCTGCATCTTTGTTTGTGAACGCCGAAGCACTCCTGACGGTCGCACCACTAAATACCTAAATACCCCATAGACCGCGTACAGATGAAAGTCTTCAGCCTGCCTGCAGGGAGCCATGTGTGTAACCAAGAAAACCTCTTTCTCGGACAGTTACCCAAAGTGGTAATTTTGGGGTTTGTGGACAAAGCGGCATTCAGCGGCAGTTTTACACAAAACCCCTTCAAATTTAAACACTACAACATTAACTTTCTGGCTCTCTACACGGACGGTGAACAAATCCCGACTAAACCGCTTCAACCGCTTCAACCAGACTTCCAGAATGGACATTGCGTCGGTGAATATTTTAATCTGGTGGAAACATCCGGGAAGCCTCTGAAAGTCTTTTTTTGTGTGTAACAAAGTTGCATTTTCATGTCCGGACGGGGAGACTTTATCATTCCGACATGAAGCCACCCTTAAGTCCTCTGAGGCGTGTCTGTCTGCAAGGCTTGTATTTTGGAAATGTTTTTTTGAAACGGAGAACGACTTTGAAATAGGCTTCCGCCGGCGCCTCGCGATCCAGGTAAGATTGTAGCAAGAACGCAGCGGTGGCGGGGTTTGCTGTAGTCGTGGCCGAGTGCTTAAGGCGATGGACTAGAAATCTATTGGGGTCTCCCCGCGCAGGTTCGAATCCTGCCGACTACGTTGTCCACCTCCTGTCGTTGTGTTCTGGCGCAAGCAAAGAAGCGCACCTCTTTGCTGTTCCTGGTGGTTTTAAAACGCCAAATCGCTTGTACCCGCTGCCTTGGAAATAAATTCTTCAGCGTCTGCAAATGGCATTTTGCAGCTGGAAGCAGATGTCGACGCGTTTTGCACAGAGCACCAAAAAAGCGTCTTTTTTGAAGGTCCAGGCACTGAGCATTGGTGATTTAGTGGTAGAATTCTCGCCTGCCACGCGGGAGGCTCGGGTTCGATTCCCGGCCAATGCAGTAGCTTTTGCAGCGAGCGGCTCCATCACTTGCATCCCCTTGCAACTTGCAACTGAAAACCCACTGAAGCTAAGCAGGTGTGAGCCAGGTCAGTACCCGGATGAGGGTGAGCTACAGGGAAAAACAAAGCTTCCAGCTGGAAGCGGTGTTAATGGTGCCGGCGGGGGGGCATTCACCCTGAGGTCTGTGCGGGTCCCAATTCCCCAGCATAGTGACAGAGAAATAAACATATTTTGGCAACTTTGGTCACCCCCATTTAACTTCTGGGGCAGGAAAAGCACACTTTTCAAAACTTGTTTTTCAGCTCGAAATAAACGTATTTTTTCAAACCTTGGAATCCCAATGTAGCTGCCTGGCTCATTAGAGCCCACTGAGTCAGCCCTTAACCCCACTGTGCAGAAGCTGTCAAAACGGGTTTTTCAGCAGAAATAAACACGTTTGGGCAACTTTGGTCACCCCCATTTAACTTCTGGGGCAGGAAAAGCACACTTTTCAAAACGTGTTTTTCAGCTTGCTGTGACCTCTGTTTTACATCTCATCCAAAAGACAGCGCCCTTTTACAACACAGCGTCTCTGTCACTATCATAAGTGACTGCCATCATAAGAATATGAGTCCAATATTTTAGAATATAGTCAGAATGACTTCTAACCTTACCTGTGGTGTCTTTAATCCCTATTGCTCAATGCATGGTGTACGTACTGCATAGATGTGTCTTGAGAATGAGGAATGGGCCCCTGAGACCGTCATTTACCTGTTTCACAAATGATCGTATTTTACTAGAGATTCTGTTTGGGATTCAGATGTGCATTCGGACAGCAATCCCTTTCAAGAAATGATACGTACTGGATGAGGTCAAAGGTGCTGGAACACTGTATTTAGGATGTGTTTGCAGTGATTGTGTGTCTCCTGCTTCATCGCAGTGATATATAGATGTGCTCCTGTAATTTATTGGTACATGCCCAGGGCAGTAAGCAGTCTGAGGATTTATTTCCAGACGGCATAGAGCAGTGAAGCAGTGAAGTAGTGCAACACACTGGATCATTATATTATTAGAATCTATTCTACTTAAATTATTACATTATACACAATTTGAGTTCATTTTAAAAAGTAAAAGGTAATGAAAGGAATGCATTTTCATAAGAAAGATAATACCGATATGCATGTGATAATCTTCCTTATATCATGTAGTGCGTCAGTTGGACACTTTGTGGGCTTGAAATACAAAGCAAATCATGTTCTATGGTACAAGTTAAATACAAAACGTAAGCTTTTATTTTAATTAGATTTGTTTATAAAGCATAAGCAATCATTTATTACATTAATATATGTGAAAATGACATTTTAGCATCATAATATTACATAAAGGTCTCTAGCTTCAACACAGTGATATATATATATATATGCTCAGTGATTTATTGGTACATGCCCAGGTCAATAATCAGAATGAGGATTTATTTCCAGACGGGCTACAGGTAGTGTTGTGAAATACTTCAACACACTGGATCGCAGATTTAGACCCCCTGCACTCTTACTCCTTAAAAACCAAAGAAATGAAGATATGTAGCAATCACATTGTAACAGGGGTGACAGTGGCTTAATGCTTATACTAGTGGACTTTTGGTACCTTTAGGGTACGGTGTTCCCTGAAGGGCTCTCAAACCCCGCATTTCAGATGCCTAGCTGTATCACTGATGTGTTGCACCTCAGAATCACTTTTAACCTTACCTCTGGTATCTTTAATCCCTATTGCTCAACGCATGGTGAAAGTATTGCATAATTGTGTCTGAAAATGAGCAATGGGCACCTGAGAGACTCATTTGCCTGTTTCACAAATGATCATATTTGACTAGAGATTCTGTTTGGGATTCAGTTGTGCATTCTGACAGCAATCCCTTTCAAAAAACGATACATTCTGGATGAGGTCAAAGGTGCAGGAACACTGTATGTGTTTGCACTTATTCTGTGTCTCTAGCTTCAACACAGTGATATATATATATATGCTCAGTGATTTTTTGGTACATGCCCAGGGCAATAATCATTATGAGGATTTATTTCCAGATGTGCTAGGGGTAGTGTTGTGAAATACTTCAACACACTGGATCGCAGGTTTAGACCCCCTGCACTCTTACTCCTTAAAAACCTGAAGCGTCTGGCGTCTCGCCGACGTCGAACACCCCCCTCAGGCTGTACTCGTACTCGGCTAACTGCTGTGGAACCCTGCGTGAGAAGCCGTTGGCCACGGTGACGGCTGGCGACCCACAGACGCCCCACTATCGGCCGGCTCCAGCCCCGGCTGGTCCTCTAGAGCCTCCCCACACGGCTCCTCCTCCCGGGCCTGGTAGGGGGCCAGCCGGTCTTGGTGCAGGACCACCACTCTCCCCCGTGTTCGCAACCGGACACGGTAGCAGACCTCGCCCACCACCCAGAGTACCTCAGCGGGCCCCTCCCACGACGGCGCCAGCTTAGGGCTGAGGCATTTGCGGCGGCGCGGGTTGTACACCCAAACCGAGTCCCCGGGCTGGAAGGCAGGCCCCCTGCAGCGCAGGTCGTAGTGCCGCTTCTGCCGGACCCCCGCCTGTGTCAGGTGGGTCCGTGCAAAGCTGTGCACCTGCTGCATCCGCTGCCGCAGGTCCCATTCGTAGTCCGGTCCAGCCAGCGGTGCCGACCCGTCTCCGGGCGACGGGCCGAAGACCAGGTCCACCGGGGTTCACATTTCCCGGCCCAGCATGAGTGAGGCTGGGGTGCACCCGGTGGATTCCTGGACCACGGTCCTATACGCCCAGAGTGCAAGGGGGAGGTGGCGGTCCCAGTCCCGTTGGTGCCGGGACACCAGGGTGGCCAGCTGGGTGGTGAGCGTACGATTAAACCGCGCCACCAACCCGTTGCTCTGGGGATGCAGAGGTGTGGTCCGCGTCTTAGTGATCCCCAGGCGCTGGCACACTCTGGCAAAGACCTGGGACTCGAAGTTACACCCCTAGTCACTATGTAACTCCTCCGGCACCCCCAGCCTGGCAAACATCCCCTCCAGCAGTGCATCGGCCACCGTGGGGGCACTCTGGTCCGGGAGGGCGTAGGCCTCCGGCCACTTCATAAAATAATCCATGGCCACCAAGACGTAGAGGTTCCCGGCCTCGGTGCGCAGAAACGGGCCCAAAACGTCCACCCCCACCCGCTCCATAGGAGCCCCCACCTGGTGTTGTTGGAGGGGGGCCCGAGAGCGCTCGGGGGGACCCTTCTGCGCCACGCACACTGCATACGTTCGGCAGTACCACTCCACGTCCCGGTGGCAAAGACCCCAATAAAAATGGCCTCGGAGGCGCTACAGGGTTTTTTTACTGCCAAAGTGCCCCACGCCCGGCTGGCCATGCACTGCTCGGAGCACCGCCCCGCGGAGCGACCAAGGCACCATCAGCTGCCACCGTACCTCGCCACTGGAGGGTACCCGCCACCCCCGGCGCAGCACCCCGTCCTTTACCTCCAAGGCCTCCCACAGGGCGCAGGGGGCCTTGACGGACTTTGGGTGTGGGGCGAGCTTCTCTCGCGTAGACCGCACTCCGGCTACCACTCCCAGCATGCCCAGCGGTACTACGAGCGCCTAGGGGCGCTTCCTCCTCACCACCAGGCGAGGGCGTTACAATACATAGAATATGCATGTAAAACGAACAGATCTTATCGAGAGGGTTATCAGAATACAAAAGGTATATATTCAGTCAGTTACAAAGTGTTACACATATCAAGAGGACATACATTCAGTATATCATTCATTTAGACCATTTCATAAATGAACCTGGTAATAACTTCTACATTAGATACTGAAAACAAGTACATAACTCTTAGGAATTGAATTGATATCAACTGGTTGGGATAACAATTGAATTCGCGAGCAGTAATGCAGTGAAGTTGAATACTCATCCAATCTCTGGGGATTCAGATCTCCTGCGGGCACAAAGAAACAGTTGCAGGCTTGTTGCTGTCCAATCCGTGCTCTCTGTCTAGGTGCCAGGCTGTGCTGTGCGGGTTGCGACGGTGCGCTGCTGATGCTCACTGACCGGCTAGTTAGTGTTGGCTTTAACTAGCAAAGTTTGTGCACAGGAGAAAAGATGACTGTGGGTCCCAGCAAGTCAAGAAGAAGACCGGTTCGTTCCTGATGAAGAGCTAGTTCTGAATAGTGATTCAACTGTCCACAGTTCCGACCTGTTCACGAGGCCTGCTGCTGGTGCTAACCTCGGGTGGATCCTCTGGTTACTCTCTGGCAACCTCCGCTTTAGACTCTTAGAACAAAGGAAAGTTCTGGCACTCGGACACACTGGCCGTTCCGTGGTTGTCCGGGCTGAGTCTCAGGATGGTCAGGAGGCGCGCTGTGAGAATGTCCTGCCCTTGGGAGCCTTCTGCTCCTGGGCTGTCCTGCCCTGGAATTCTCCTTTGAATTCCCTTTAGAAAACTCCACAGAAATCTCTACTGAATTCCCACTGAATCTCTCAGGCTCTCTGTGTTGCCTGTTTTTACCTGGAGGAACTTCAGCTCGTTGATTGGCTGAAAGTTCCATGGGCATCAGAGTCCCACGTGGGTTACTCGGCCCTACCAGTCCCTGATTGGTTGATCAAGGTGAGATATGAGTCACTTACTCCTGACACTTAGGAATGCAGTCCAGATGTCCATCTGGCACTCCCTAGACAGATAAGCGCCAATGGATGACCATTGATCATGATAGCCAGGCTTAGCTAAGTGCATCCCCCTTTGGGAGCTGTCCCTTATCAAGGGAAACCTTAAATCAGCCTGCATGAATAGTTTCTCTGTGGCTGCACCACAGAGATGAACAGAGAGATGAGGCCTAATTTGGGAAAGCTCAGAAACACTTAATTCTTTCTTATTAATAAGCCTCGCCGCTACACCGCCCAAAGCACTTCTAAAACAGGAGATTCGCGTTTGGGAAAACAGGTCTACGGGTCTGAAACCTGCTCCACGGAAAACAGCTCTGTTGCGCTTTTGATCAAAGGGAGATTCGCTGTTCTTACTTTTTGATGACATAACACCCAAAGGGGCTTCTTTGGAGCTGGATTCCAACCAGCATCCTTAAGTTTCTTGGCGGTATCCTTTACAGTCCTCTGTTCGGTCGACAAGGGACTGAAGGGGGCAGCTTTCCTCACACATACAGTGCAATGTACTGTAGTGTTCCCCTTAATTGAATTCGCAGTTCTGCATCAAACCTCTAACTCGTTTCCTTAGCTTGGATTTAAGCCACGAAGCAGGCTTCTACTGTATAAACGTCTAGAGGAATCACAAACTATTTGAGAGGCCACCATCCCAGGGGGAACTGACAAGTCTATCCCTAAACACCTAGCGCAGTCTCTCGAGAGACTGTCAAAAATCGCTTTCTCCGTTTGCGTTGCAAGTAAGTGAAAACGCGGTCTCAACCCAGAGCCACTTGGCAGCAGCGGCACGTAAATACCGTTACTGTTACTGCTCGATACCGACGTTAGCCTACTATACCATGTTCAGCCACCGCTAGAAAATGCACGGCTCTAGAACCGGAGCAAATGACAGGAGGGCCAACGCCGAACGGGCACACGTGTCAGACATGGAGCGCGACGAGGATGGGATTCGAACCCATGCGTGCAGAGCACAACGGATTAGCAGTCCATCGCCTTAACCACTCGGCCACCTCGTCGAGGGATCTGGGCTGTCCGGACATGGGTTGGCGCGCTCCAGATGATCTTTTTCTTTTTTTTCCCTCGTACTCGAGGGTCATTTTCCTGTTCCACGTGCGATTTCAACATTTTCCTTGGGAGATGCCAAGCCAGCAATTAATTCTCCAGGACCTTAATTCTCTTCTCTTGCAGCATGAGATCATGTCCTTCTTTTGGCTCCCTCCAGTTCTGATAAAAAATCTCATTCTTAGATTTGTTAATTTTTGCAGAGGAAGCCAAAGAGAAATGCTCACAACACTGCAGAGCTCTGCTAATTGAGGTACTGTCAGAGAGGAGCAGGGTGACGTCATCCATGTATAGAGATGTCTTTACCTCTCCTCCCCCACTTCCAGGCACTGGTATCCCATTAATGGCCTGATCCTGGCGCAAGGCACAGGCTAAGGGCTCCGTAGCCAAAACGAATAACAAAGGGGATAATGGGCAGCCCTGCCTCACTACTGAACAGACTTCAAAGGGGTGTGATCTATTGCCATTAACCATTACTCTGCTGTTGCTACCTGTGTACAGCAGGTTAATCCACTTTCTCATGATGGGGCCAAAATTCATGTGCTCAAGTACCGATGTTAAGTACTGCCGGTTTAGGCGGTCAAAGGCCTTTTCTAGGTCTACACCTAAAACGCACAGAGGGAGGGAGCGATCCTCTGAGTACAGACAGACATCCCTCAACAAGGCCAGGTTGTCGCTCATCAGGCGTCCTACTATCCCACAAGTCTGTTCTTTCCCTACCAGTGAGGCCACTACATTTTGTAGGCGCAGGAAAAGGGCTTTGGACAGGATCTTAGTGTCCACGCCTAACAGGCTGAGGGGTCTCCAGTTCTTTATGTCATTCTTTGCTCCTTTCTTAAACAAGAGAGAGATAGTGCCTTCTCTTAAGGAGTCAGGCAGCAATTCTGTCTTATAGCTTTCCTCGAATAGGAGCAGTAGCGGATCCTGAAGCAGATCCCAAAAGGTGCAATAAAATTCTTTAGGGAGCCCGTCAGCACCCGGAGTTTTCCCCTTCTGTAAGCTCTCCATAGCCTGTCTCAGCTCTTCTACTGTCAAATCCCTCTTAAGTACTTCCCTATCTTCTTCACTCAAAACGTTTTCTAGCTTTGAGGTAAAAAAATGAATTTCTTCATCCTTTACCTCTGTAGAGCTGTACAGTCTTGAGTAGAAGGCCTCGGTGCAGGAGAGGATAGCACTCGGCTCTGTTCTCTCTCGTCCCTCCTCATCAACTACACTTTCCATGACAGACTTGGAGCCTACCACTTTCCTGAAAAAGAAGCGAGTACACTTCTCATTTTCTTCCAAGAACTGCACTCTGCTTCTTAACAGCACTCCTCGACTACTTTCTTGGCTATGCTCCGGATGTCCTTTTTTAAAAGGGTGATATCCTCGAGCACATCGAAGCCACTGTGCAGCATCGTGTAGAGACGCTGCAGCTGCCTCTGTTTCCTGGCTAGCACTCCTCTCCGTCTGGCAGCAGCCTTCCTTCCCTCAGCCATGAAAAAGGCCTTTGTCCTCATCTTCACCTCCTCCCACCACTCTCCTACTGACCCGTACAGACACTGCAAGGACAGCCACTGTGATAGTTTCTCCTTGTAGCGGGATACTACCCCCTCGTTCTCTAGCAGCTTTGTGTTGAGTTTCCAGAGGCCTGGGCCAAAGACAGTCCCGCCCTGGAGTTCCACTCTACACCCTAAAGCCTGATGATCTGAGAAGAAGACAGGCTGAAGAGTGACCCCAACAACTTTCACTCTCTCTGAGACAAAGCAATAGTCAATTCTGGAGCTGCTATTCCTCCCTGACCATGTATATCCTGCTGTTGTGGGATATATACATCTATATGTGTCTGAGAGTTTAAAGTCTTGAACTAAGTTTTGCAGGGCCAGTGAGCTGGAATCCAATTTTATCGGAGAGCTAGACTGCCTGTCTGTGTGCTCTAAGATACAATTAAAATCCCCTCCCACTATCACGTCTGTGCTACTTAACAATAGGGGAGAGAGTGCCTTGAGTAGCTCCACCCTTCCTCCCACGTCAGTAGGACAATACACATTGATTAGCGGCAGGTTAACGGTCCCCCATTCCACATCCACACACAGCAACCTGCCATCTATGACCCTCTGAATACTTTTCAATTTGAAAGCCCATCCTTTGAAAAGAATGGCCACGCCAGAGGCTCTGTTGTTATTGTCCCCTGACCAAACAGAAGGCCCTTTATCCCACCTATCTTCAAAGCTTTTATACCTCTCTTGATAGGCTAAAGCACACTCCTGCAACATCAACACATCTCCCTCTCTCTGCTGGAGGTAATCAAAGACACACTGGCATTTAACTCTGTCATTGATACCTCTGGTGTTAAGAGAAATTATGTTTAGAGCCATATTACATAAGAAAGTGGAACCAGTCTTTACAAAACACATTTCTCTTCGGTCTCACCTGTTACCTTCTCTTTTTCTTTTTCTTCTTACCAATTTCCTGCCAGCCATCCTCTGAATGAGCCTTCATCAGGGTGGCAGCAGTAAAAGCGTTCACGGAGTCCATTTCAAGGAAGGGGGTAGAAGGAGGGGTGGAGGGGTTCCAGCTGTCCCCATCGCCATGCTCTCCTTCCTCCTCGCTCGGGGAGAAAACAGAGTCATTTTTCCTTTTCCTCAAGTCCAGCTCCTGGGAGCACCGAGGGGAAAGGGGTGCAGCCGATGCACCAGTCTCCTCTTCCCCCTCAACCACCAGCTGTTGCAGATCCTCCGTGATGGACTGGATGGAGGAGAGGAGGGCATCTGTAGCACTTGCAGAGTCTGAGAAAAGCAGCTCCGCTGAATCCTGGGTATCCTCGCTGGACCCGCTCCACCGGGGGGCCCCACACTGGCCCTCGTTCTGAGGAGCAGGAGTGGGGGAGGGGTCCTCGCTGTTCTCTGGGGTTTTCAAACCCTCGTGCTTGTCTGGTGCAGTCTGCGGTTGTGGGGGCGTAGTGGATTTCTCTTCCACCGGCCCCGGAGCCACAGCAGGACTGATCCTGGCTGGAGGCTGAGACTCTTTGTCCAACAAGGGTTCTTTGTTTGACTTGTTGTTTGCTTTGGCTTTTTCAGGCCGGTTTGGCTGAAACAAGCACTGCCTCATCCTTTCTCATTTTGAGTTTATAGGCGTAGGCGTGAGGGCAGTTCTTAAAAACGTGTCCTTCCGAGCCACATAAATTGCACTTTGGCAGCATTGAACAGTCAGAGGCTTAATGTCCCTGTTTGCCACAGGTCTTGCAGCATTTCACAGTGCAGGACGATGCCAGGTGTCCCACAGCACCACAGCGCCGACACACCTTTGGTTGTCCCACATAAAAAACATAGCCATTGCAGGCGCCCAGCCGGATTGTAGAGGGCAGGTGCCTTAAGCCTCCATTTACATTGTCCGGTAGCAAGCGAACCTCGAATTTCCTTGTTCCTGTTTTTATACCGTCAACATCTCTAACCTCAGTTCCATGGTGGACGGTGCAGTACTGCTTAAGCCAGGTGTGAATGTCCTCCGTCTTTGCCATTTCCGAGAACATAACAACCTCTCTCTCTGTGTCAGAGGCTGCAAGTTGATCTTCTCAAGGGCAGGAACTTTCCCTCTTTTTGCCTCAAACACATCCACACATTGTTCAAACAGAGAATAGGTAGCAAAAACAACCTCAAATGCTTTCTGACCTGGGAGAGCGAAGATGAAATACAAGTGCCGAGGTTCAAAGCCAAGTTCCTTCTGTAACACTTTTCTGCTGAACTGCATACGATCCATGAAGAGGTCATCCAAAAGCTCAAAACGTACAGCATTCTTGCGGGATCCAAAGGTTGCCATCTCAAACTGCAAAACAAACACTGCTTCCACAAAACAAGAAAACAATCCAACTACTCCAACTACAGGCTGATCAAGGTATCTCCCCTGCCAGGTAAGCCGAGAGCCGCAGGCGATGAGCCCGGAGCTGAACGGGCCCCACTGGCTCGTTTGTAAGGCCAGGTGCATTGCCAACCACGACCGGCAGGGGAGAGGACTTGAAGGCGGCCTGGGCTCCTGCAGCTGTCCAGCCACGCACTCTGGTTTCTCTTCATCTCGTACAAATCTTTTGCCTTTTACTAAAGATTTCCATGGAGAGGAGCATGAATGAGTTCCATACAATTTTTGTGCTTCCCTGCCTTTGGGTGGGGCGCAGCTGGGCTGGTCAAAGAGAGAAAACAAAACCGCTCACAATCGCTCTTATTACGGCGACTGTGGCCTTCTGCTCTGCGAGTCCTCGGTCTCCGCCTGTCTGATTGGCGCTCTTTTCTTTGGGGGGCGGGAAGTGTCCGGCCGCAAATATGAAGCGTTACAGCAACGACATGCCATGAGACGATTGATAACGATTTCCATAGGATCCCCGCGGTTGCCTGGCTACCGTCAGCTTTGCGCAGTGGCAGTATCGTAGCCTGTGAGGTTTAGCCGAGGCGCGATTATTGCTAGTTGAAAACTTTTCCCAATACCCCGCTTCCGCCGGTTTCCAATACAATCGGCGAAAGCAATTTTTGAGCAAGGTGTTTAAAGACAGATTTTGTCATGGTAACATCATGGTAGAAAGAAACAAGCTTGTTACGTCTCAACAGAAACGCTCTTTAGCTCTTTCAGCGTTATGCAGAGAACAGCGTCTGTCGAGATCACTTTTGAGTCAGCGCGAAACGCCGTGTGCTGTCAGTTTGATTTCATATTGCTCGTAGCGGCGCCCGGCTTTTGTCTGTCAAACGTTAGGTTGCGCTTCTTCATGCTGCATCGTCGGCATGAGTGGAGCTCTTTAAACGTCTGTACTTACTGCGCCCCATAAGAAATTGTTTGTCCCCGTTCAAAAGAGATTGTGCGATGTCCTGCTGCGTTCACAAAGCAAACCTTTGACAGTTTGAAAAGAGGAATTTATTCTGCTTCCTGTGCGTGCAGTAGTTACAAAGTTGAACGTCTTTACACGATCTGCTGCAGTTTTCAGTGGGCGGGCTTTGTCAGATGGCTTTGAAAAACGCACTGTGTTTCGGCTCGGGAAACATCATGAGCAGTGTCCTGCATGTTTTCTGTGTATAGCTGTCTTTTAACGCATACAGAATTCATTCGAAATCATTGATTTCTCCAATTAACAAGGGTCCCTTTTTGAACCTGCGAGAAGCATTCTTTCAATGTAAAAGATTTACTCCGAGGAAAGGCAGCATGACATTGAGAGTAGCTCAAGCTTTCAGCACCCGTATCGGACTGCGTGTATGCAGACACCGCTCAGAATCCCCTGTAAGATTCTCCCTCAATTCCGTTGTGCAGTGCTTTACCTCTTTCAAAAGGCTTCACTTTCCTAGTCACATTCCAAGACTCATCGAACCCGGGCTGTTTCCTCCAGCGGTATAGTATTGCAGTGAGACAGCACGATGCCTGCAAGACTATGTCACGCTAAACGCCACAGATTGTGTTTGTCCCTTCGTGTCAGTCGTCCTGCAGCCACGGGAAGTGGGACACAAACATGCTGCAATGCTTTCAGGACGTTTGGATTTGTTTGTGCAACATCCGAGAAGAGTACTTGTGGCTTGAATGTGAACTGTACGTGCCCGCCCCCTTTCCTCTGTAGTGCATGAGTTCCTCCCGGCATGCCCTTCGTCATTGTTCTGTCATCTTGTATTTAAAGGGTTGTATTTCTGCTGCTGAAAATAAGCAACGGTTTTCTCACAACGCCCTTTGTTCCCGACGGAGCCCTTGTCTGTCATGAAATTCTTTAAAACCTCAAGCTAGAAGAAGAAGACGACAAATATGAAGCGTTACAGCAAAACATGCCATGAGACGATTGATAACGATTTCCATAGGATCCCCGCGGTTGCCTGGCAACCGTCAGCTTTGCGCATTGGCAGTATCGTAGCCTGTGAGGTTTAGCCGAGGCGCGATTATTGCTAGTTGAAAACTTTTCCCAATACCCCGCTTCCGCCGGTTTGCAATACAATCGGCGAAAGCAATTTTTGACAGTCTCGTCAGAGCGTGACATAGTCTTGCAGGCATCGTGCTGTCTAACTGCAATACTATACCGCTAGAGGAAACAGCCCGGGTTCAATGAGCCTTGGAATGTTACTAGGAAAGTGAAGCCTTTTGAAAGAGGTAATGTCGACGCTTTTTTAACAGAGCACCAAAAAAGCGTCTTTTTTCAAGGCAGGGGTACTGAGCATTGTTGGTTCAGTGGTAGAATTCTCGCTTCCCACGCGGGAGGCTCTGGTTCGATTCCCAGCCAAAGCAGTGGCTTTTGCAGCGAGCGGCTCCATCACTTGCATCCCCTTGCAACTCGCACCTCCTGTCGTTGTATTCTGGCGCAAGCAAAGAAGCGCACCTCTTTGCTGTTCCTGGTTGTTTTAAAACGCCAAATCGCTTGTACCCGCTGCCTTGGAAATAAATTCTTCAGCGTCTGCAAATGGCATTTTGCAGCTGGAAGCAGATGTCGACGCGTTTTGCACAGAGCACCAAAAAAGCGTCTTTTTTGAAGGTCCAGGCACTGAGCATTGGTGATTTAGTGGTAGAATTCTCACCTGCCACGTGGGAGGCTTGGGTTCGATTCCCGGCCAATGCAGTAGCTTTTGCAGCGAGCGGCTCCATCACTTGCATCCCCTTGCAACTCGCAACTGAAAACCCACTGAAGCAAAGCAGGTGTTAGCCAGGTCAGTACCCGGATGAGGGTGAGCTACAGGGAAAGACAAAGTTTCCAGCTGGAAGCGGTGTTAATGGTGCCGGTGGGGGGGCGCTCACCCTGAGGTCTGTGCGCGTCCCAATGCCCCAGCATAGTGACGGAGACGCTGTGTTGTAAAAGGGCGCTGTCTCTTTGGTGAGATGTAAAACCGAGGTCACAGCGCTCTGTGGTCATTAAAAATTACCACCAAAACTTTTGACAAAAGCTCTTGGTAATTGATGGTCTTCAATAATGCTTCTCCTTTAGGTACAATTTAAATCAGCTGAAAAATGCTGTGAAATGGGGGGTCACTTCACGCTAGTGTAGGATTTGGGTTACAAGAACCATGAAACTGCACGAGAAAGCCCGTACACTGAATTAGCAACATCGACACCAAGAGAAAGGATGACAAATGGCTTTTATCTGGAACTTTTCATGTCCAAGGAGCTCAAAGTGCTTTCTGTGTACAACAGGGCCACTGAACTCCACACTGGCCACTGAACCACAGCAGTGGCTTGCTGGCTTGACATCTCCCAAGGAAAATGTTGAAATCGCATGTGGAACAGGAAAATGACCCTCGAGTATGAGGGAAAAAAAAAGAAAAAGATCAACTGGAGTGCGCCAACCCATGTCAGGACAGCCCAGTTTTGTTGATGAGGTGGCCGAGTGGTTAAGGCGATGGACTGTTAATCCATTGTGCTCTGCACACATGGGGTCAAATCCCATCCTTGTTGCTCTCCATGTCTGACACGTGTGCCCGTTCAGTGTTGGCCCTCCCGTTCTTTGCTCCGGTACTAGAGCCGTACATTTTCTAGCGGTGGCTGAACATGGTATAGTAGGCTAACGTCGGTATCGAGCAGTGACAGTAACAGTATTTACATGCCGCTGCTGCCAAGTGGCTCTGGGTTGAGACCGCATTTTCACTTACTTGCAACGCAAACGGAGAAAGCGATTTTTGACAGTCTCTCGAGAGACTGCGCTAGGTGTTTAGGGATAGACTTTGTCAGGTCCCCCTGGGATGGTGGCCTCTCAAATAGTTTGTGATTCCTCTAGAAGTTTATACAGTAGAAGCCTGCTTCGTGGCTTAAATCCAAGCTAATGTAACGAGTTAGAGGTCTGATGCAGAACTGCGAATTCAATGAACGGGAACAGTACAGTACATTGCACTGTATGTGTGAGGAAAGCTGCCCCCTTCTGTCCCTTGTCGACCGAACAGAGGACTGTAAAGGATACCGCCAAGAAACTTAAGGATGCTGGTTGGAATCCAGCTCCAAAGAAGCCCCTTTGGGTGTTATGTCATCAAAAAGTATGAACAGTGAATCTCCCTTTGATCAAAAGCGCAACAGAGCTGTTTTCTGTGGAGCACGTTTCAGACCCGTAGACCTGTTTTATTTGTAGGGCAGGGCGCATTCCCAAACGCGAATCTCCTGTTTTAGAAATGCTTTGGGCGGCGTGAAGTGAAAATAAGAAGTGGGCTCCAGATGCACATGGAAGCAATCAAGTGTTTCATCCGAGCTGTTTCAAAGACTGCCCAAGAGCCTTCCTTTCACAGAGGCGCAACGATTAATGATGGGGGTGCACCCTTCAATGCGCCTTACGACTGTAGGGAGTGATTGAGACGATTCGTAGCGTGTGCTCATTTCTCTCTATTCCCTGTGTTGCAGTGGTAGGATGACGTAAATTACTGCTTCGACACGTAACGGCATTATAATCAAGTGCAGGAGCTGAGCCACGGCGCCCCAGGAGTGTTGTCCTTTTGCAGCCACTTAGACACACCTTTAGAAAAACATTTTGTTAACAGGCATTCTGCCTCAGCCTAAACACCTATAGCTTGCAAAGCGCATGCTATTAGACAGGCACCTCTGCAAGATCTTAAGAGTCTCTTAAACTAGTGATAGTAAGGTATTCCCAATGGGCGATGTTCGGCTTTCAAATCATCTCTCCGTGGAAGCGCCGAGATGCAGCTGTTTATGGCTTAGAAGCAGCTGACTGTTTCACTACCTAGCTGATCACTGTCAGTCAGGGAGCTTAGAGGTGAAAAGCCTGTCTAAGAGACAATTCGCCGTCGATCAGTTCAATATGTTCCGTACCAGCTCGGCGCACCCGAGATCATCTTGGTAGCCGTGTAGCTCATATGAGTGAGAGCGTGTGTGTGTACCACCGTGATTGGATGCCGGCCCTTCTCAAGTCACAGTAAACCTTCTGCTCAAAAAAAGTGAGCTAAAACCTCACTCTGCACAGTAAAACCTCAAAAAAAGTGAGGTTTTATTTAATCTCTGACCAAGGGAAACGTTTCATTTTTTCAAAGAAATGTTTGTTAAAAAATGAAGTCATAGTTCTATGGGATTCAATCAGAGACCGTGCGATATGGAAGTCAGGAACCTAACCCACAGCGCCAACAGCACAGTCACGTGCTGAGTGCTGAAAAAGCACTACAGAAACATTATCGACAGACAATGTACAGTGTGTACTATTCTTGTGTTGCGGTACATGAATATAATTATATCGTTATTAATTTCTAATTTATAACTTTATAAATTTACTTTATAAATTTATTAACGTTATTAATTAATTTCACGACGCACAGACAGGGCGCGGGGAGCTGCCGCCTGCAAACACAGCTCCAGGCAGGACTCCACTCCGCAGGAGCCGCAGAAAAGAGGAGATGGGCAGAGACCTGAGCTGCTGTTGCTGCAGACGCTGTCTTTTCTGCACTCGGGGTAGGAGTGAATGTTGAGTTGCCCTTAGAAATGAAGCAGAGCACTTCAACGGCACGGGTGTGTGTGTGTGCGTGCGCCTGGTGAGTCTGGGAGACAGATCGAACCTGGGCTAAAAGAGAGGGGGCTTAGCCCTCTTCCATTTGTTAGTTCAAAGTTGTACAACCCATTTGTATCTGCTAGGCGGCGCAGTCATCGTGCACAAAGAACGCTTTGAAAAGCATCAAAGGCAAGTCATTCCGAGTTGGTCGTTTGTGTTTTCCGTTCAGACGCGAAATGCTGAAATGATCTCTCGGCTCCTCGGTTGTCATTTCTGCTCCGTAAAGGAATCACAGCACGCGTCGGCTTCCAGCACGGTGGGTCGGGACACGATGCCGGGGGTCGGAGAGTGTGATGTCTTCCTCGTTAGTATAGTGGCAAGTATCCCCGCCTGTCACGCGGGAGACCGGGGTTCGATTCCCCGACGGGGAGTAGCTTTTCTTTTACCTCCTTAGAGAAAGGACTGCCTTTCACTTCTCTGTTTTCTAACACAGCGTCGTGCGCCTTTTCATTGCTCTCGCTTTCAGAGCCTCCGCACGGCACACGACTCGACATCAGGAAGCACATTGAAGTGAAAGCAGGGAGCGCTGCGACATGCACTGTGCAGATCCCGCCACACTAAGAGGTGAGTGGGTCTGTTCGATGCACAAAGAACGCTTTGATAAGCGTCAAAGGCAAGTCATTCCGAGTTGGTCGTTTGTGTTTTCCGTTCAGACGCGAAATGCTGAAATGATCTCTCGGCTCCTCAGTTGTCATTTCTGCTCCGTAAAGGAATCACAGCACGAGTCGGCTTCCAGCACGGTGGGTCAGGACACGATGCCGGGGGTCGGAGAGAGCGATGTCTTCCTCGGTAGTATAGGACCTGCCACCTGTCCCCACCTGTCACGCGGGAGACCGGGGTACATCAGGACGCGCAGTGAAGTTAAAGCAGGATGCGCTGCGACATGCACTGTGCAGATCCCGCCACACTAAGAGGTGAGTGGGTCTGTTCGATCACAGCGCTAGGCGAATCCCCAATCCCCTCTTGTGCGTGGCGACAGAAGAAGTCTGGTCTGTTTCCGCCTGGTTTCGAACCGGGGACCTTTCGCGTGTGAGGCAAACATGATAACCACTACACTACGGAAACGGTGGTAAGATGTGCCCAGCGGCCCAGTGCTGAGCTTCGCCAATGCGACTCAGCTGCTTCCAGTGCCTTTATTGGGGTGCGCTGATGGACCATGCTCTCTCTCCAGAGACCAGCACGCCTGTCATGGACGGAGCAGGAAAGACGGCGCCACATTCTACAGCCCTCTCCACTCAATCGACGAAATCGGGCTACTGAAGTGGAGAAAATCGCCTCTCCAGAAAGTGCAAATATCATCTTGGAGAGTATAAATCCTATTGCCGAAGGTCAGCCCTGTCTACCAGAGTAACCCTCCCACCTCCTGCAGCGATGGTCAGCTCGTCTCACACGCGAGAAGTTTCGGCTGGAAACAAGCGCCCCCTCTTCTCGCACGTTTTGCACGTTGAGTAGTTTTAATGCGGCTCCTTCGTACACAGTGCTGATCTTTTGGAAAGCAGGAGGCAAAATTGACACGTTCCCATACCGGGAGTCGAACCCGGGCCGCCTGGGTGAAAACCAGGAATCCTAGCCGCTAGACCATATGGGAGTGCACAACCCTTCTGTTCCGGGCATCATGCAAGCAAACTACATAAATATGAGAAAACACGCAAGAGAGTTGTCACTCAGAGTGTCGAAGGGTCGATGTATACTGGGACTCAGTTGAAATGCAACGTCAGGACTTTTCCGAATTATGTCACACGAAGAGAGCACAGCCTTTTCCGCCCTGCCACGTGTGTATCGGTAACTCGCCGTGATCGTATAGTGGTCAGTACTTTGTGTTGTGGCCGCAACAACCCCGGTTCGAATCCGGGTCACGGCAGAATAGGGGCGTCTGCTTTTACTACTTGCACGAATGAAGGCAAAAAAAAGCCAATTGATGTGAACGAACGGCGCTTTACAGAGGAGTACTGCCTGACTGGATCGTTGATGAACGACAGAGGCCACTCCGACCTCTTCTCGGGTTTCTTCAATGACTTACTAAGGATCTTCTTCACATTCGCCCATGCAGGGGAAGCCAGTTACACCAAAGCAAACGCAGGAAAGTGCATTTCAAGCAGAGACCAGGAGGGACCTGTTTACACCAAGAGTGGTCGGAATATGGAACAATGCACCCAGCCCTGTTGCTGGAGTCGATTCTTGATTAGATCTTGGGCTTACTAAGAGGCCCCCGCTGGATACTAATCTTTCTGTTGTTCTCGCAGGTGTTGCGCTGCTTTTGAGCCGACAGAGCTCGTCTTGGTCTGTCGGGATAGCCCAATTGCAAATGTTTGGCTCCAGGTACAGAAGGAATGTGCGTTTGGTACAAGAGTGCATGAAGGCACCGGAAATACATTGGGATCAAATGACTGGTGGTTCAAGACCTCTGTGAAGTGCAGGAGCGTGCAAGAAGAGGCTGTTTTCACCCGGTCTCGAACCTGGGACCTTTCGCATGTTAGGCAAACGTGATAACCACTACACTACGGAAACCTGTAGGGTTTGTTGCTGGTGTATCGCTTGCGTTTCGGGCTGAAAAAGGGAAGCGTCACTTTAGGCAGGGGGCGCTGGAGAGAGGAACAAAGGGCGCGATGAAACAAAAAACCGAAACCCGGGATCGAGCCAGGGACCTTTAGAACATACTCTCACGAATCGTTAGAATACGTGCGTTTCATCATCAATTGCGTAACAACCACATTCGTTCGACTTGAGCCATCAAGCTCATAGTTTTCAAATCTTGAAAGCTGTCATTGAGCACATCATAGTGTGCAGTACGCCCCGTAACTTGCGTACTTCAACAGAAAGAAGAGCAGACAGCTCCATAAATATGCGAGGCGCAGAGAGTGCAAGGCGAGCCGCACACGTTTCGGTGGCTGAGAGAGGGCAGTTTTTGCTTCTGCATTTCCCAAGTAAGGACGCATGACAACAAGCGATCGCGGTGCTCATTTACGACATAGTGGTGATGAGTTTTCACTACGTGTTCTTTTGAACGAGCAATGAGGTTGCTGCCTTGGACAGCTGACTGCACGCTCTCATTGTGCCACGTGATGAGTATTCACCAGGCTCGTTCAGTCATTAGTCACATTCCATCGTTTGCCATAAGCAGATGCTGCAAGGTGATGTGGATATCAATTCCCAGTCTTGTGGACGAGGACAAAAAGAGCACACAAGGGCTCATCCGCGAGTTGAACCCAGGACCTCCCACACCCTAAGCGAGAATCATATCCCTAAACCAATGAGCCACGGCGGCACTTGCCATTTTATTCTGTCAACGAGCTTGAGGACGGGGGAGAGGCATCATTCGCTCGTCCAGTCAGACCTTCATCAATAAGTCAAGAAAGCTGCAATTACACGACTGCCTTGCAGACGAAGGGCAGTGAACTGCAACTGGTAAGAGGGGAACAAGCGGCACTAGGCGACACCGAGGCATAACCCCAGCAAGGGGGGTTAGCTTGCATGGTACAGCGCTTGCTTTGCACGCGAGAGGTAGCGGGATCATTTCCCACGTCCTCCAGGTGTGTGCTTAGAGCTTGATGTGCCGAAAGGTGTCCTTTAGCCTGTGGTCACGCCTTGTATGGAAAGCGTCATGCAGCTGTCAATCATTTCGCAGCCACGCCCCCTCTTCATCTTCTCTCTGCCTTAAGCGTCTCCGCCACTCTCTCTTGACATTTCATGTCAGCATGTCAGAAGTCCGAGTGACGTTTTTAATGGCTGAGTGAGGGCACGATGCTGAAGCAGAGAGGCCACTTCAGCCAGAGAGACTTGTGCTAGGTGAGATCTGAAAAACGGACTCGCAACAGAAACAGACCAAAAAAGTATCGGTGAGATCAAAAGGCAAATGCAACATCCAGCAGAGGGCGTCTAAAGATTAGGGAACGGGCGACTGAAATCCATATGAGGCAAACTTTCCGGCTGTGTACTGCAGCTGGCCTCGTAGGCGTAGTTGGTAGCGCGTCAGTCTCATCGTCTGAAGGTCCTGAGTTTGATTCTCACACGGGGCAGGGCTGCTTCCTCTCTTGTTCTTTTCAAACACTTGCGGCAACTGTTCGCTCATAACCACGTCTGGAATGCGTGACCTTTACACGGGGGAGAAGCAATGCCGCATCCCTTTTCTAAAGAACATTCACATTCAGAAATAAGTCAAGAAATTTGCCATTACTTTAGCTCGCGCTTCTGTCAGCCTGCCCATGTTGCCAAAGAAAGATTCACTCGGCGTCAACATGACAGAACAGCGATCACTTGAAAACACTGTTCCACACTCCGTAAGCAAGAACTTCAGTGTTTGCAGTCACCCGATATGCCGATAGTCAAAGGAGCACAAAACACGAAGCGTCAAAAGACAAGATGAGTTGATGGAAAGAGCGTTGAATTGATGAGCACAAAAGTTCACCTCGTACAATAGGCAACGAAGGTCCCGGCGTCATCATCGCACTTGAAAGGACTGCCTTGCAGACTAAGGGCAGTGGGAGGTTGCTGTTTTGAGATGGAGGCATTGGGATGGTGGGCCGAGATCTATTCTTCTTAAGGAATTCTTCATCGTGAAAGATCGGTCCACAGGTCATCCAAAGAACTTACAAATTTTTGGGACTCAGGGAATCACGTGCTTCCGGAAGGGAGTGAAGTGCTCAAACACATGACATGCCCCCTTGATCTCACATGCACAATTCTGCTGCAACATGCACAGCTACCGTCCACACCAGGCAGTGGGGCTTCAGCAGAATTTGCTACGCTACCTGCAATTACATATCCAGCTGCACACATATACATGGCCCCTCTGTCCTTTTCAGGATCTCAAAAAAAAGCATAGCGTGGTTTTCCTGCAACCTGATTGACCGCATCTCCCTCAGAATGTGCCCCGTTGCATTCATTGCTGAAGCAGGACGGAGGCTAACGGGCATGCCAGAACAGTTAGGCTCAGCGATCTCTCCAAAATATTGTGGTTGTAGTGGAAGAAATATGGTTTAAATTGTACCTTGGTATTTCAAACTCTCTCTAGAATGTTATCCATTTCTATTTTATTTTGACAGGAACTGGCTAATGACACTAGATGAAAAGAGAAGAAAGAAAACACAACGTTTCGGCCGTGGAGCCTTCTTCAGGTGTGAGGGCTCCACAGCTGAAATGTTGTGTTTTCTTTCTTCTCTTTTAAGCATGGAATAGACCTATTACTTGTTCCTTTGCAGCCTACGCATGCTGACACAGCTCCCCACCTGAACTGCTAATGATGCCTGGTAGTTTGTGGTACTTGGGTATTGTCTTATGTTTGCTCAAACTGCATATGTGTGATTGCATATTTTTGGGTATTTTCAAATGTCAATATTTAATTCACTGACATTCCTGTATGCTTGGAAGAAAGGTAGATTGGATTTGGCACAGGACGCCTGCCCATATTTGTTGATCATTTTTGGGCTGGAAAAACAGCCACAAAAACAGTCATAAAAAGTGTATGAAAAAAGCTCTCTCCAATATTTCCCTTCTCTTCGCCATGGTTACACTGCCCGTTCTTTCCGTCTTCTGTCCTTCTACAAAGATTCCAGGGCTCTTTTTCCACCATCTTTTTCTTCTTCTTCTTCTTCTTTTTCACAGCCTTAGTCCCAGACTGTCCTGGGGTCAGCTGCTTTGGTTGCTCTTCTCCATTTGTCTCTGTCGAGCACATCTTCTTTACTCACTTCACATACCTCCATATCTTTTCTCACACAATCTATCCATCTCTTTCTAGGCCTGCCTCTTCCTCTGTTACCTTCCACCTCAAATTCCATTACCCTCTTTGTTACTTCCTCAACGTCCCTCCTCATGATATGTCCATACCACCGTAACCTCGCCTCTCGCATCTTCTCAACCACATTCACCACCTTACATCGTCTACGGATTTCTTCATTTCTGATCTTATCCTTCATTGAAATCTGCAGAATCCATCTCAACATCCTCATTTCAGTTCTTCTCATCAAGTTCTCTTCCCTCTTTCCAACTGCCAAGCATTCAGCTCCATATAGTAGTACAGGTCTAATCACAGTCTTGTACATTTTGCACTTTAACTTTCTGGGAATTTTCCTGTCACAGATTATTCCAGTTATCTCTCTCCACTTGTTCCATCCAGCTTTCACTCTTTGTTTTACTGCCTCCAGTGTTTCTCCTCCCTTTACCAGTTTTGATCCAAGGTATTTAAAGTCATCAACTTGTTTCAGTTTTCCTCCATTTGTCTCCTCATTATTGGTCATAGTATCTCCTCTTCTCTCCATTACCATTATTTCAGATTTTTCTGCATTCATTTTCAGTCCACCTTTTTCCAGACTCCTCTGCCATTTGAACACTTTCTCCTGTAGTTCTACTTCTGAGTCTGCCATCAGTGCCACATCATCAGCAAAGATGAGTTCCCAAGGCACTTCTGTTCTTACCTCCTCTGTCAGTGTGTCAATAATGTTTATGAAAAGGAAAGGACTTAGTGCTGATCCTTGGTGTACTCCAACTGTGATTTCAAACTCTTTTGTCTCTCCCTGTTGTGTTATCATCTTCGTAGTTGCATCTCTATAGGTTGCTTGAACTAACTTCACCATGCTTTCTGGTACTCCTTTCTTCCTCAAGCACCAATAAACCACCTCTCTGGGCACACGGTCATATGCCTTCTCCAAGTCCAGAAAGGCCACATACAGCTTTTTCCCTTTCTCTAGTGTCTTCTCCTGTAACTGTCTCATCACAAAAATGGCATCTGTTGTGCTTTTCCCCACTGAGAATCCAAATTGTGAGTTGTGGATCCTGATTATCTTCCTGAGTCTCTTGTCCAGAATTTTTTCCAGGATTTTCAATCCATGTTCCAGAAGTTTTATTCCTCTATAGTTTTTACACTCCATTGGGTCTCCTTTCTCCTTGTAGATGGTAACCATACTGCTTTTTGTCCATTCTTCTGGAATTCTCTCTTCCTTTGCAATATTGTTTAGCAATCTCGTCAGCCACTGAATCCCCTCTTTTTCCACCATAATATCAGAATTTTTTTTTTCTCTTTTAAAGGCTGTAGGTGGGGTGTGATGGACTGTACCACTATCATAGAAGATTTTTTCAGGACACATCGCAGTTCCATAGTAGAATTTATCAATAGTAGAATTCCATAGGACATTATTTACCAACATATTACCCAGTGTGAGACTCTGCCAGTAAACCTCAGAGCATTGAGTTCTCCACTGATAAAGATGGCTGTCTGAAGTCATGAAATCCACTGCTGGGATGCCTGAGAGACAGTAATTGAATCTTGGCTGGAATTAGGCTTTCTATTAGTGTTGATCTTTGGGAATTATGTGGTAAAAAGGGAAAACTCCTTTACTTTAGTCAATTTGAATGTTCAAATGTACAGAACCTGCAAAACTAAGCAATGAAAAAAATCCATCACCACTCTCATGATAGCATAACTCATAGTCTCTGCTGTTGTGTAACAATACACACTTTCAATTTTCTTATCGCCTGTCTCCAGAGAGAATGTTGTTAGTGCTGATGACCTTGAATTAGACCTTGTTGACTCTGTAAAACAATCTTCCTCTGCTTCGATTTTCACTCAGATTGATTTTGTTCTCAGATTATTCCTGGCAGGACTGAGTTTCTAGGAAATGAAAAGTGAAAGAAAAAGTACAGAAGATCAGCCCTTGAATATACAACATTGTGCAGTGAGATTGTTAAATGTATTAGCTGCTATCCCGTGCTAGAGCCTGTTGTGGTAAGCAGTGGATGACAGGATCTAGCACAGATACTAATGAAACACTGTTGAAAGATAAAACACTTGAGTCTTATTTTAGTTTTCTATTTCCCTTTCATTTGTGATGTACTGTACAACAGGCCACAGAACATGCACAAAAACAGATATGCACACATTCACACCAGGCAATGACAGTCTGCCCAGTCAGAATCTGAGCTGAGGTATCAGAATTCTGAATTCCCTGAATTCTGTCATGGATCATCCACAATAAGGGCAATGTTTGAACACGAGGATCCCCAGGAGAGAGCCTAGTAACATAAATCTTGGAGCAAAAGCAGATGATTATCTTCATAGTTTGTGTGGTTGAGCCAAAGTTGAGCATGAGGATATGTGAGTGTAGTGGAAATCTAATGAGTTAATTGATTCTTAAAAATGTAGAGAGCTTTAAAAAAAATATATTGGTGCTTTTAGATAATATTTCAAGGATATAACTGCTATGCTACAGTACGTGCAGAATTTTAGAAAACAGTTCGTCAACAAAGTACACTGTTTAGGTTAGTTTAGAAGACAATGTACCAAAATAATATATGCTGTCTGGGTCATTAGAATTAGCTGAAAGTAACTGATAAGCTTTGAATAACAAATCTAGTTTTCTTCTCTCGCTCTATGATGTAATCTGTTTTCTCTTAGAGAAAGGGGAAGTTTTAGAAGGGACCAAGTGCTGAACTTTTTTACAGCGCAACGTCTTATAAAAACCCTGTACTGCTTGTAACAAATTGAGTCTCTGATGCACTTTGCGAAGTGGCAGCAGGGCTCCCAATATTGCAATATTGAAATAAAGACCTTACTCAGGTGAGAACTCTCTCTTGTGGCTTCCTTGATAGTTAAATTTCCATGACAATTTGGGGGCTCGTCCGGGATCACAAACCTGAACGCGAACGGCTGCTGAAACTCCATCCGGACCCGGACAATTTTAGCAAATTGGACGAACCTCGGAGGATAAACTGTTTATCCTTCCAGAGACGCGTCTGGAGAATTGGCAGCTGTCTGACGTCAGTAAGTGATCCTTAAAAATTAATAGTTTGAGAAGCGAGCCACAGGGGTGTTCTCACGCGGGTTTGATGAGTCTGGGACTCATATAAAGAACTTATCTTAACACAGACGTGTGGTTTTTGCTCTGCGGAGTAGTTAATGTGATAAGGTTCTAAGTAAGGCACCGATCGGTAAAAATGGGAAATTAAAATTCAGAGACGAAAATGGGACCGAGCAGTCCAGCAAAAGTACATGTACGACAAATTCGGAGAAACAATTATAGCCTGGGTTAGGGAAAAAAATTATGTTCATGAACTGTAAAGCTAGGGTAATAGGTGTAAGGGAACTTGCACATAATTTATATATGATAATTAGGGGCCCATAACTATGAAGGATCTTTGTAAGTGAATCAGAATGGACAGAGGAAAGTTGAATTAGGAAAAAGAAGTTTCCTGAAGAAGGGGAAACTTAGAAGAGAAGGAGAAGAAATGAAAGAAAATGAATTGGAAAACTTATTTAATGGAAAGAGGAATCACAGAAATAATGGGAAGCTTAAAAAAAGACTAGTCTTGAAACTAAAGAACAGCAAACTGCAGCTAAAGTCATGGCCATGCGTACTAAAAAGAAAAAGTCTCCACCGAAATTAGAAAGCGGTCCGGAGCCACTTGTTTGTGAAATACCAATGTGCACTTTTTCAGGTCCAGAAAGAACTCCACCATATGTACAGTACATTGACATTGGTCTCCTAGTGAATTATTTGCATTAGTTAAGTCTTTTCCTTAATTGCCTGATGATCGTAAAGAATTTAGAAGAAAGGCAAGCGCCTTGTTCTTGATTGTCTTAAGCCTAATTACAGTGACATAACCTTGTTGCTAGATCATATTGTTCCTAAAGGTTTTCAACATCCTCTAAAAAGGAGGAGGCAGATTGGCGGATACGTGACCCAAATGATGAAGAAGTATCCATCTAAATTAAACCACACGGACATGGGGAGGAAAAGTTAGGCGGCCGCTTCTAAAAAGAGGTAAGGACTCCTCTTTTCTAAAAAGTCCCTTGTCCTCTCCATGTTGCTGTGGTGGGTTCAGGGTTTTCCTGAAGCTGAAGCGAGTACAACAGAAAAATGAGTTAATGGTGTATGTGTTTTAGATGCCTGTTTTGTGAAGGTGGGGTAGAAAAGGAGGGATTGCTGAAGGAATAGCATCTCGCCCTGCCCGTGCGAAAAAATCCAGGTGTTGCATCCTGGTACACGACTGCAGTACGGCTGAAGGTAGCAACTAGAACTGTACTCGAGGAAGAGCCGAAAATGGTAACTCGATTCAACTGTGTGTTTAAAGCCAGGATTTGGAACCTGGTCCGTGTTCCCGAATTGTGATAGTTCGTCAGTTTGTCTCGACTGGGGGATTCCGCGGGGCGCGTGGGAGACGTGAAAATGGTTTGGTGTGAAGGAAAAAAAAGTTTGATTAATCCAAAGTGAAACTTAAAAGAAATATTGACTGTCAGACGGAATTTAGGCTGAACAGGAATGTAGAAAAGTGTATGAACCTTTGGATAAAAATATTTAGAGGAATATTTGAGAATTCAACAGAATATCATAGATGAGACGCAAAAATCCCTGATGGAAAAGCTAAAAGCAATGGCTGAACGAAACGAAGTTGTATATGTAGAAAAAGAGAAAGCAAAAGAAGAAATAGAACGCCTTAAGAGAGAATCTGGGAGAAGGGTGGGAATTAGTGTGGAGATTTTTGAAAGAGCATTACCCACCGAAAACTGATTAGAGAAAATTAACAGCATGTCAGCAGAAGGAAGTGAGGATGTTTTCAGATTTTACAGAAAGGTTTATAGCTTTATGGATAGTATACTCGGGGTTAGCCGATGAAAAGGAAGTGAATGAAGATACTTCCACAGTAATAAAACAAATTTACTTGAGTTGGTTAAAACCTGATGTTGCCAAGAATGTGCAACTATGCTTTCCTGATATTACGAACAGAGACAGATGTGATTTAATAACTCGCGAAGCATGCATGCAGAACTGCGAGCGCTGCAAATGGGTGGTAAAAAGACTCCCAAGGAGGAGAAAAGGGAGCCGCCAGTTTGTCGAAATTATTGTGCGACTTTAATGTTATACCGAGATATAAAACCTCAAAGACAGAACTACTAATAAGCTGGTGTGCAGTTACTAAAAAAAAAAATGTGTTTTTTGGAGAAATTGTAAGAAAGAGGCTTGATTTCACAATTAAAGAACTTGTCAGAAGCTGAAACGAGAGCCGTGTGTGAACTAACAGTTTTAATCTAGTAAGCCCCTCTGTAGCCTTCCTAAATTTATCTCAGGATTTAAATAAAAGTGAAATAATCTTACAGTGTGCAGTAACTGTGGGGCACAGGAGCACAGCTGTCCTGTTTTTAGACTAAAACAGCATAAAGATGTGATATAACGTTTTCTAACGGATAACAGGAGGCTACAGGAGAAGGAGTGTAAGGGTTGTGTTTAAAGCAAATATAAGCTGTCACAGTCTGCTTGGGTAAAGATGTACAGTTTCAACTACTGATGTGGGTGGGGGACACCCCAGACCTATTTTAGGCCCAGACTGCAGCATTTTATAAGGAATAACTGCATGAAATAGCATTTATGTAAACTAACTCAATAGAGTTATGTGATATTGTGATTGTTTTACCTAATGAGGGAATCCATAAGGCCGGACTACTCCAAGTATTGGATCTTGAGAGGAAAAAAAGGAGTATAAAACCAACTACATGATAAAGCCAGGGTGAATGCCTTCTCAGAACGAGCTTGTCTAGTGACGTACTGGTTTAAGGGGGGTAGTGCAGTCTAAAGACAAAATTGCCTTGACCCCTGCAGCAGAAACCGTTTTTGATGTTTTGAAACAAGCTTTCTTGCAGGCACTGGCTCTGGACTGGATTCCCTCAGACGGATCATCTGTATGTAATCTGTATGTAAGTGAAAGAAATGGGTCGTGAGCTGTTGTGCTGGTGCAGGAGCATGGAGATAGGCATCGTCTGGTGGGTGGCCCGGTGGCCAAGGGGCCGTGTTTATGTGTTGTGCAGGCTACCTGCCTGGCTGTATAAACTGTGAATAATCTGGTGTAGAACTAGCAGACCGAATGAAAAGATTTAATTGAAACTTGTAAATATGCTAAATGGAAAATTGTAGCAATTTATATAGACTGTATATATACATTTGGTGTATGCCACAAGTTTGGATGGCAGTGAAGGAATAGGGATTTCCCCAACATGGCAGGGACTCCAGTTAAGAATGCTGGGTTTGTCTCTGAACTGTTAGAAGCTTTGCAGCTGCTGACTGAAGTAGCTGTGGTAAAGTGTAAATCACATAATAAAGAAATGTTTCCAGTAACTCGAGGGAACAACTTTGCAGATGTAGCTGTCAGGTGAGCAGTACTCGTAGAACAGGAGTCTGAGACCCCTGTGAGACCTCTGTTGGTGAAAAGGGGACAGCTACAGGATATTCAGGCTGAGGCCTCTAAAGCAGAGAAAAGGACATGGTTAGAAAAGAGTGTGGTGCTGCCAGCACACTGGACGCTCTGCATGCCCTCACAGCCTAATGCCCTTTATAGCTCGACAAATGCACTCTGTCGGACACCTGGGTGGGGACCGTGTTTGAAGCAGTACCCACTTATGTGGTATCTCAATGTGATGCTTATCAAAGGAACTCAACTACAGTTCAGGTGCAGGTGCTACAGCTCAAAAGGCCTGCTCCTGAGAAACCTTTCACGCAGTAGCAAATGTTTACAATTTACAATTGTAAAGGGAAACCTTGGCTCTTATCATCTGTTTTCCCAGTGGGTTGCTGTCACTGCCTCTGTGTCTACCAAACACTTGATGATGGAGATAAGCCCTCAGTGGGCACTGACCTACCGCTTGTATTATGATCAAGGGACAGGCTGTGGCTGGATTATTCGGGGTGAGATGGACTGAGATCACCCTCAGTCTGCTGGAACAGTGGAATGAAGGAACAGAACTCTAAAAGATCGACTAGACATCAGAATGAAGGAACGCCATGGAATGCGGGCTGGATCAAACAGAACTGTGTAATAGAGCCTGTTTGATATCATCACAAGCCAATCAACAAAACTTCCTGGAGGGATGAATTTGGCTAATGGATTGTTAAATTTGCTAATTCTCTATTGTAATATTGTAGGTTGTTAATTGAAGTGGTGCATGGGGCTGGTGAACAGGTGCTGGACACTTGGAGACCTCCAGTAGAGGGAAGACACGACCTGATACCTGGCGAGTGGGTATGGTGAGGAAGATATACCCTGCCAGATGTTGCAACCCTGCTGGGAAGGACCATATCAAGTGCAACTGACTACCGACTCTGCCATCTGAGTGACAGGACGAGATCGCTGGATCTACGCATTGCGCCGACACCGAACCACTGCACCAGAGACTGAGTGAACATTAATTATTATATTGTAACTGTTTCTGTGTTTGTTGAGCTTCCTGAGGGGGGGCGACAGTGTACCTGTTAAGTGTAATGAGTTTTACTTTGATAAAATGGGGATATGGAATCAATACTTTATCAGTCAGCCACAAATAATAATCAGAGCTCATGTTGGGATTGTATTGCTATAGAAGATGCTCATGGGAGTAATCCCCTTTGATAGAGGTGATTATTTAGGTTTATTGGCATGGGTAAATAGCCCTTCTTTTAGTCTGAGTGTAACTCAGATATATTAAAATGGAAATAACTGTATGCTCCTCGCTATAATCACAGTTTTAGGCCATTCTCTATTAGGGTGATAGACAGCTGTTTAGGTGAGCAAAGACTAAACAGTACTTGTATTCTAGACAATTATTAGCAAATGAATGACTTAGCAAAGCACATCTATGATGAAGAAAAATATATATCATAATTATAATCCAGATAATTGGGGCATTGGTGCATGGCTACAGTCTGTGCTAGGAACCTGGAGAGGGTCTCTGGTTCAATACATATTTGTGTGTCTGGTATTATTCGTTATGATCATACTGTTAATAACCTGCTTGAAAAACATGTGGACTAAAGCTGCTGCTTCTGTGCTAATTGTACGCCCTGAAGGGATCATGAAGGTCAAAAAATGATTTCATGGGAAAGGTTCTCTTATCTAGTGGCAGAACCTGATGGGTAGAACAATATAGTTTTAAGGGGGGTTACCCTTGGGAGTGATTCCCCTAGATGCACATTATTATTATGGTTTGTTTGTTCTTAATAAGATGTTTTGCAGGAACTGACCAAAGAGAAATTTTACAACTTCAGCTAGAATTGTTCTGCAAAACGGCACAGCTGAGGCAGTGGAACAATGTGTAGATTTTTCTAAGAGTTATTACCCAGCTGTTGACCAATCTTGTAAAAAAAACCCTAAGAAAAATGCTGGGCTCCAGCCCACAGGGATTTACCTGTGCTGTAAGAACTAATGCGTGAATAAGGAGACTGGATTCTGGTGAAAGACAGGAAAAAGAAATGGTGTTCACTCAGGTGGAGGGGGCCGTGCCAGGTGCCCTGAATTCATGCTTCCCACTGTAAAAAGGTCACAAACGAACTGAGCAAAGAGCAGGAGTGATGTCTCCACAGGGATAGATGGGGATCACCTGCTTGGGACTGATGTGCACAGCCTTTTTCCTTTTTATGTGGAAGCCTGTCACCACCCAGAAAGAGGAAGAATCTAAACGTGAAGCCTCTTTGTATACAAACTGGCTGAATGAAACTGATAATGAGGGGGATATGAGTAATTTGTGGTACAAATTTATAAATTATACTGTAAAGTTAAAGAAATTTAATGCATCTTGTTATGTATGTGCTTTAATGCCTCATTCTACAGCCTCACCCATGCAACTTTTCCCCCGACCAGTTGATAGTCACATTTCTGAATGCATAAGTCTAGTGGCAGGATTTCCAAAGCCAGATCCAAGATCTTTTCCCACCTTCACCATAACGTATTTGACCTACTCAAAGGGGCATCCATATGCAGCCGGCCTGAAGATAAATAAGTCTACTACAGTAGCATTAGGCTTTGTTTCTCCCAGTGATCCAGCAGTGCATTTTGCTATTCACTTCAATGTTACCAGTAAAAAAGCAGAATGTCCTCCTTTGTGGGATTACCTAAAGAATCACATTACCTGGACTGATTCTCCTGTTAAAATAGCAGTTTACCTGCCTTCTAAGGTTAATCACTCTTATTGCTATGAGAATAAAGGTCGTGGCCCCTCAGTAGGAAGAACAGGAGGCTGTAGCGCCACGGTTACTAACCATACTTTATCTAATGGAACTATGGTTTTGATGGATTGGTATTGGCAATGTGCTACAAAAGTTTATGATAGCCTTCCTCCCCAGTGGAGAGGAGTGTGTGCTCTAGTCACGCTACACCACTCCATTCTCATTGTCCCAGTAAACTCTTACTTGTTAAATTCAATGAAGCCCCTTCAGAGGGAGTCAAGGGTTAAACGCGCTCTCAGTTGGGCTGACAGATATGGTCCAGATATTTCTAAAGTACCAGAAGACCATAGACTATTTACTGCAGCTGAAATGATTTTTTCCTCAGGACTGAGTATTCAGGCAGTAGCTAATGCCCGCTGGTTACAAATTACTCGCTATGAAATGTACTCGTTTATTAACATCACGTTAGAAGGCTTAGACGCTATCAAACAAGAATTAAGGGGAGTTAGATTAATGGCACTTCAGAACAGGTTCGTGCTGGATCTACAAAATGCAGCATCTGGAGGAGTCTGTGCTTTAATAGGAGACTCCTGTTGCACATTTATTCCAGCAAATGAAAATGATTACGGAAATCTTACGCTTGCTATTCAACATTTGAAAGAACTGAGAGACAAGGTGGACAAAGAAAGAGGCATTAAAGATACACCTGCTTTTCTCTCTTGGTTAGAATCACTGTTTGGGCCGGGGGGAATGTGTTTTTTCAAGTTACTAACACCAATTATAGTAGCTGTGATACTTGTCTTCCTGTTTTTGTGTTGCTGTTCGACTTGTATTATTCCAATGCTTCGCAATATGATAATGAATATGTTTGCGCATCAGTATGTTCTGATAAAAACGGAAGAATCTGAAGTATGGGAGCCTCCTGGGAGTCCATATGAAGAATCTAACTTTTAATCATTTTCAAGAATAAAAAGGAGGGAATTGTAGTGGAAATCTAATGAGTTAATTGATTCTTAAAAATGTAGAGAGCTTTGCAAAAAAATATATTGGTGCTTTTAGATAATATTTCAAGGATATAACTGCTATGCTACAGTACGTGCAGAATTTTAGAAAACAGTTCGTCAACAAAGTACACTGTTTAGGTTAGTTTAGAAGACAATGTACCAAAACAATATATGCTGTCTGGGTCATTAGAATTAGCTGAAAGTAACTGATAAACTTTCAATAACAAATCTAGTGTTTTTCTCTCGCTCTATGAGGTAATTTGTTTTCTTTTAGAGAAAGGGGAAGTTTTAGAAGGGACCAAGTGCTGAACTTTTTTTACAGCGCAACGTCTTATAAAAGCCCTGTACTGCTTGTAACTAATTGAGTCTCTGATGCACTTTGCGAAGTGGCAGCAGGGCTCCCAATATTGCAATATTGAAATAAAGACCTTACTCAGGTGAGAACTCTCTCTTGTGGCTTCCTTGATAGTTAAATTTCCACGACAACCCCCTTCCTTGAAATGGACTCCGTGAATGCTTTTACTGCTGCCACCCTGATGAAGGCTCATTCAGAGGATGGCTGGCAGGAAATTGGTAAGAAGAAAAAGAAAAAGAAGAAGGTAACAGGTGAGACCGAAGAGAAATGTGTTTTGTAAAGACTGGTTCCACTTTCTTATGTAATATGGATCTAAACATAAGGCGTGCTGGTCAATGGAGAGAGAGCACGGTCCATCAGCGCTCCCCAATAAAGGCACTGGAAGCAGCTGAATCGCATTGGCGAAGCTCAGCGCTGGGCCGCTGGGCACATCTGACCACAGTTTCCGTAGTGTAGTGGTTATCACGTTCGCCTCACACGCGAAAGGTCCCCGGATCGAAACCGGGCGGAAACAGACCAGACTTCTTCTGTCGCCACGCACAAAAGGGGATTTGGGATTCGCCTAGCGCTGTGATCAAACAGACCCACTCACCTCTTAGTGTGGCGGGATCTGCACAGTGCATGTCGCAGCGCATCCTGCTTTCACTTCAATGCGCGTCCTGATGTACCCCGGTCTCCCGCGTGACAGGTGGGGACAGGTGACAGGTCCACGTGACAGGTCCTATACTAACGAGGAAGACATCTCTCTCTCCGACCCCCGGCATCGTGTCCCGACCCAACGTGCTGGAAGCCGACTCGTGCTGTGATTCCTTTACGGGGCAGAAATGACAACCGAGGAGCCGAGAGATCATTTCAGCATTTCGCGTCTGAACGGAAAACACAAACGACCAACTCGGAATGATTTGCCTTTGACGCTTATCAAAGCGTTCTTTGTGCATCGAACAGACCCACTCACCTCTTAGTGTGGCGGGATCTGCACAGTGCATGTCGCAGCGCTCCCTGCTTTCACTTCAATATGCTTCCTGATGTCGAGTCGTGTGCCGTGCGGAGGCTCTGAAAGCGAGAGCAATGAAAAGGTGCACGACGCTGTGTTAGAAAACAGAGAAGTGAAAGGCAGTCCTTTCTCTAAGGAGGTAAAAGAAAAGCTACTCCCCGTCGGGGAATCGAACCCCGGTCTCCCGCGTGACAGGCGGGGATACTTGCCACTATACTAACGAGGAAGACATCACACGCTCCGACCCCCGGCATCGTGTCCCGACCCAGCGTGCTGGAAGGCGACGCGTGCTGTGATTCCTTTACGGAGCAGAAATGACAACCGAGGAGCCGAGAGATCATTTCAGCATTTCGCGTCTGAACGGAAAACACAAACGACCAACTCGGAATGACTTGCTTTGGACGCTTTTCAAAGCGTTCTTTGTGCACGACAACTGCGCCGCCTAGCAGATACAAATGGGTTGTACAACTTTGAAGTAGCAAATGGAAGAGGGCTAAGCCTCCTCTCTCTTAGCCCAGGTTCGATCTGTCTCCCAGAATCACCAGGGCGCACGCACACACACACACCCGTGCCGTTGAAGTACTCTGCTTTATTTCTAAGGGCAACTCAACATTCACTCCTACCCCGAGTGCAGAAAAGACAGCGTCTGCAGCAACAGCAGCTCAGGTCTCTGCACAGGAGCTAAGCTGCCCCCATCTCCTCTGCTCTGCAGCTCCTACGGAGTGGAGTCCTGCCTGGAGCCGTGTTTGCAGGCGGCGGCTCCCCGCACCCTGTCTGTGCGTCGTGTCCAAGAGCTCCTGGGAGGAAGAGAGAGCCCTCCGACTCGGGGGCTTTTCCACGGTCTGTGTGAGGAGGGGCGGGTGTGTCCAGCAGCTTATCAAGCGGAAGCCTGGGGCGGCGGAGAGCTGTGATCGTGCAGACCTTGAGGTGTCACCTCTTTGTCTGCTTTCCCGCCCTCCCTCCACCCAAGCTCTGCTCCAAAGTAGCCCGGCAACCCCTCACACCTGCACGTGTCACAACCTAAGGTGTGGTCATGAGACACCCATGGGGTGTTGTTCTGTTCTTGCTAATTGTTTCCTGCCCGTCGCAGGCAGGAGTCCATGCGAGGAAGAAGCGCTGGACAGAGCTCAGAGGGCGCACCTGGGTGGCTTTCCTTCTGAGTGACGTTCCTGCAACACTCTCCCGCTACTCTTGGTGCGCTCATGCCGCAACACAGGAAGGCTGGAGCAGGTGGCTGTGGGCTCTGTGCACCGCCGAAATAGCTCAGCTGGGAGAGCGTTAGACTGAAGATCTAAAGATCCCGGGTTTCGGTGTTTTGTTTCATCGCGCCCTTTGTTCCTCTCTCCAGCGCCCCCTGCCTAAAGTGACGCGTCCCTTTCTCAGCCCGAAACGCAAGCGAGACACCAGCAGCAGTCCCTGCAGGTTTCCGTGGTGTAGCGGCTATCACGTTCGCCTAACACGCGAAAGGTCCCCGGTTCGAGACCGGGCGGAAACAGCCTCGTTTTGCATGCTCCTGTACTTCACAGAGGTATTGAGCGACCGGTCATTTGTTCCCAATGTATTTCCGGTGCCTTCATGCACTCTTGTACCAAACGCACGTTCCTTCTGTATGCGGAGCCGATCATTTGCAATTGGGCTGTGCCGACAGATCAGGACGAGCTCTGTCGGCTCAAAAGCAGCGCAGGACCTGCAACAACAACAGAAAGATTAGCATCCAGCGGGGGCTTCTTAGTGAGCCCAAGATCTCATCAAGAATCGGCTCCAGCAACAGGGCTGGGCGCATTGTTCCATTCTCCGACCACTCTCGGTGTAAACAAGTCCCTCCTGGTCTCTGCTTGAATTGCACTTTCCTGCGTTTGCTTTGGTGTAACTGGCTTCCCCTGCATGGGCGAATGTGAAGAAGATCCTTAGTAAGTCATTGAAGAAACCCGAGAAGAGGTCGGAGTGGTCTCTGTCGTTCATCAACGATCCAGTCAGGCAGTACTCCTCTGTAAAGCGCCGTTCGTTCACATCAATTGGCTTTTTTTTGCCTTCATTCGTGCAAGTAGTAAAAGCAGACACCCCTATTCTGCCTTGACCCGGATTCGAACCGGGGTTGTTGCGGCCACAACACAAAGTACTGACCACTATACGATCACGGCGAGTTACCGATACACACGTGGCAGGGCGGAAAAGGCTGTGCTCTCTTCGTGTGACATAATTCGGGAAAGTCCTGACGTTGCATTTCAACTGAGCCCCAGTATACATCGACCCTTCGACACTCTGAGTGACAACTCTCTTGCGTGTTTTCTCATATTTCTGTAGTTTGCTTGCATGATGCCCGGAACAGCAGGGTTGTGCACTCCCATATGGTCTAGCGGTTAGGATTCCTGGTTTTCACCCAGGCGGCCCGGGTTCGACTCCCGGTATGGGAACGTGTACATTTTGCCTCCTGCTTTCCAAAAGATCAGCACTGTGTACGAAGGAGCCGCATTAAAACTACTCAACGTGCAAAACGTGCGAGAAGAGGGGGCGCTTGTTTCCAGCCGAAACTTCTCTCGTGTGAGACGAGCTGACCATCGCTGCAGGAGGTGGGAGGGTCACTCTGGTAGACAGGGCTGACCTTCGGCAATAGGATTTATACTCTCCAAGATGATATTTGCACTTTCTGGAGAGGCGATTTTCTCCACTTCAGTAGCCCGATTTCGTCGATTGCGTGGAGAGGGCTGTAGAATGTGGCGCCATCTTTCCTGCTCCGTCCATGACAGGCGTGCTGGTCTCTGGAGAGACAGCACGGTCCATCAGCGCACCCCAATAAAGGCACTGGAAGCAGCTGAATCGCATTGGCGAAGCTCAGCGCTGGGCCGCTGGGCACATCTGACCACAGTTTCCGTAGTGTAGTGGTTATCACGTTCGCCTCACACGCGAAAGATCCCCGGATCGAAACCGGGCGGAAACAGACCAGACTTCTTCTGTCGCCACGCACAAAAGGGGATTGGGGATTCGCCTAGTGCTGTGATCGAACAGACCCACTCACCTCTTAGTGTGGCGGGATCTGCACAGTGCATGTCGCAGCGCATCCTGCTTTCACTTCAATGCGCGTCCTGATGTACCCCGGTCTCCCGCGTGACAGGTGGGGACAGGTGACAGGTCCTGTACTAACGAGGAAGACATCGCTCTCCGACCCCCGGCATTGTGTCCCGACCCACCGTGCTGGAAGCCGACTCGTGCTGTGATTACTTTACGGAGCAGAAATGACAACCGAGGAGCCGAGAGATCATTTCAGCATTTCGCGTCTGAACGGAAAACACAAACGACCAACTCGGAATGACTTGCCTTTGACGCTTATATACCTCTTAGTGTGGCGGGATCTGCACAGTGCATGTCGCAGCGCTCCCTGCTTTCACTTCAATGTGCTTCCTGATGTCGAGTCGTGTGCCGTGCGGAGGCTCTGAAAGCGAGAGCAATGAAAAGGTGCACGACACTGTGAAATAAACATTAATAAACGCATATATAACGTCGAAAACACATCTAACACTAGGAGTATACAGCACTCTGCACAGTGTACGAAGTAAATTATTTTCGCAGTAATTAATTATATTTACTATATTTATTATACACGTGTAAATTAATTACTGCGAAAATAATTTACTTCGTACACTGTGCAGAGTGCCGTATACTCCTAGTGTTAGATGTGTTTTCGACGTTATATATGCATTTATTAATGTCGTCGATTTTACGGTTGCAATTCGACGTTGATTATACGTCGAGGCGACGTATATATACGTATAGCCGTATTTTCGGCGTGAATATACGTATATTCGACGAATCAATGCCCACAGCTTGGCATACAAGGGTTTTGCGGAGGGGTCTTGCCACCTGCCTGAAAAAAAAAACAGTAAAATGTTTGAGTGCCTATAGAGTTTCTATTTTTATTTTCTTGAGAAAAGTTGATACCATTTCCTGGAAACCCCGTCCCCCATCAGTGCGCGGTGCCCGGGGAAAAATCTGTAGGGGGGCGTCTGATATTCTGAGCGGGGGTGATATTTCGGTTGAAACGGAGCTGTACGGTGCAGCTACCCAAATGAAATCTCGCAGCTATGCCATTAATTAGTGCTTTATGATAGAAGATATCGACTAGCAATCTGGTATTTGCGATGAAGTTCAGTTTCACATTTTTCGTCACTCTCACTGGAGAGTATTGCCTGGAGCGAAAAGTACCATAAGCGTTCATTTTTGCAGCTACATGGACGTTCTGAATTGTTAAGAAAAAATGTTGTAAAACCAACAGAAAGCACAGACTGCTATAACTAGTCCTAGTTATATAACGATTTTAAGTATAATGATAAACTACTGCAAGGAATCGGTCCACCTGAGCAAACAGGATCGTAATGTTGACACTCAATAACGACACTGATATGTGCAGCTCCTGGACGGATAGCCCTCCTGCCCATCAAACAGACTGAGTGACTGTTCGTGTCATTTAGTGTTGTCTGACCATTGACAAAGTACAACTATTTTTTAGGGCGCAAATTAAGTTAGGTAAATCTTTTTGCCCAAAACTGAAGGGGCAACATTCCCCCCTCCCCCCGTGATGCCAGGCCTGTCCCCATCCTATTCCATAATGTCATTATATATAATACCATACAACAGTGACCGATCCTTACTAACTACATGCGTTAAAATTGCACATCAGCTCATAGCAGGGGGCACATAGCCGCGATGTATTATCAATGTTATATTTCAACCATAATATCGACAACATTAATAAACGCATACGTTGAGAAAATATCGAACCCAGCATATTTTCCGGTTATATACCACAATGCATTGCTAGTATTCGTTGGTCACAATTTTGGACACGTTTTTCAAACGTAGAAGTATATCCGCAAATATCTCAGCAATCCTCTTTTGACGAGTAAGTATGAACAATAATAATACTATCTGAATACATACAGATCTTTCTTAATATTATTTTGATAAAAATAGTACGTGAATAAGCAAAAAATGGCACATAAAATAGTGTGAATGGGGAAGATGACACAAAATTGTTTTGCCGTTTCTCTATTCTTATTCTATGTTGTACTTTCAAACTTTGGGTACTCTTTAATTAGGACAGACTTTATTGCTCAACTGCTATGATGCAAGCCAAATTTTATACATTTATTTCAGTTTTGAGCTTAGTAAACCGTTCACTTTTTAGATTATACTAAAGAAGATAATCATCATTTATTTGGGAAGTAATATTATACAATTTTCTCCTAGCTGCGGTGCTGAAGTCCCACCCTACATCAACAGAAAAAGAAATAAAGGAGCATGCAATGTGTTACTTGAAGAATGCATATGAAAGACGGGGGGCCAGGAGATCTGGACACTGAAAATAATAGGTTTTTGGTTCTAACTGTTAGGACAATTAGACAGGGTTTGCAAATAGTGGACAAAAATCGTCTTAACTTCCATTGTAATATTTTTTTTCTTGGAAATATAGAAGTTGTACATTTTAAAATGTATATTTGAATCAAAATGTGGTTTTGAGTTAGTGTGTTAATGTAATTAGTTTTGTGTTTGTCATTACTATACTGTATATTGCCATGTTACCAGAATTTGTAGCTGAAGTTTAAGACTAGTTGTGTTTTTTATGATTATTGCCCATATGTTGATTGTTGATTGATTGTATACAATGTATAATTTGAAATACATATGTTTCAGGTGTGAATGTGTATTTTCAGAATACATTTCTAAACCTAATCATTGGCTTGGTTTACTTGTTTCTACGCCTATAAAATCTATCTTTGATGTATAATAGACCTCTACCCATATACGTATAATAGACCTTTAATGTTATCCGTATAACAGACCTCTACCCATATACGTATAATAGACCTCTAAAGTTATACGTATAATAGACCTCTAAAGGTATACGTATAATAGACCTCTAACCATATACGTATAATAGTCCTCTAAAGTTATCCGTATAATAGACCTCTAAAGTTATCCGGAACTCCAACCATATATGTATAATAGTCCTCTAAATTTATCCGTATAATAGAACTCCAACCATTTATGTATAATGAACGTCTAAACATAGACGTATAATTGACGTATAACTTTAGACGTATATTAGAATTTCATTCTAGACGAATTGTAGACCACATTTAGACGTCTAAGGTATGCGTTTAATAGACGTATATTATACGTCTTTTGCCCACTGGGACTACTGAATGGCGTAGACCTGAAAATAAAACTCACGCGCAACAGAGATGCTTTCTGCTTAATGAACAACATCGGAGAACACAAACTGAGCGTACTCTCTGCATCTTTGTTTGTGAACGCCGAAGCACTCCTGACGGTCGCACCACTAAATACCTAAATACCCCATAGACCGCGTACAGATGAAAGTCTTCAGCCTGCCTGCAGGGAGCCATGTGTGTAACCAAGAAAACCTCTTTCTCGGACAGTTACCCAAAGTGGTAATTTTGGGGTTTGTGGACAAAGCGGCATTCAGCGGCAGTTTTACACAAAACCCCTTCAAATTTAAACACTACAACATTAACTTTCTGGCTCTCTACACGGACGGTGAACAAATCCCGACTAAACCGCTTCAACCGCTTCAACCAGACTTCCAGAATGGACATTGCGTCGGTGAATATTTTAATCTGGTGGAAACATCCGGGAAGCCTCTGAAAGTCTTTTTTTGTGTGTAACAAAGTTGCATTTTCATGTCCGGACGGGGAGACTTTATCATTCCGACATGAAGCCACCCTTAAGTCCTCTGAGGCGTGTCTGTCTGCAAGGCTTGTATTTTGGAAATGTTTTTTTGAAACGGAGAACGACTTTGAAATAGGCTTCCGCCGGCGCCTCGCGATCCAGGTAAGATTGTAGCAAGAACGCAGCGGTGGCGGGGTTTGCTGTAGTCGTGGCCGAGTGCTTAAGGCGATGGACTAGAAATCTATTGGGGTCTCCCCGCGCAGGTTCGAATCCTGCCGACTACGTTGTCCACCTCCTGTCGTTGTGTTCTGGCGCAAGCAAAGAAGCGCACCTCTTTGCTGTTCCTGGTGGTTTTAAAACGCCAAATCGCTTGTACCCGCTGCCTTGGAAATAAATTCTTCAGCGTCTGCAAATGGCATTTTGCAGCTGGAAGCAGATGTCGACGCGTTTTGCACAGAGCACCAAAAAAGCGTCTTTTTTGAAGGTCCAGGCACTGAGCATTGGTGATTTAGTGGTAGAATTCTCGCCTGCCACGCGGGAGGCTCGGGTTCGATTCCCGGCCAATGCAGTAGCTTTTGCAGCGAGCGGCTCCATCACTTGCATCCCCTTGCAACTTGCAACTGAAAACCCACTGAAGCTAAGCAGGTGTGAGCCAGGTCAGTACCCGGATGAGGGTGAGCTACAGGGAAAAACAAAGCTTCCAGCTGGAAGCGGTGTTAATGGTGCCGGCGGGGGGGCATTCACCCTGAGGTCTGTGCGGGTCCCAATTCCCCAGCATAGTGACAGAGAAATAAACATATTTTGGCAACTTTGGTCACCCCCATTTAACTTCTGGGGCAGGAAAAGCACACTTTTCAAAACTTGTTTTTCAGCTCGAAATAAACGTATTTTTTCAAACCTTGGAATCCCAATGTAGCTGCCTGGCTCATTAGAGCCCACTGAGTCAGCCCTTAACCCCACTGTGCAGAAGCTGTCAAAACGGGTTTTTCAGCAGAAATAAACACGTTTGGGCAACTTTGGTCACCCCCATTTAACTTCTGGGGCAGGAAAAGCACACTTTTCAAAACGTGTTTTTCAGCTCGCTGTGACCTCTGTTTTACATCTCATCCAAAAGACAGAGCCCTTTTACAACACAGCGTCTCTGTCACTATCATAAGTGACTGCCATCATAAGAATATGAGTCCAATATTTTAGAATATAGTCGGAATGACTTCTAACCTTACCTGTGGTGTCTTTAATCCCTATTGCTCAATGCATGGTGTACGTACTGCATAGATGTGTCTTGAGAATGAGGAATGGGCCCCTGAGACCGTCATTTACCTGTTTCACAAATGATCGTATTTTACTAGAGATTCTGTTTGGGATTCAGATGTGCATTCGGACAGCAATCCCTTTCAAGAAATGATACGTACTGGATGAGGTCAAAGGTGCTGGAACACTGTATTTAGGATGTGTTTGCAGTGATTGTGTGTCTCCTGCTTCATCGCAGTGATATATAGATGTGCTCCTGTAATTTATTGGTACATGCCCAGGGCAGTAAGCAGTCTGAGGATTTATTTCCAGACGGCATAGAGCAGTGAAGCAGTGAAGTAGTGCAACACACTGGATCATTATATTATTAGAATCTATTCTACTTAAATTATTACATTATACACAATTTGAGTTCATTTTAAAAAGTAAAAGGTAATGAAAGGAATGCATTTTCATAAGAAAGATAATACCGATATGCATGTGATAATCTTCCTTATATCATGTAGTGCGTCAGTTGGACACTTTGTGGGCTTGAAATACAAAGCAAATCATGTTCTATGGTACAAGTTAAATACAAAACGTAAGCTTTTATTTTAATTAGATTTGTTTATAAAGCATAAGCAATCATTTATTACATTAATATATGTGAAAATGACATTTTAGCATCATAATATTACATAAAGGTCTCTAGCTTCAACACAGTGATATATATATATATATGCTCAGTGATTTATTGGTACATGCCCAGGTCAATAATCAGAATGCAGACGGGCTACAGGTAGTGTTGTGAAATACTTCAACACACTGGATCGCAGATTTAGACCCCCTGCACTCTTACTCCTTAAAAACCAAAGAAATGAAGATATGTAGCAATCACATTGTAACAGGGGTGACAGTGACTTAATGCTTATACTAGTGGACTTTTGGTACCTTTAGGGTACGGTGTTCCCTGAAGGGCTCTCAAACCCCGCATTTCAGATGCCTAGCTGTATCACTGATGTGTTGCACCTCAGAATCACTTTTAACCTTACCTCTGGTATCTTTAATCCCTATTGCTCAACGCATGGTGAAAGTATTGCATAATTGTGTCTGAAAATGAGCAATGGGCACCTGAGAGACTCATTTGCCTGTTTCACAAATGATCATATTTGACTAGAGATTCTGTTTGGGATTCAGTTGTGCATTCTGACAGCAATCCCTTTCAAAAAACGATACATTCTGGATGAGGTCAAAGGTGCAGGAACACTGTATGTGTTTGCACTTATTCTGTGTCTCTAGCTTCAACACAGTGATATATATATATATATGCTCAGTGATTTTTTGGTACATGCCCAGGGCAATAATCATTATGAGGATTTATTTCCAGATGTGCTAGGGGTAGTGTTGTGAAATACTTCAACACACTGGATCGCAGGTTTAGACCCCCTGCACTCTTACTCCTTAAAAACCTGAAGCGTCTGGCGTCTCGCCGACGTCGAACACCCCCCTCAGGCTGTACTCGTACTCGGCTAACTGCTGTGGAACCCTGTGTGAGAAGCCGTTGGCCACGGTGACGGCTGGCGACCCACGGACGCCCCACTATCGGCCGGCTCCAGCCCCAGCTGGTCCTCTAGAGCCTCCCCACACGGCTCCTCCTCCCGGGCCTGGTAGGGGGCCAGCCGGTCTTGGTGCAGGACCACCACTCTCCCCCGTGTTCGCAACCGGACACGGTAGCAGACCTCGCCCACCACCCAGAGTACCTCAGCGGGCCCCTCCCACGACGGCGCCAGCTTAGGGCTGAGGCATTTGCGGCGGCGCGGGTTGTACACCCAAACCGAGTCCCCGGGCTGGAAGGCAGGCCCCCTGCAGCGCAGGTCGTAGTGCCGCTTCTGCCGGACCCCCGCCTGTGTCAGGTGGGTCCGTGCAAAGCTGTGCACCTGCTGCATCCGCTGCCGCAGGTCCCATTCGTAGTCCGGTCCAGCCAGCGGTGCCGACCCGTCTCCGGGCGACGGGCCGAAGACCAGGTCCACCGGGGTTCACATTTCCCGGCCCAGCATGAGTGAGGCTGGGGTGCACCCGGTGGATTCCTGGACCACGGTCCTATACGCCCAGAGTGCAAGGGGGAGGTGGCGGTCCCAGTCCCGTTGGTGCCGGGACACCAGGGTGGCCAGCTGGGTGGTGAGCGTACGATTAAACCGCGCCACCAACCCGTTGCTCTGGGGATGCAGAGGTGTGGTCCGCGTCTTAGTGATCCCCAGGCACTGGCACACTCTGGCGAAGACCTGGGACTCGAAGTTACGCCCCTAGTCACTATGTAACTCCTCCGGCACCCCCAGCCTGGCAAACATCCCCTCCAGCAGTGCATCGGCCACCGTGGGGGCACTCTGGTCCGGGAGGGCGTAGGCCTCCGGCCACTTCATAAAATAATCCATGGCCACCAAGACGTAGAGGTTCCCGGCCTCGGTGCGCAGAAACGGGCCCAAAACGTCCACCCCCACCCGCTCCATAGGAGCCCCCACCTGGTGTTGTTGGAGGGGGGCCCGAGAGCGCTCGGGGGGACCCTTCTGCGCCACGCACACTGCATACGTTCGGCAGTACCACTCCACGTCCCGGTGGCAAAGACCCCAATAAAAATGGCCTCGGAGGCGCTACAGGGTTTTTTTACCGCCAAAGTGCCCCACGCCCGGCTGGCCATGCACTGCTCGGAGCACCGCCCCGCGGAGCGACCAAGGCACCATCAGCTGCCACCGTACCTCGCCACTGGAGGGTACCCGGCACCCCCGGCGCAGCACCCCGTCCTTTACCTCCAAGGCCTCCCACAGGGCGCAGGGGGCCTTGACGGACTTTGGGTGTGGGGCGAGCTTCTCTCGCGTAGACCGCACTCCGGCTACCACTCCTAGCATGCCCAGCGGTACTACGAGCGCCTAGGGGCGCTTCCTCCTCACCACCAGGCGAGGGCGTTACAATACATAGAATATGCATGTAAAACGAACAGATCTTATCGAGAGGGTTATCAGAATACAAAAGGTATATATTCAGTCAGTTACAAAGTGTTACACATATCAAGAGGACATACATTCAGTATATCATTCATTTAGACCATTTCATAAATGAACCTGGTAATAACTTCTACATTAGATACTGAAAACAAGTACATAACTCTTAGGAATTAAATTGATATCAACTGGTTGGGATAACAATTGAATTCGCGAGCAGTAATGCAGTGAAGTTGAATACTCATCCAATCTCTGGGGATTCAGATCTCCTGCGGGCACAAAGAAACAGTTGCAGGCTTGTTGCTGTCCAATCCGTGCTCTCTGTCTAGGTGCCAGGCTGTGCTGTGCGGGTTGCGACGGTGCGCTGCTGATGCTCACTGACCGGCTAGTTAGTGTTGGCTTTAACTAGCAAAGTTTGTGCACAGGAGAAAAGATGACTGTGGGTCCCAGCAAGTCAAGAAGAAGACCGGTTCGTTCCTGATGAAGAGCTAGTTCTGAATAGTGATTCAACTGTCCACAGTTCCGACCTGTTCACGAGGCCTGCTGCTGGTGCTAACCTCGGGTGGATCCTCTGGTTACTCTCTGGCAACCTCCGCTTTAGACTCTTAGAACAAAGGAAAGTTCTGGCACTCGGACACACTGGCCGTTCCGTGGTTGTCCGGGCTGAGTCTCAGGATGGTCAGGAGGCGCGCTGTGAGAATGTCCTGCCCTTGGGAGCCTTCTGCTCCTGGGCTGTCCTGCCCTGGAATTCTCCTTTGAATTCCCTTTAGAAAACTCCACAGAAATCTCTACTGAATTCCCACTGAATCTCTCAGGCTCTCTGTGTTGCCTGTTTTTACCTGGAGGAACTTCAGCTCGTTGATTGGCTGAAAGTTCCATGGGCATCAGAGTCCCACGTGGGTTACTCGGCCCTACCAGTCCCTGATTGGTTGATCAAGGTGAGATATGAGTCACTTACTCCTGACACTTAGGAATGCAGTCCAGATGTCCATCTGGCACTCCCTAGACAGATAGGCGCCAATGGATGACCATTGATCATGATAGCCAGGCTTAGCTAAGTGCATCCCCCTTTGGGAGCTGTCCCTTATCAAGGGAAACCTTAAATCAGCCTGCATGAATAGTTTCTCTGTGGCTGCACCACAGAGATGAACAGAGAGATGAGGCCTAATTTGGGAAAGCTCAGAAACACTTAATTCTTTCTTATTAATAAGCCTCGCCGCTACACCGCCCAAAGCACTTCTAAAACAGGAGATTCGCGTTTGGGAAAACAGGTCTACGGGTCTGAAACCTGCTCCACGGAAAACAGCTCTGTTGCGCTTTTGATCAAAGGGAGATTCGCTGTTCTTACTTTTTGATGACATAACACCCAAAGGGGCTTCTTTGGAGCTGGATTCCAACCAGCATCCTTAAGTTTCTTGGCAGTATCCTTTACAGTCCTCTGTTCGGTCGACAAGGGACTGAAGGGGGCAGCTTTCCTCACACATACAGTGCAATGTACTGTAGTGTTCCCCTTAATTGAATTCGCAGTTCTGCATCAAACCTCTAACTCGTTTCCTTAGCTTGGATTTAAGCCACGAAGCAGGCTTCTACTGTATAAACGTCTAGAGGAATCACAAACTATTTGAGAGGCCACCATCCCAGGGGGAACTGACAAGTCTATCCCTAAACACCTAGCGCAGTCTCTCGAGAGACCGTCAAAAATCGCTTTCTCCGTTTGCGTTGCAAGTAAGTGAAAACGCGGTCTCAACCCAGAGCCACTTGGCAGCAGCGGCACGTAAATACCGTTACTGTTACTGCTCGATACCGACGTTAGCCTACTATACCATGTTCAGCCACCGCTAGAAAATGCACGGCTCTAGAACCGGAGCAAATGACAGGAGGGCCAACGCCGAACGGGCACACGTGTCAGACATGGAGCGCGACGAGGATGGGATTCGAACCCATGCGTGCAGAGCACAACGGATTAGCAGTCCATCGCCTTAACCACTCGGCCACCTCGTCGAGGGATCTGGGCTGTCCGGACATGGGTTGGCGCGCTCCAGATGATCTTTTTCTTTTTTTTCCCTCGTACTCGAGGGTCATTTTCCTGTTCCACGTGCGATTTCAACATTTTCCTTGGGAGATGCCAAGCCAGGAATTAATTCTCCAGGACCTTAATTCTCTTCTCTTGCAGCCTGAGATCATGTCCTTCTTTTGGCTCCCTCCAGTTCTGATAAAAAATCTCATTCTTAGATTTGTTAATTTTTGCAGAGAAAGCCAAAGAGAAACGCTCACAACACTGCAGAGCTCTGCTAATTGAGGTACTGTCAGAGAGGAGCAGGGTGACGTCATCCATGTATAGAGATGTCTTTACCTCTCCTCCCCCACTTCCAGGCACTGGTATCCCATTAATGGCCTGATCCTGGCGCAAGGCACAGGCTAAGGGCTCCGTAGCCAAAACGAATAACAAAGGGGATAATGGGCAGCCCTGCCTCACTACTGAACAGACTTCAAAGGGGTGTGATCTATTGCCATTAACCATTACTCTGCTGTTGCTACCTGTGTACAGCAGGTTAATCCACTTTCTCATGATGGGGCCAAACTTCATGTGCTCAAGTACCGATGTTAAGTACTGCCGGTTTAGGCGGTCAAAGGCCTTTTCTAGGTCTACACCTAAAACGCACAGAGGGAGGGAGCGATCCTCTGAGTACAGACAGACATCCCTCAACAAGGCCAGGTTGTCGCTCATCAGGCGTCCTACTATCCCACAAGTCTGTTCTTTCCCTACCAGTGAGGCCACTACATTTTGTAGGCGCAGGAAAAGGGCTTTGGACAGGATCTTAGTGTCCACGCCTAACAGGCTGAGGGGTCTCCAGTTCTTTATGTCATTCTTTGCTCCTTTCTTAAACAAGAGAGAGATAGTGCCTTCTCTTAAAGAGTCAGGCAGCAATTCTGTCTTATAGCTTTCCTCGAATAGGAGCAGTAGCGGATCCTGAAGCAGATCCCAAAAGGTGCAATAAAATTCTTTAGGGAGCCCGTCAGCACCCGGAGTTTTCCCCTTCTGTAAGCTCTCCATAGCCTGTCTCAGCTCTTCTACTGTCAAATCCCTCTCAAGTACTTCCCTATCTTCTTCACTCAAAACGTTTTCTAGCTTTGAGGTAAAAAAATGAATTTCTTCATCCTTTACCTCTGTAGAGCTGTACAGTCTTGAGTAGAAGGCCTCGGTGCAGGAGAGGATAGCACTCGGCTCTGTTCTCTCTCGTCCCTCCTCATCAACTACACTTTCCATGACAGACTTGGAGCCTACCACTTTCCTGAAAAAGAAGCGAGTACACTTCTCATTTTCTTCCAAGAACTGCACTCTGCTTCTTAACAGCACTCCTCGACTACTTTCTTGGCTATGCTCCGGATGTCCTTTTTTAAAAGGGTGATATCCTCGAGCACATCGAAGCCACTGTGCAGCATCGTGTAGAGACGCTGCAGCTGCCTCTGTTTCCTGGCTAGCACTCCTCTCCGTCTGGCAGCAGCCTTCCTTCCCTCAGCCATGAAAAAGGCCTTTGTCCTCATCTTCACCTCCTCCCACCACTCTCCTACTGACCCGTACAGACACTGCAAGGACAGCCACTGTGATAGTTTCTCCTTGTAGCGGGATACTACCCCCTCGTTCTCTAGCAGCTTTGTGTTGAGTTTCCAGAGGCCTGGGCCAAAGACAGTCCCGCCCTGGAGTTCCACTCTACACCCTAAAGCCTGATGATCTGAGAAGAAGACAGGCTGAAGAGTGACCCCAACAACTTTCACTCTCTCTGAGACAAAGCAATAGTCAATTCTGGAGCTGCTATTCCTCCCTGACCATGTATATCCTGCTGTTGTGGGATATATACATCTATATGTGTCTGAGAGTTTAAAGTCTTGAACTAAGTTTTGCAGGGCCAGTGAGCTGGAATCCAATTTTATCGGAGAGCTAGACTGCCTGTCTGTGTGCTCTAAGATACAATTAAAATCCCCTCCCACTATCACGTCTGTGCTACTTAACAATAGGGGAGAGAGTGCCTTGAGTAGCTCCACCCTTCCTCCCACGTCAGTAGGACAATACACATTGATTAGCGGCAGGTTAACGGTCCCCCATTCCACATCCACACACAGCAACCTGCCATCTATGACCCTCTGAATACTTTTCAATTTGAAAGCCCATCCTTTGAAAAGAATGGCCACGCCAGAGGCTCTGTTGTTATTGTCCCCTGACCAAACAGAAGGCCCTTTATCCCACCTATCTTCAAAGCTTTTATACCTCTCTTGATAGGCTAAAGCACACTCCTGCAACATCAACACATCTCCCTCTCTCTGCTGGAGGTAATCAAAGACACACTGGCATTTAACTCTGTCATTGATACCTCTGGTGTTAAGAGAAATTATGTTTAGAGCCATATTACATAAGAAAGTGGAACCAGTCTTTACAAAACACATTTCTCTTCGGTCTCACCTGTTACCTTCTCTTTTTCTTTTTCTTCTTACCAATTTCCTGCCAGCCATCCTCTGAATGAGCCTTCATCAGGGTGGCAGCAGTAAAAGCGTTCACGGAGTCCATTTCAAGGAAGGGGGTAGAAGGAGGGGTGGAGGGGTTCCAGCTGTCCCCATCGCCATGCTCTCCTTCCTCCTCGCTCGGGGAGAAAACAGAGTCATTTTTCCTTTTCCTCAAGTCCAGCTCCTGGGAGCACCGAGGGGAAAGGGGTGCAGCCGATGCACCAGTCTCCTCTTCCCCCTCAACCACCAGCTGTTGCAGATCCTCCGTGATGGACTGGATGGAGGAGAGGAGGGCATCTGTAGCACTTGCAGAGTCTGAGAAAAGCAGCTCCGCTGAATCCTGGGTATCCTCGCTGGACCCGCTCCACCGGGGGGCCCCACACTGGCCCTCGTTCTGAGGAGCAGGAGTGGGGGAGGGGTCCTCGCTGTTCTCTGGGGTTTTCAAACCCTCGTGCTTGTCTGGTGCAGTCTGCGGTTGTGGGGGCGTAGTGGATTTCTCTTCCACCGGCCCCGGAGCCACAGCAGGACTGATCCTGGCTGGAGGCTGAGACTCTTTGTCCAACAAGGGTTCTTTGTTTGACTTGTTGTTTGCTTTGGCTTTTTCAGGCCGGTTTGGCTGAAACAAGCACTGCCTCATCCTTTCTCATTTTGAGTTTATAGGCGTAGGCGTGAGGGCAGTTCTTAAAAACGTGTCCTTCCGAGCCACATAAATTGCACTTTGGCAGCATTGAACAGTCAGAGGCTTAATGTCCCTGTTTGCCACAGGTCTTGCAGCATTTCACAGTGCAGGACGATGCCAGGTGTCCCACAGCACCACAGCGCCGACAAACCTTTGGTTGTCCCACATAAAAAACATAGCCATTGCAGGCGCCCAGCTGGATTGTAGAGGGCAGGTGCCTTAAGCCTCCATTGACATTGTCCGGTAGCAAGCGAACCTCGAATTTCCTTGCTCCTGTTTTTATACCGTCAACATCTCTAACCTCAGTTCCATGGTGGATGGTGCAGTACTGCTTAAGCCAGGTGTGAATGTCCTCCGTCTTTGCCATTTCCGAGAACATAACAACCTCTCTCTCTGTGTCAGAGGCTGCAAGTTGATCTTCTCAAGGGCAGGAACTTTCCCTCTTTTTGCCTCAAACACATCCACACATTGTTCAAACAGAGAATAGGTAGCAAAAACAACCTCAAATGCTTTCTGACCTGGGAGAGCGAAGATGAAATACAAGTGCCGAGGTTCAAAGCCAAGTTCCTTCTGTAACACTTTTCTGCTGAACTGCATACGATCCATGAAGAGGTCATCCAAAAGCTCAAAACGTACAGCATTCTTGCGGGATCCAAAGGTTGCCATCTCAAACTGCAAAACAAACACTGCTTCCACAAAACAAGAAAACAATCCAACTACTCCAACTACAGGCTGATCAAGGTATCTCCCCTGCCAGATAAGCAGAGAGCCGCAGGCGATGAGCCCGGAGCTGAACGGGCCCCACTGGCTCGTTTGTAAGGCCAGGTGCATTGCCAACCACGACCGGCAGGGCAGAGGACTTGAAGGCGGCCTGGGCTCCTGCAGCTGTCCAGCCACGCACTCTGGTTTCTCTTCATCTCGTACAAATCTTTTGCCTTTTACTAAAGATTTCCATGGAGAGGAGCATGAATGAGTTCCATACAATTTTTGTGCTTCCCTGCCTTTGGGTGGGGCGCAGCTGGGCTGGTCAAAGAGAGAAAACAAAACCGCTCACAATCGCTCTTATTACGGCGACTGTGGCCTTCTGCTCTGCGAGTCCTCGGTCTCAGCCTGTCTGATTGGCGCTCTTTTCTTTGGGGGGCGGGAAGTGTCCGGCCGCAAATATGAAGCGTTACAGCAACGACATGCCATGAGACGATTGATAACGATTTCCATAGGATCCCCGCGGTTGCCTGGCTACCGTCAGCTTTGCGCAGTGGCAGTATCGTAGCCTGTGAGGTTTAGCCGAGGCGCGATTATTGCTAGTTGAAAACTTTTCCCAATACCCCGCTTCCGCCGGTTTCCAATACAATCGGCGAAAGCAATTTTTGAGCAAGGTGTTTAAAGACAGATTTTGTCATGGTAACATCATGGTAGAAAGAAACAAGCTTGTTACGTCTCAACAGAAACGCTCTTTAGCTCTTTCAGCGTTATGCAGAGAACAGCGTCTGTCGAGATAACTTTTGAGTCAGCGCGAAACGCCGTGTGCTGTCAGTTTGATTTCATATTGCTCGTAGCGGCGCCCGGCTTTTGTCTGTCAAACGTTAGGTTGCGCTTCTTCATGCTGCATCGTCGGCATGAGTGGAGCTCTTTAAACGTCTGTACTTACTGCGCCCCATAAGAAATTGTTTGTCCCCGTTCAAAAGAGATTGTGCGATGTCCTGCAGCGTTCACAAAGCAAACCTTTGACAGTTTGAAAAGAGGAATTTATTCTGCTTCCTGTGCGTGCAGTAGTTACAAAGTTGAACGTCTTTACACGATCTGCTGCAGTTTTCAGTGGGCGGGCTTTGTCAGATGGCTTTGAAAAACGCACTGTGTTTCGGCTCGGGAAACATCATGAGCAGTGTCCTGCATGTTTTCTGTGTATAGCTGTCTTTTAACGCATACAGAATTCATTCGAAATCATTGATTTCTCCAATTAACAAGGGTCCCTTTTTGAACCTGCGAGAAGCATTCTTTCAATGTAACAGATTTACTCCGAGGAAAGGCAGCATGACATTAAGAGTAGCTCAAGCTTTCAGCACCCGTATCGGACTGCGTGTATGCAGACACCGCTCAGAATCCCCTGTAAGATTCTCCCTCAATTCCGTTGTGCAGTGCTTTACCTCTTTCAAAAGGCTTCACTTTCCTAGTCACATTCCAAGACTCATCGAACCCGGGCTGTTTCCTCCAGCGGTATAGTATTGCAGTGAGACAGCACGATGCCTGCAAGACTATGTCACGCTAAACGCCACAGATTGTGTTTGTCCCTTCGTGTCAGTCGTCCTGCAGCCACGGGAAGTGGGACACAAACATGCTGCAATGCTTTCAGGACGTTTGGATTTGTTTGTGCAACATCCGAGAAGAGTACTTGTGGCTTGAATGTGAACTGTACGTGCCCGCCCCCTTTCCTCTGTAGTGCATGAGTTCCTCCCGGCATGCCCTTCGTCATTGTTCTGTCATCTTGTATTTAAAGGGTTGTATTTCTGCTGCTGAAAATAAGCAACGGTTTTCTCACAACGCCCTTTGTTCCCGACGGAGCCCTTGTCTGTCATGAAATTCTTTAAAACCTCAAGCTAGAAGAAGAAGACGACAAATATGAAGCGTTACAGCAACGACATGCCATGAGACGATTGATAACGATTTCCATAGGATCCCCGCGGTTGCCTGGCAACCGTCAGCTTTGCGCATTGGCAGTATCGTAGCCTGTGAGGTTTAGCCGAGGCGCGATTATTGCTAGTTGAAAACTTTTCCCAATACCCCGCTTCCGCCGGTTTGCAATACAATCGGCGAAAGCAATTTTTGACAGTCTCGTCAGAGCGCGACATAGTCTTGCAGGCATCGTGCTGTCTAACTGCAATACTATACCGCTGGAGGAAACAGCCAGGGTTCAATGAGCCATGGAATGTGACTAGGAAAGTGAAGCCTTTTGAAAGAGGTAATGTCGACGCTTTTTTTTTTTTGGCGTGGTACTAATAACGCCAAGGCTGGGGTTCGAGCCCCGTACGGGCCAGGTCCTTTTCTCCTCTCTTACAAAAGCTGTTAGGTTCCTTTCCGTGGTGAGATGGGTTGTGATGCAACGCTACCACATAGTGCCGACAGACAATTAAATGACAAAAATGAAGAGAGTTAAAGCAGCTGGAGAGGTTTTCTTACAACTTTTGAGCTGACACAGTTTTGGAAAATGTTTTCTTCACGCTGCACTGTACCACATAGGCAGCCAAGAGTCTCCAAAACAAAACAGCATTGACAGTCATATAATGTCCATTAACCCCGGTTTTAAACACAGTATCATGTCTGCCATCATAAGAATATAAGTCCAATATTTTAGAATATAGTCAGAATGTCTTCTAACCTTACCTGTGGTGTCTTTAATACCTATTGCTCAATGCATGGTGTACGTACTGCATACATGTGTCTTGAGAATGAGGAATGGGCCCCTGAGACATTTACCTGTTTCACAAATGATCGTATTTTACTAGAGATTCTGTTTGGGATTCAGATGTGCATTCGGACAGCAATTCCTTTCAAGAAATGATACGTTCTGGATGAGGTCAAAGGTGCTGGAACACTGTATTTAGGATGTGTTTGCAGTGATTGTGTCTCCTGCTTCAACGCAATGATATATAGATGTGTTCCTGTAATTTACTGGTACATGCCCAGGGCAGTAAGCAGTCTGAGGATTTATTTCCAGACGACATAGAGCAGTGAAGCAGTGAAGTAGTGCAACACACTGGATCATTATATTATTAGAATCTATTCTACTTAAATTATTACATTATACACAACTTGAGCTCTCAGCACCGTACTGAGCCCAGGTGTTTTTCTAAAGCTGTCAGGTGCAGTTCATTTACATGAAGGAAATCTCTTACTGGGTACGATTACAATGCAGTAAGTAGCACAGGCTACTTAGGGAGTAGGCTGATGTGTTTAAAAACGACCCGAGCCAGCAGGAGTCGAACCTGCAATCTCCTGATCCGTAGTCAGACGCGTTATCCATTGCGCCACTGGCCCTGGTGTGACACTGCAGGACTGTAACCCAGTGAGCTTAGCACTGCAACTAGTAAAATATTACCCCCGGTCCATTCTTTTCCAAAAGTGAGAAACACCTGTTTTCTACATTTTGTCTGTTTTAAAACCATATCTCTTTAAACCAAACCAAGAGTTTGTCTTTTGCACTGATATTCTGATTCATTTCGATTTCAAAGAAAAAAGAAACATTACCTTCCAAAGCATCATAAAATTGTCCCTTCCTCCAGACTCTACTTCTCTCTTGTAGTAGTACAGCAGACCTTTCCAGGTGAGCAGATCACAGAGTCCAAAATGAGCTTCCTCCATCAAGCAAAGTACCTGAACATGACTCTTTCATCATAAAAGCGCCCCTGTAATAAAGAAATTAAATCCGAAATCAAGAGGGCAGTTGCCTACTGAAGTTCAAGAAGTCATAAATTTTAACCTAGCAACACATTAAAGGCTGCATCTATACAAGTACGATTCTAGAAATGCTCACCAGATTACGTTTTAAGAAAGAACTGCGCCTCAGGTTCCGCCGAGATCTTAACTCGGATGGCAGGATTCAGAGTCTGGTGTGGAATGATGGCGCACGGAGGGTCCACATACTGTGGATCCCTCAGTGTTCTTCCGCGTGTTCAAACCGCCAGCGTGTGACTCCCCTGTCCCCGTGACCTCATTGCTCTGCTCTCGCCTCTGTGCAGCTGAGCCCGACTCATGGTAAAGTGGAAAAAAATATGCCCTCAACGTGAGATTTACTCTGGAGTGAGGATAGTTGTTACCTTCTTATCGTTGAAACGGATGTATGTGATATGGCGACTAGGTTCTTCTCCATTAGCAGGCTTAAGGTTAAAGAAAAAAACATTGCTGACTTCTTTTTTTTTTGCCAGCTGCGAGCGCTGATTAGCGAGGTTTGTATTTCATGTTTTGCAAGTTGCATCCATTTTAAGAAAAACAAGTCGTTCAAGACAGGAAATGAATACTTGCATTTAATTAAGTCTAGACGTATGCGGTTGTCCATAATGACCAGTTCTGTTTGAGAACACAGAACAAAAAAAGGCACCGCTGGGATTCGGACCCAGGATTTCCTGTTTACTAGACAGGCGCTTTAACCAACTAAGCCACGGCGCCCCGGAAGTGCTGTCCTTTTGCAGCCACTTGGACACACCACTCAGACACATCTGCATTCGGTGTGTGCTCCGCCTGCTCGCTGAGCAAGTTGCCACCTTTACATACAATAGCAACATCGACACCAAGAGAAAGGATGACAAATGGCTTTTATTGGACTTTTCATGTCCAAGGAGCTCAATGTGCTTTCTGTGTACAGCAGGGCCACTGAACTCCACACTGGCCACTGAACCAAAGCAGTGGCTTGCTGGCTTGACATCTCCCAAGGAAAATGTTGAAATCGCATGTGGAACAGGAAAATGACCCTCGAGTATGAGGGAAAAAAAAGAAAAAGATCAACTGGAGTGCGCCAACCCATGTCAGGACAGCCCAGTTTTGTTGACGAGGTGGCCGAGTGGTTAAGGCATGGGGTCGAATCCCATCCTTGTCGCTCTCCATGTCTGACACGTGTGCCCGTTCGGTGTTGGCCCTCCTGTTCTTTGCTCCGGTACTAGAGCTGTACATTTTCTAGCGGTGGCTGAACATGTTATAGTAGGCTAACGTCGGTATCGAGCAGTCACAGTAACAGTATTTACATGCCGCTGCTGCCAAGTGGCTCTGGGTTGAGACCGCGTTTTCACTTACTTGCAACGCAAACGGAGAAAGCGATTTTTGACAGTCTCTCGAGAGACTGCACTAGGTGTTTAGGGATAGACTTTGTCAGTTCCCCCTGGGATGATGGCCTCTCAAATAGTTTGTGATTCCTCTAGACGTTTATACAGTAGAAGCCTGCTTCGTGGCTTAAATCCAAGCTAAGGAAACGAGTTAGAGGTCTGATGCAGAACTGCGAATTCAATGAACGGGAACAGTACAGTACATTGGACTGTATGTGTGAGGAAAGCTGCCCCCTTCTGTCCCTTGTCGACCGAACAGAGGACTGTAAAGGATACCGCCAAGAAACTTTAGGATGCTGGTTGGAATACAGCTCCAAAGAAGCCCCTTTGGGTGTTATGTCATCAAAAAGTAAGAACAGCGACTCTCCCTTTGATCAAAAGCGCAACAGAACTGTTTTCCGTGGAGCAGGTTTCAGACCCGTAGACCTGTTTTATTTGTAGGGCAGGGCGCATTCCCAAATGCGAATCTCCTGTTTTAGAAATGCTTTGGGCGGCGTGAAGTGAAAATAAGAAATGGGCTCCAGATGCACATGGAAGCCATCAAGTGTTTCATCCGAGCTGTTTCAAAGACTGCTCAAGAGCTTTCCTTTCACAGAGGTGCAATGATTAATGATGGGGGTGCACCCTTCAATGCGCCTTACGACTCTAGGGAGTGATTGAGACGATTCGTAGCGTGTGCTCATTTCCCTCTATTCCCCGTGTTGCAGTGGTAGGATGACGTAAATTTCTGCTTCGACACGTAACGGCGTTATAATCAAGTGCAGGAGCTGAGGGCTTTTGTTTTGTTTCGTTTTCCATGGCGTTTGTAAGCACGCAAATCAAAGGCAATTCCTGCGTCTAACAGGAATGTAAATGCTTTGGAAAGTGCAGTGTGGTGCAGCTTGTAAAATCCTTATCCACATTTGTGGTTTGTTGATGTTTGTTCTGTCTGCCAAAGCTGCATTTTGACATCCGGACGGGGAGACTTTATCATTTGAACGTGAAGCCAGCCTTAAACCCTCTGAGGCGTGTCTGTCTGCTGGCACGTATTTTGTCAAAGGTATTTTTTTTTTTTTAACGGAGAGCGACTTTGAAAAGGTTTCCGCAGCCACGTCGCACTCCGTGTTAGATTAAAGGAGGAATGCGTCGATGGCGAACTCGCTGTAGTCGTGGCCGAGTGGTTAAGGCGATGGACTCGAAATCCGTTGGGGACTCCCCGCGTAGGTTTGAATCCTGCAGACTATGGCGTCTGCCGCACGTCTCCTTGTGCCTGCGCGGCAAAAGCGTGGTGCCGCTTCTCCTTTCCTGGTACTATAAAAACGCTAAATCGCTTGGCCCTGCTGCCATGGAAATGAGTTCTTCAGATTACCACACATCTTGCGTTCGCACCTCTGGTGTTGTACTTATGCCTTTGAAAACCTAATGAATAAAACTGAAAGAACCGACACAATATGTAGGTGCTCGTAAAGCACGCATTAAAGAACTGTTAACAGCAAGGGTTTCAGTGGGTTAACTGAGGAGAAGGCGTGATCGCTAATTGTTGACTTTGTATTTGGTGTTAGAAACATTCTTACTGTGCATGACGTGCAACAAATGTAGCCACAGAAATTGCATCACGCTTTCATGTATGCTATTGCAGACACCAACGTTGCCTAGATAGAAAACCGAAATAGCCGTGGGTTTGCTTGCTGGTCTGAAGGATCTCTCTTCGAATCTCTATCATTTGTCAATTGAAGTAAAAGGCGCTCCAATCTGATACGTTCAGAATCAAACCCGCAGCTGTTGTTCGACTTTATTTCTTGACTAATTACAACTGAGTGTCGCATGAGCAGTTACGTAAACTTGTCTGATATATTTGACAAATGCCGTTCTTCAATTAAAACTAACAGTACATTGTCAGGGACATTCAGTTCTATACAAACAAGAGACAGACAAGAGAATGTTTCTACCTTTCATGTGGACTACGTGTTGACTTAATGATCGGAATAATTGAAAAGTTCGGGTTCATAGCCGATGCAGTGCGTGCTAATTAGAACAACAGCAACGCTGAGCTCTCAGCACCGTACTGAGCCCAGGTGATTTTCTAAAGCTGTCAGGTGCAGTTCATTTACATGAAGGAAATCTCTTACTGAGTACGATTACAATGCAGTAAGTAGCACAGACTACTTAGGGGAGTAGCCCGATGCGTTTAAAAACGACCCGAGCCAGGCAGGAGTCAAACTTACAATCTCCTGATCCATAGTCAAACGCGTTATCCATTGCGGGACTGCAACCCGATGAGCTCAGCACTGCAACTAGTAAACTATTACCCCCGGTCCATTCTTTTCCAAAAGTGAGAAACACCTGTTTTCTACATTTTGTCTATTTTAAAACCATATCTCTTTAAACCAAACCAAGAGTTTGTCTTTTGCACTGATATTCTGATTCATTTCGATTTCAAAGAAAAAAAAACCTACCTTCCAAAGAATCATAAAATTGTCCCTTCTTCCAGACTCTACTTCTCTCTTGTAGTAGTACAGCAGACCTTTCCAGGTGAGCAGATCACAGAGTCTGAAATGAGCTTCCTCCATCAAGCAAAGTACCTGAACATGACTCTGTCTTCATAAAAGCGCCCATGTAATAAAGAAATTAAATCTGAAATCAAGAGGGCAGTTGCCTACTGAAATACAAGAAGTCATCAATTTTAACCTAGCAACACATTAAAGGCTGCATCTATACAAGTACGATTCTAGAAATGCTCACCAGATTACGTTTTAAGAAGGAACTGCGCCTCAGGTTCCGCCGAGATCTTAACTCGGATGGCAGGATTCAGAGTCCGGAGTGCGGACTGATGGCGCACGGAGGGTCCATATACTGTGGATCCCTCAGTGATCTTCCGCGTATTCAAACCGCCAGCGTGTGACTCCCCTGTCCCCGTGACCTCATTGCTCTGCTCTCTCCTCTGTGCAGCCGAGCTCGATTCACGGTAAAGTGAAAAAAAAAGGTGCCCTCAACGTGAGATTTACTCTGGAGCGAGGATAGATGTTACCTTTTTATTATTGAACAGGATGTATGTGATGTGGCGACTAGGTTCAATTTTGTATCCTTTTAAAAGATTAAGGACTGGGGTGAGCGGGATTTACCACCCTTTCAGCTAAGAACCCGACGTGCGGACCGTTTAAGCTGCATAGACTCAGTCGTTTAACTCTTCTCCATTAGCAGGGTTAAGGTTAAAGAAAAAAAACATTGCTGACTTCTTTTTTTTTGCCAGCCGATTGCGCTGATTAGCAAGGTTTGTATTTCATGTTTTGCAAGTTGCATCCATTTTAAGAAAAACAAGTCGCGTTAAAGACAGGAAATGAATACTTGCATTTAATTAAGTCTAGCTGTAGGCGGTTGTCCATAATGACCAGTTCTGTTCAAGAACACAGAACAAAAAAGGCACCGCTGGGATTCGGACCCAGGATTTCCTGTTTACTAGACAGGCGCTTTAACCAACTAAGCCACGGCGCCCTGGGAGTGCTGTCGTTTTGCAGCCACTTGGACACACCACTCAGACACATCTGCATTCGGTGTGTGCTCCGCCTGTTCGCTGAGCAAGTTGCCACCTTTACATACAATAGCAACATCGACACCAAGAGAAAGGATGACAAATGGCTTTTATCTGGAACTTTTCATGTCCAAGGAGCTCAATGTGCATTCTGTGTACAACAGGGCCACTGAACTCCACAATGGCCACTGAACCACAGTAGTGGGTTGCTGGCTTGACATCTCCCAAGGAAAATGTTGAAATCGCATGTGGAACAGGAAAATGACCCTCGAGTACGAGGGAAAAAAAAGAAAAAGATCATCTGGAGCGCGGCAACCCATGTCTGGACAGCCCAGTTTCCTAGATGAGGTGGCCGAGTGGTTAAGGCAATGGACTGCTAATCCACTGTACTCTGCACGCATGGGTTTGAGTCCCATTCTCGTCACTCTCCATGTCTGACATGTGTGCCCGTGTGCCTTTGGCCCTCCTGTTGTTTGCTCCAGTACTAGAGCCGTACATTTCCTAGCGGTGGCTGAACATGGTATAGTAGGCTAACGTCAGTATCGAGCAGAGACAGTAACAGTATTTACGTGCCGCTGCTGCCAAGTGGCTCTGGTTTGAGACCGCATTTTCACTTACTTGCAACGGAAATGGAGAAAGCGATTTTTGACAGTCTCTCGAGAGATTGCGCTAGGTGTTTAGGGATAGACTTTGTCAGTTCCCCCTGGGATGATGGCCTCTCAAATAGTTTGTGATTCCTTATACAGTAGAAGCCTGCTTCGTGGCTTAAATCCAAGCTAAGGAAACGAGTTAGAGGTCTGATGCAGAACTGCGAATTCAATGAACGGGAACACTACAGTACATTGCACTGTGTGTGTGAGGAAAGCTGCCCCCTTCTGTCCCTTGTCGACCGAACAGAGGACTGTAAAGGATACCGCCAAGAAACTTTAGGATGCTGGTTGGAATCCAGCTCCAAAGAAGCCCCTTTGGGTGTTATGTCATCAAAAAGTAAGAACAGCGAATCTCCCTTTGATCAAAAGCGCAACAGAACTGTTTTCCGTGGAGCAGGTTTCTGACCCGTAGACCTGTTTTATTCGTAGGGCAGGGCGCATTCCCAAACGCGAATCTCATGTTTTAGAAATGCTTTGGGCGGCGTGAAGTGAAAATTAGAAATGGGCTCCAGATGCACATGGAAGCAATCAAGTGTTTAATCCGAGCTGTTTCAAAGACTGCTCAAGAGCTTTCCTTTCACAGAGGCGCAACGATTAATGATGGGGGTGCACCCTTCAATGCGCCTTACGACTCTAGGGAGTGATTGAGACGTACGTAGCGTGTGCTCATTTCCCTCTATTCCCCGTGTTGCAGTGGTAGGATGACATAAATTCCTGCTTCGACACGTAACGGCATTATAATCAAGTGCAGGAGCTGAGGGCTTTAGTTTTGTTTCGTTTTTCATGGCGTTCGTAAGCGCGCAAATCAAAGGCAATTCCTGCGTCTAACAGGAATGTAAATGCTTTGGAAAGTGCAGTGTGGTGCAGCTTGTAAAATCCTTGTCCACATTTGTGGTTTGTTGATGTTTTTTCTGTCTGCCAAAGTTGCATTTTGACATCCGGACGGGGAGACTTTATCATTTGAAAGTGAAGCCAGCCTTAAACCCTCTGAGGCATGTCTGTCTGCCGGCACGTATTTTGTCAAAGGTATTTATTTTTTTTTAACAGAGAGCGACTTTGAAAACGTTTCCGCAGCCACCTCGCACTCCGTGTTAGATTATAGGAGGAATGCGGCGGGGGTGAGCTCGCTGTAGTCGTGGCCGAGTGGTTAAGGCGATGGACTCGAAATCCGTTGAGAACTCCCTGCGCAGGTTTGAATCCTGCCGACTATGGCGTTTGCCACACGTATCCTTGTGCCTCTGTGGCAAAGGCGAAGTGCCGCTTCTCCTTTCCTGGTACTATAAATACGCTAAATCACTTGGCCCTGCTGCCATGGAAATGAGTTCTTCAGACCTCTGGTGCTCTACTTATGCCTTTGAAAACCTAATGAATAAAGCTGAAAGAACCGACACGATATGTAGGTGCTCGTAAAGCACGCAGTAAAGAACTGTTAACAGCAAGGGTTTCAGTGGGTTAACTGAGGAGAAGGCGTGATCGTTAATTGTTGACTTTTTATTTGGTGTTAGAAACACTCTTACTGTGCATGACGTGCAACAAATGTACCCACAGAAATTGCATCACGCTTTCATGTATGCTATTGCAGACACCAACGTTGCCTAGATAGAAAACCGAAATAGCCGTGGGTTTGCTTGCTGGTCTGAAGGATCTCTCTTCGAATCGCTATCATTTGTCAATAGAAGTAAAAGGCGCTGCACAGAGAGGATCACTGTCGTGAGGCCGGTTAGCTCAGTTGGTTAGAGCATGGTGCTAATAACGCCAAAGTCGTGGGTTCGAGCCCCTTACTGGCCAGGTCCTTTTCTCCTCTCTTACCAAAGCTGTTAGGTTCCTTTCCGTGGTGAGATGGGTTGTCATGCAACGCTGCCACATCGTGCCGACAGACAATTAAATGACAAAAATGAAGAGAGTTAAAGCAGCTGGAGAGGTTCTCTTACAACTTTTGAGCTGACACAGTTTTGGAAAATGTTTCCTTCACGCTGCACTGTACCATATAGGCAGCCAAGTGTCTCCAAAACAAAACAGAATTGACAGTCATATAATGTCCATTAACCCCGGTTTTAAACGCAGCATCATGTCTGCCATCATAAGAATATGAGTCCAATATTTTAGAATATAGTCAGAATGACTTCTAACCTTACCTGTGGTGTCTTTGATCCCTTTTGCTCAATGCATGGTGTACGTACTGCATACATGTGTCTTGAGAATGAGTAATGGGCCCCTGAGACAGTCATTTGCCTGTTTCACAAATGATCGTATTTTACTAGAGATTCTGTTTGGGATTCAGATGTGCATTCAGACAGCAATCCCTTTCAAGAAATGATACGTTCTGGATGAGGTCAAAGGTGCTGGAACACTGTATTTAGGATGTGTTTGCAGTGATTGTCTGTCTCCTGCTTCAACGCAGTGATATATAGATGTGCTCCTGTAATTTATTGGTACAAGCCCAGGGCAGTAAGCAGTCTGAGGATTTATTTCCATACGGCATAGAACAGTGAAGCAGTGAAGTAGTGCAACACACTGGATCATTATATTATTAGAATCTATTCTACTTAAATTATTACATTATACACAACTTGAGTTCATTTTAAAAATTAAAAGGTAATGAAAGGAATGCATTTTCATGAGAAAGATAATACCGATTTTTCATGTGATAATCTTCCTTATATCATGTCGTGCATCATTTGGACACTTTGTGGGCTTGAAATACAAAGAAAATCATGTTCTATGGTACAAAACAAATACAAAACTTAAGTTTTTATTTTAATTAGATTTGTTTATTAAGCATAAGCAATCATTTATTACATTAATATATGTGAAAATGACATTTTAGCACCATAATATTACATACAGGTCTCTAGCTTCAACACAGTGATATATGCTCAGTGATTTATTGGTACATGCCCAGGGCAATAATCAGAATTAGTATTTATTTCCATACGGGCTACAGGTAGTGTTGTGAAATACTTCAACACACTGGATCGCAGATTTAGACCCCCTGCACTCTTACTCCTTAAAAACCAAAGAAATGAAGATATGTAGCAATCACATTGTAACAGGGGTGACAGTGACTTAATGCTTATACTAGTGGACTTCTGGTACCTTTAGGGTACGGTGTTCCCTGAAGGGCTCTCAAACCCCGCATTTCAGATGCCTAGCTGTATCGCTGATGTGTTGCACCTCAGAATCACTTTTAAACCTTACCTCTGGTATCTTTAATCCCTATTGCTCAACGCATGGTGAAAGTATTGCATAAATGTGTCTGAAAATGAGCAATGGGCACCTGAGAGACTCATTTGCCTGTTTCACAAATGATCATATTTGACTAGAGATTCTGTTTGGGATTCAGTTGTGCATTCTGACAGCAATCTCTTTCAAAAAATGATTTTACCTTATCGCAGCTTTGCCCTTCTTGCCTCTTTGGACAATATCTCCATCTTGTGGTCGTTGTTGGTAATGTCTAGACAATATCTCCATCTTGTGGTCGTTGTTGGCAATGTTTTCTTATGCCCTTTTTTATTTCAATTCTCTATTAGTTGATTCTAGAATCTCTACAATAGAGTTGAAAACATCAGTTTTATAGCAGACAATATGACATTATTTATAGTCCAATTAGAAATTTATTACCCTGTTTTTAACATAATAACAAATTAAAATTGATTAAAACTAAGTTTGGAACACCAGGGAACATAAAAAATGATTTTTAGGAAAACCATGAGGTTCTCTGTGTCCGATGCCTGCAAGGGGAGAAAGCTAGAATCCTTTGATTTTTCAAAATTTGAAAATAAACATTATATAACAACAGCTTTCATTCCTAGGAGTGAAAAACAACCATTTTTGAAGACATATTAGTTTCTAAAACACTACAATAAAGTTAAAAACATCCATTTTATATCACATTATTTTTTGTGAAATAATTAAATTGGCTTATTTCTCTCGCATTAAATTGGCTACAAATGCAAGAATTCAACCAGATATTCTTGTAAAATGTATAGTGTTGCATTGCAGTTAGTTAATGTAGTTAGTCCATAGTCAGCAATCTAAACTTTATTGTTAAGCTTTAATGATTGATGTTGTACCAGTAACCTTTAGAAATACTATAGTACTTCACAAATGCTTTGTGTGTTTGGAAATCTTTTGAGTAAAAGCCTTATAAAAATAGGTTTAGTTTTTACAGGACATCACAAAGAAATAGGATGGTATAATTCTTATAATTGCTTAGTGATTGTATTTGGAAGATTATGCACTAAACAGACTTCAGGAATGCCAGTGGATCATTGTGCTATTTGGAATTATTCCAAAAATCAAGTGACCTCTTTGCTGAAGTATTTTTAGTATTATTTATTTAGTATTAATAAAGAATAGATTTATTAAAGTCATGCGATGTGCAAGCGGGATATGTAAAATAATTGAAAATAAAGTTTTTTATTATTGTTATAGAGAAACATGATCAGATTTTCCCTGGTTCAGAAAAAAAACGATTAAAATCTGTAATCTTTCCACTTGTATGTCATCAGACATTAACGAGTACAACCCCCCTCTCTGCCGGAGTGCTGGCTGTGACGAATTAAACCAATTTCACAGGTATTTTCAAAGTAGGAAGTACAGTGTTAACTAGTAGATGGCCTCCTCAATGAAATCGCTTCAACATGCTAATGCGTTGGTGTAACAGTCCGGGCGTGGCAAGCTTCCAATGTCAACTCGACTCGATTGGAAGACAATGAACGTATTTTAGCCCTAAATGAATTAATAGCAAACATGGTTTACATAAAAGACATTTTTCCAAGAAAGTTCATAATAATACGATCTATAGTTGAAATCTGAGCCTAAATATAAAGAAAAAAGCATTTTCAGAGAGCAATCACGCTGTGTTTATGTAGAAAAAGCGATTAGGTTTATGAGCAATCTAATTATCTATTCGCTTAAAACGCTATATAAAATAAAGTTTATTTAAAGATGAATGATAAGTGTCGCAGTTTAAATAATTTTCGTAGTAGGGCTTGGACAGATTCCAAGTGCATTTTTGCAATTTACGTTGCATTGTCCAATGTGATGTTGTAATACAGTTTAGAATACAGTAAGTCTAAACTGTATCAGCTTTATTTATGGGTTGCAATTTAGAAAAAGTCAAAAACCGCACTCAAAATGCAATTTAGAGCTTTCTGGCAAGAGGAGACACCCAAATTATAATGTAACATGCCACTGTTTGTGCATGAACAAAGTTATACTGCAATTTTCCTTAGATTCGCAATTAAAAAAAATAATTTTTTTGAATCCCCGGCCGAACACATTCCATTAGAATCAGCACTTTTATACAGTATATCGCCTTTAAACACATATATTTAAACACGCGTTTACGATTTAAATCAAAACGCGATTCAAATCAATATAAATGTTTATTTTGTAACGCATAGGTGACTATTCATTGTTATTAAAAAGACGTAAATTCGATCATGTTGTGATATTTAGAAATATAAATTTGTTTTGATGCGAGTGAGGTTTTATTTAATCTCTGACCAAGGGAAATGTTTCATTTTTTCAAAGAAATGTTTGTTAAAAATTAAAGTCATAGTTCCATGAGATTCAACCACAGACCATGTGACATAGGAGTCAGGAACCTAACCCACAGCACCACCAGCGCAGACACATGCTGAGGGCTGAAAAAGCACTACAGAAACATTATCGACTATAAAATAATGTAATTAGGCACAGAAGAAGTTTACAGCACAGTACAATAATAAATGCTGACCATGACTTTAGAAGCATAAATTACCTTACACTCAATTTAAACACAAGCTGTCTTTAGCCCTCTAAGCTGGTTCATACAGAAATGTAGAGAACCAGGCTCAGAACACACAGCTTCATTAGCGAATACATATGCAGAACAACTAGAGAAGATGTTTTACAGAGGATGGATTTTTAGAAACATCCCATCAGTGACATCACTGAAGTCAACTCCTAGGTAACTGTCGTGTGGATAGTTTCACAAGAATCAGACAAAGGTTTAAGCATCACTTATTTTAGATAAAACTGCAAAAAAACAACAACAACCCATAATGTACTTCTTTGCGGCTCTGTTTGCCCAAATCATATATTCACAACGTGAAATTAGAAAATAATATTACGTAACCAAAAACCGCAATATGGAAACAGAACCTGTGTAATTGTTGACAGATGATGTACTCGTAACATTTTTACAAGACGAACTACAACATTTAAAAAATGACTTGTATGTACTTGATATCTCTAATCAATCCACTGCACTGCATTAAAACAAAACGAAAACTAAAACGCCCTGGGCATACCGTTTCGCGCTTCTTATCAGTTGCTCAAAAGCAATTTGACCGTATGAAATGCATAATATAAACCTAGAAACATATACGTGAGGAGTATTTACGTAGTATCGGTGTCAAGACATACCTCTCAAATACTGTAAATCAAGTTAAAAATATCTCAAGACCGATTCTGGTCATAATGAAACCATGTTTCGTGTATGTTTTCTTTAAAGTACCGAGACCAGCCATATACTGTATGTTTATGTTCCAAAATTAATATCGTTTATGGCCTTCACACGTGTTGCAGTATGCTCCTATTCTTTTTATGCTCAGGCACTAAGATTTCCCTTCAGTGGTAAAATTCCAAATAAATATTCAATACTTAAACGGGCACAGTTAAGACATTACATATACATATACATATACATATACAAACTGTATACAGTACAGTTTGCATACGGTAATATGTTTATGTTCCTAAATCAACCTCTTTTATGAGCATGTGAAAGGCATGGTGAATCGATTCTCAAAAATTACTGTACTTTGCATGATTGGAAAAAAATGCGTGATTGCGAAATGCTGTGGTGTTACTTTTACAAAGACGGTCAATGAAAAAAATAATGTGGACCAGGGCAATACTTTGAGTTTACAGCTTGTCCAAGTTCATTTATTATTAATACTATTAGTAATATCTTCATTAAAGACTTTGATGGCTACAGCTCAAACATGAGAAGTTGAGCTTTATTAGCGCCACCTTGCGGAAATTCCGGATACTATTATTTTGCTAGCGGTATTTACCGGTAACTCGCGGTATTTACCGGTAACTTGTGGTAGACTGCGTACAGCGTACGCCCGCGCATTTTGAATGGCTGCATCTGTAGCAATCATATTGTAGCAGACACTCAATTGCCTGTTTCACAAATGATCATATTTTACTAGAGATTCTGTTTGGGATACGGATGTGCATTCTGACAGCAATCTCTTACAAAAAATGATTTTACCTTATCGCGGCTTTGCCCTTCTTGCCTCTTTGGACAATATCTCCATCTTGTGGTCGTTGTTGGTAATGTCTAGACAATATCTCCATCTTGTGGTCGTTGTTGGTAATGTCTTCTTATAGATAGATACTTTATTGATCCCGTGAGGGAAATTGCAGTGCAACAGCAGCTTAACACACACAACACAGCCACAGTGTAACAATTATATAATAATAGTACAATACTGTATATATACTGTATATATATATGAAACAGAAATAGAAACAGAAACAGGAATCGCTTACTACCTGGAGAATCTCTGTAGGAATATCTAGCATTTATCAATGGAAATAAAAGCTGCTTTAATACAGTGCATGTTCAAACTCAAACCCTCAGCTGCTGTTCTTGTTTGTTTTGGGACAAATTGCAACTGAGCATCGCATGAGCCGTTACGTACCCTTATCTGTTAGGGAATTTCAAGGGAGGAGTTAGGTCAGAATGGGTAGGCTGCAAAACAACAAGTAAAGATTTATTCCGAGATGAAACGTTGTGGCGGTTTTCTTATCTTTTCAGCATGGACTAAACTTTTACGTGTTCCTTATATGCTATATATGTATATATTAGCACCAATGTCGTTCTTAAAAACTAACATGAAATTGTCAGGGACATTCACCTATATACAAAGACGAGACAGACAAAGTAATAATTCTATATTAACGTGGCCTACATATTGACGCAATGATCGAACTAAGTGACGTGTTCTGATTCAGATCCCCTGCAGTTCATGCCAATTAGAACAATAGCAATGCTGAGTCCTCCCCACCCTACTGAGCACAAATTCAGCTGCTCTCCAGTTCTGTTCTGCATGTTTTTTCATTGCAATTGAGCTCGGAGCTGGAGATGATCTCCATACAGTTCTGTGTTAACTAGCCCGCACTTGCGTGCTAATTTACGGGTTGTGGCAGATGCTTTTCTATAGTTCATATACATGACGGCAACCTGTTACCGAGGAACCTGAGAGGTTTAAAAGCCTCACAAACCAGGCAGGACTCAAACCTACAATCTTCTGATCCAAAGTCAGACGCGTAATCCATTACGCCACTGGCCCATAGAACATGTGTTTGCATTCCACCACAGAGAGCTCTACACTGCTACCAGTAGTACACTTCCCCATCTAAATTTTCACAGCAAGAAACTTGTGTTTCCTACTATTTTTATCAGGTTTAAAATATCATCTCCTTAAAACAGAAAAAGTGTTGGTGTGTCGTGCTGAAATTCTGATTGATTTTGAATTCAAAGAAAAAAGGTTTTCTTCCAAAACACCGTGAAATTGTCACATCTTGCAGACAATAGGTGTATTCCATGTTGAAAAGAGAAGAAAGAAAACCATGGAGCCTTTTACAGGTGTGAGGCTTCTTCAGGTGTGAGAAGACCTCACGGCCGAAACGCTGTGTTTCCGTTCTTCTCTTTTCAGCATGCAATAAACCTATTACTTGTTCCTTTGCAGCCGAGGCATGCTGACGTAGCTACCCAGCTGAACATCTTGCAGACTCTACAGTACTTCTCTCCTGTAGAAGTAAAGCAGGGCTTGCTGGGTGAGCTTTTGCTCCGGTAAATTAGGTCACGTGTCATGTTAAATCACTTCTTCTAAACACAACATTTGCTGGTGCTAGCTTTCCCCATGAAAACAGACATTTCCCTTACAGTACATGACATATCGTTTTTATTCTATCAATAAGTATAGAAATAAAACAAAAGAAAAAATGTTGTCGCCAAAGAATGCACAGTTCTGTCGCCTTGGGGAGGTGTCAAGGGCATTGAGCTCCTTGGACATGAGAAGTGCCAGATAAATGCCATTTCTCATCATTTCTCTTGGCGTCAGTTCTGCTATTAAATGGGACGGAGGCAACGGGCTCAGAGAGCAGGTTAAGTGCACACCGAACGCAGATGTGTCCAAGTGTCTGTAAAAGCACGGTGCTCTGCTGGCGCTGTTCCCTAGTGGCTTAAAGTGCCTGCCTAGTAAGCAGGCGATCCTGGGTCTGAATACCAGCGGTGCCTCTCTCCGTGTCTTGTTGTGCCGCATGTCTCATTTCAGACAAACATGTACAGCTTGGTTCAGTTTAATGCAAGAATTCATTTCCTTTCTGGAATAACTTGTTTTTGAAGAAATCCATACAGCTTGTGAAAGATGAAATCCATTTCTTGGTTGTCAGTGGAAAAAGATTGCCGGCTGCAAGAAGCGCAAGTGATTGTTTTCTTTGACCATAAACCTGCAAATGTAGGGCGCACAAAAGACTGTCAGACTCTGTGGTGCTGAAAAGTTGGTGGTTCAAGCCCCTCCAGTATGCGTGTCTCAGTTTTTCCAATGTAAACATCATCACCATTGCTAAAGAAGATGGCGCAGAAGGCTCCACAGCCGAAACGTTGTGCTTCTTTTCTTCTCTTTTCAGCATGGAGTAAACCTTTGCTTTATCCTTTGCAGCCTAAGCATGCTGACGCAGCTACCTTTCTCTTAACACGCCTCAATCATTATTCACCAAAACGATCAGCAGAATAAGTCGCCTTTGTGGTGATGTCACTCCTCTGCTTCACAAATGTCCTTAGTGACGGGCCATTTCTTTCTGCCATTTTTCCGGAGCGGTTATTGATTGCTCCATCATTTCCCTCTTACTTTCCATCACTAGATTGAAAAAAAAAAACAGAAACAGGCTGACAGGACGACAATCAAATTGCAAAAACTCATCAAAGCACTCGATAGAGTATTTGAATCCACAAGTAGCTACGAGCAACTTTGTCCTGGCTTGCATGAAAGTCGGAAAATGTCAAAAAGAAAAAGATGGTGGCTTTTTCATATTCGTTCTTTTATTTTTAGTTCGTTGCTTCTTCTGTCCATTGTCCTCCTGCCTGGCTCTTGACCTGTGACTGTTTGAACGCACACAGTAGACTTTCATGCAGGGGATTTGTCCTGAGCCTCTGTGAAAGACCCACCCACCCCCATAAATAACTGCTCTAGAAACACATGAATGCAAAACTAAACCACAGCTTAAAGAGGAGCTTGTCATGACCGCCAGGCAGTTAAGACCAACTCTTAAGCAATCTAAACAGCACCAGCAGCGGGTGATTATTAACAAACGCCGCCGCACGAGTTAACCCACCTGCACACACTCCACCGTGCGGTACGCAGTGCTATTTTTACCATCTTTACCTGCTTCCCGCTGGTATTGAGTCTACTCCTTGAGAGCTCTACCTGGCGTTTTTTCCATTACCTCGTTTATTCTGGATATTGGACTCCCCTTCTGCCTTTTCGACTTTGGACCTCGCCTCTCACCTCGGACTGTTTGCCACCAGTGTTCTCCCTGGATTACGACTTACCTTACGCCTCTTGACCACGAAACAAAGCAAAGCAGAGCAAAACAAAATGAACAAACGAAAACCCTCACGTCCCGCACTTGCATATAACGCCGTTACGTGCCCAAGCGGTATTTTACGTCATCCTAGCACTGCACCCCGGGGCGTACGGTATATGGGAACGAGCACACGCCACGAATCATCTCGAATCACTCCCTACAGCTGTAAGGCACCTTGAAGCATGCACCCCCAACATTCTTCTTTGCGCATCTGTGAAAGGTAAACTCTTGAGCAAACTCTGAACCAGCTCTAAGGAAACTAATCTGATTAGACGTTACTTTGACTCATCTTTTAAGGGACCCTTGTTAATTGGAGAAATCAATGATTTCGAATGAATTCTGTATGCGTTAAAAGACAGCTATACACAGAAAACATGCAGGACACTTCTCATGATGTTTCCCGAGCCGAAACACAGTGCGTTTTTCCAAGCCATCTGACAAAGCCCGCCCACTGAAAACTGCAGCAAATCGTGTAAAGACGTTCAACTTTGTAACTACTGCACGCACAGGAAGCAGAATAAATTCCTCTTTTCAAACTGTCAAAGGTTTGCTTTGCGAACACTGCAGGACATCGCACAATCTCTTTTGAACGGGGACAAACGATTTCTTATGGGGCACAGTAAGTACAGACGTTTAAAAAGCTCCACTCATGCCGACGATGCAGCATGAAGAAGCGCAACCTAACGTTTGCATTCCTAGCAAATTCCTTTTATTTTTTGATAAATAAAGACAGTCTTGTTTAACAAACAACACACACAACATTTTACATTGTCAATTCAATTCAAATCAATGTATTTCTATATAGCGCCTTTCACAACAAGGTTGTCCCAAGGCACTTAACAATGCAAGTTGTTAAGAGCCTTGTGTCTAATATGCCGCCTAGGTAACGTGCTGTCTCTTTGAGGCAAATGTTTAAATCCTCTGAGTTAAGTGCTGAAGTTATAGTAGTCCTATCAGTATTGTTGCCTCCGATCAACAGATCCTCATTTTTCTCAGAGTTGAGTAACAAAAAGTTTTCACACATCCAAGTATTTCCTTCCTTAATGCATTTAACTAAACTGATAATAGAAGAGTTGTCGTTTGGTGTAAACAAAATGTTTATTTGAGTGTCATCAGCATATGAATGAAAGTTCATATTATTTTTTCAGATTATCCTACCTAGCAGCAGCATGTAGAGAGAGAGAGCAATATTGGTCCCAGCACTGATCTTCTGGTACCCCAAATTGAACTGGTGACATTGATGAAGCAGTACAATTATTAGATATTTGAACATAATGAAAACGATGAGTAAAATGTGAAGTAAACCACTGAAGGACGGTTCCAGATAAGCCAACCTCAAACTCAAGCCTGTGTAACAAAACAGAGAGGTCAACCGTGTCAAAGGCAGCTCTAAGATCTAGAAGCACAAGCACTGTTGCATTCCCCGCATCAGTAGCTAAGAGAATATCATTTACGACTCTTGTTAATGCAGTTTCAGAAACCAGACTGAAATTTCTCAAGTATATTATTTGAATCCAGATACGATTGACGTTGGGCAACAACTATTCTCCCAAGACTTTTAGATTGAAATGGGACCTTTGAGACAGGCCTGTAGTTGTTAAGAACTTGTGGATCCAAATTTGACTTCTTAAGGAGCGGTCTAACAACCGCTACCTTAAATTGATCAGGTACAACGCCTGACGCAAGCGATGCATTCATCATACTAATTATAGGTCCTGCCAGTCCTTCGAGGGAATCTTTGACTAGCTGAGTGGGGATGGGATCTAGCGAACAGGTGGTTGACTTTGTCTTACGTCTGTGTTCATGAGTCCACCATAAGAAAAAATCTGAACAGGAGTGGTGATCATGTGAGGTCACCATGGAGGAAACCACTGCTCTCCCCCCAAAAAAAACCACCACTGCCCCTCTCAAGTTTGCTAAAGACCACATGGATGTTCCACAACTCCTGGAACAATGTTCTGTGGACAGACGTGACAAAAGTTGAACTTGTTGGTAAATGTGCACAGCGTTATGTTTGGAGATAACAAAACACTGCATACCAACTCCAAAACCTCATCCCACCTGGGAAGCATGGCGGAGGCTGTACTGCTTGCAATCATCGAGGGACCGATGAATTCCAAGATGTATCAGGAAAATCTACAGCAGAACGTCAGGGTGTCTGCCTGTGATCTAAAACTCGAAAGACGCTGGGTCATGCAGCATGACAAAAACAAAGGAGTACATCAACAACAGAGTGGCTGAAACAAAAGAAATTCCGTATTTTGGGATGGCCAAGTAAGAGTCCTGACCCCAATCCCATTGAAGTGCTGTGGCGTGATCTGAAGCAGGCCGTTCAGTGCAAGACATCCCAAAAATATACATGAACTGAAACAGTTTTTCATAGAGGAATAGGCCAAAATACCTCCTAACCGCTGCTCAGGTCTGACCAGCCGCTACAGAAAGTGGGGGTTGAGGTTTTTGTCATAAAGGAGGTTCCACTAGCTCCTTAATATAAGGGTTCACGTACTTTTTCCATCAATGACCTTGATTGTTTAAACCATTTGGTCAATAAAGAAACAGCAATGTCAAATGTTGGGCGTGTGTTGTTTGTTAAATCAGACTCTCTTTATTAATTATTATGACTTAGATAAAGATAAGATCACATGTTAGGAGCCATTCATGCAGAAATCCACATCATTCCGAAGGGCTGTTTACAAAAGTTTTTCTCCCAACTGTATGTGAGAGAAAAGCAGAGACGCTCACTGAGTAAGGTGGGGTTGCAGCTTTGCAAATCAAAAGGACATTTGTACGCTCAAAATGGGACAGGAGCACCCCAGATGGGACTCAAACCCACAATCCCTGGCTTAGGAGGCCAGTGCCTTATCCATTAGGCCACTGCGCCACACTGGGTTGGGTCGATCATGCTGATGAAGAGCCAGTTTTTTTTTCCTTTGCTTTTTCAAAGGGATCCCCAAAATTAGGAAAGTTAGGCAGCAGAAGGTTTACTGTGACCTGAGAAGGACCGGCATCCAATCACGGTGGTACACACAGACACGCTCTCACTCATCTGAGCTACACGGCTACCAAGATGATCTCAGGTGCGCCGAGCTGGTACGGAACATATTGAACTGATCGACGGCGAATTGTCTCTCAGACAGGCTTTTCACCTCTGAGCTCCCTGACTGACAGTAATCAGCTAGGTAGTGAAACAGTCAGCTGCTTCTAAGCCTTAAACAGCTGCATCTCGGCGCTTCCACAGACAGATGATTTGAAAGCCAAACATCGCCCATTGGGAACACCTTACTATCACTAGTTTAAGAGACTCTTAAGGTCTTGCAGAGGTGCCTGTCTAATAGCATGCGCTTTGCAAGCTATAGGTGTTTAGGCTGAGGCAGAATGCCTGTTAACAAAATGTTTTTCTAAAGGGGCCTCGCACTCTTTTCCAAGCAATGGTCACCATCCCCACCGAGTGTCACAACGTAGTCATGTCCTAGGACATCACCTGTTAGTCTCCATTTGTCTGCCACCAACACTTTAGGTTACGGAGTCACAACCGCACCCCGGAGACCAGAGGAGCCGTTGGCGTTCTGGCGGCGCAGATTGGGCTGAAGGTGGGGCGCTTGAATCTCGCTGTTGGAGGCCGTCTGAAACTGACCCAAGCCTTTCCCTTGAATTAAATGTAAATAAGAAATGAACCCCAGATGCACATGGAATCAATCACGTGTTTCCTTTGAGCCGTTTTAGAGACTGCTCCAGAGTTTACCTTGCACAGATGCGCAAAGATTAATGATGGGGGTGCACGCTTCCAGGCGTCTTACAACTGTAGGGACTGTTTAGAGACAATTCGTAGCTTGTGCTCATTTCCCTCTATTCCCCGTGTTGCAGTGGTAGGATGACGTAAATTCCTGCTTCGACACGTAACGGCATTATAATCAAGTGCAGGAGCTGAGGGCTTTAGTTTTGTTTCGTTTTCCATGGCGTTCGTAAGCGCGCAAATCAAAGGCAATTCCTGCGTCTAACACGAATGTAAATGCTTTTGAAAGTGCAGTGTGGTGCAGCTTGTAAAATCCTTTTCCACATTTGTGGTTTGTTGATGTTTTTTCTGTCTGCCAAAGTTGCATTTTGACATCCGGACTGGGGGACTTTATCATTTGAACGTGAAGCCAGCCTTAAACCCTCTGAGGCGTGTCTGTCTGCCGGCACGAATCTTGTGTAAGGTATTTTTTTTTTAACGGAGAGCGACTTTAAAAAGGTTTCCGCAGCAACCTCGCACTCCGTGTTAGATTATAGGAGGAATGCGGCGGCAGCGAGCTCGCTTTTGTCATGGCCGAGTGGTTAAGGCGATGGACTCGAAATGCGTTGGGGACTCCCCGCGCAGGTTCGGAACTTGCCGACTCCGGCGTCTGCCGCAAGTCGCCTTGTGCCTGCGCGGCAAAGGCAAAGTGCCGCTTCTCCTTTCCCGGTACTATAAAAACGCTAAATCGCTTGGACCCGCTGCCATGGAAAGCAGTTCTTCAGATTACCACACATTCTGCGTTCGCACCTCTGGTGCTCTACTTATGCCTTTGAAAACCTAATGAATAAAGCTGAAAGAACCGACACGATATGTAGGTGCTCGTAAAGCACGCAGTAAAGAACTGTTAACAGCAAGGGTTTCAGTGGGTTAACTGAGGAGAAGGCGTGATCGCTAATTGTTGACTTTTTATTTGGTGTTAGAATCACTCTTACTGTGCATGACGTGCAACAAATGTAGCCACAGAAATTGCATCACGCTTTCATGTATGCTATTGCAGACACCAACGTTGCCTAGATAGAAAACCGAAATAGCCGTGGGTTTGCTTGCTGGTCTGAAGGATCTCTCTTCGAATCTCTATCATTTGTCAATGGAAGTAAAAGGCGCTGCAATCTCATACGTTCAGAATCAAACCCGCAGCTGTTGTTCGACTTTATTTCTTGACTAATTACAACTGAGTGTCGCATGAGCAGTTACGTAAACTTGTCTGGTATATTTGAACACAAATGCCGTTCTTCAATTAAAACTAACAGTACATTGTCAGGGACATTCAGTTCTATACAAACAAGAGACAGACAAGAGAATATTTCTACCTTTCATGTGGACTACGTGTTGACTTACTGATCGGAATAATTGAAAAGTTCGGGTTCATAGCCGATGCAGTGCGTGCTAATTAGAACAACAGCAACGATGAGCTCTCAGCACCGTACTGAGCCCAGGTGTTTTTCTAAAGCTGTCAGGTGCAGTTCATTTACATGAAGGAAATCTCTTACTGGGTACGATTACAATACAGTAAGTAGCACAGGCTACTTAGGGAGTAGCCTGATGCGTTTAAAAACGACCCGAGCCAGGCAGAAGTCGAACCTACAATCTCCTGATCCGTAGTCAGATGTGTTATCCATTGCACCACTGACCCTGGTGCAACACTGCAGGACTGCAACCCGGTGAGCTCAGCACTGCAACTAGTAAAATACCCCCGGTCCATTCTTTTACAAAAGTGAGAAACACCTGTTTTCTACATTTTGTCTGTTTTAAAACCATATCTCTTTAAACCAAACCAAGAGTTTGTCTTTTGCTTTGATATTCTGATTCATTTCGATTTCAAAGAAAAAAAAACTACCTTCCAAAGCATCATAAAATTGTCCCTTCTTCCAGACTCTACTTCTCTCTTGTAGTAGTACAGCAGACCTTTCCAGGTGAGCAGATCACAGAGTCCGAAATGAGCTTCCTCCATCAAGCAAAGTACCTGAACATGACTCTGTCATCATAAAAGCGCCCCTGTAATAAAGAAATTCAATCTGAAATCAAGAGGGCAGTTGCCTACTGAAATACAAGAAGTCATCAATTTTAACCTAGCAACACATTAAAGGCTGCATCTATACAAGTACGATTCTAGAAATGCTCACCAGATTACGTTTTAAGAAGGAACTGCGCTTCAGGTTCTGCCGAGATCTTAACTCGGATGGCAGGATTCAGAGTCCGGAGTGCGGACTGATTGCTCACGGAGGGTCCATATACTGTGGATCCCTCAGTGATCTTCCGCGTGTTCAAACAGCCAGCGTGTGACTCCCCTGTCCCCGTGACCTCATTGCTCTGCTCTCTCCTCTGTGCAGCCGAGCCCGATTCACGGTAAAGTGAAAAAAAATATCCCCTCAACGTGAGATTTACTCTGGAGCGAGGATAGATGTTACCTTTTTATCATTGAACAGGATGTATGTGATGTGGCGACTAGGTTCAATTTTGTATCCTCTTTAAAAGATTAAGGACTGGGGTGAGCGTGATTTACCACCCTTTCAGCTAAGAACCCGACGTGCGCACCGTTTAAGCTGCATAGACTCGGTCGTTTAACTCTTCTCCATTAGCAGGGTTAAGGTTAAAGAAAAAAAACATTGCTGACTTCTTTTTTTTTTGCCAGCTGCTAGCGCTGATTAGCAAGGTTTGTATTTCATGTTTTGCAAGTTGCATCCATTTTAAGAAAAACAAGTCGTGTTAAAGACAGGAAATGAATACTTGCATTTAATTAAGTCTAGCCGTAGGCGGTTATCCACTGGGATTCAGACCCAGGGTCTCCTGTTTACTAGACAGGCGCTTTAACCAACTAAGCCACAGCGCCCCGGGAGTGCTGTCCTTTTGCAGCCACTTGGACACACCACTCAGACACATCTGCATTCGGTGTGTGCTCCGCCTGCTCGCTAAGCAAGTTGCCACCTTTACATACAATAGCAACATCGACACCAAGAGAAAGGATATCAAATGGCTTTTATCTGGAACTTTTCATGTCCAAGGAGCTCAATGTGCTTTCTGTGTACAACAGGGCCACTGAACTCCACGCTGGCCACTGAACCACAGCAGTGGCTTGCTGGCTTGACATCTCCCAAGGAAAATGTTGAAATCGCATGTGGAACAGGAAAATGACCCTCGAGTACGAGGGAAAAAAAAGAAAAAGATCATCTGGAGCGCGCCAACCCAGTTGGGACAGCCCAGTTTTGTTGACGAAGTGGCCGAGTGGTTAAGGCGATGGGTTGCTAATCCATTGTGCTTTGCACGCATGGGTTCAAATCCCATCCTTGTCTGTTTCCATTCTGTTTTTGATCCCTATTGCTCAATGCACAGTGAAAGCATTGCATACATGTGTCTGACAATGAGAAATGGGCCCCTGAGACAGTCATTTGCCTGTTTCACAAATGATCGTATTTTACTAGAGATTCTGTTTGGGATTCAGATGTGCATTCGGACAGCAATCCCTTTCAAGAAATGATACGTTCTGGATGAGGTCAAAGGTGCATCATTTGGACACTTTGTGGGCTTGAAATACAAAGAAAATCATGTTCTATGGTACAAGATAAATACAAAACTTAAGCTTTTATTATAATTAGATTTGTTTATAAAGCATAAGCAATCATTTATTACATTAATATATGTAAAAATAACATTTTAGCATCATACGTTTAGTATATTTAGTCCCTAATGCTGAAAGAAATGATCATAGAACATGACTTCTAACCTTACCTGCGGTGTTTTTGATCCCTATTGCTCAATGCACAGTGAAAGCATTGCATACATGTGTCTGACAATGAGAAATGGGCCCCTGAGACAGTCATTTGCCTGTTTCACAAATGATCGTATTTTACTAGAGATTCTGTTTGGGATTCAGATGTGCATTCGGACAGCAATCCCTTTCAAGAAATGATACGTTCTGGATGAGGTCAAAGGTGCTGGAACACTGTATTTAGGATGTGTTTGCAGTTATTCTGTGTTTCTAGCTTCAACCCAGTGATATATATACAGTGCCTTGCGAAAGTATTCGGCCCCCTTGAACTTTTCAACCTTTTGCCACATTTCAGGCTTCAAACATAAAGATATACATTTTTTATTTTATGTGAAGAATCACCAACAAGTGGGACACAATTGTGAAGTGGAACGAAATCTATTGGATTTTTGAAACTTTTTTAACTAATAAAAAAATGAAAAGTGGGGCGTGCAAAATTATTCGGCCCCTTTACTTTCAGTGCAGCAAACTCACTCCAGAAGTTCAGCGAGGATCTCTGAATGATCCAATGTTGTCCTAAATGACTGATGGTGATAAATAGAATCCACCTGTGTGTAATCAAGTCTCTGTATAAATGCACCTGCTCTGTGATAGTCTCAAGGTTCTGTTGAAAGCGCAGAGAGCATCATGAAGACCAAGGAACACACCAGGCAGGTCCGTAATACTGTTGTGGAGAAGTTTAAAGCCGGATTTGGATACAAAAAGATTTCCCAAGCTTCAAACATCCCAAGGAGCACTGTGCAAGCGATCATCTTGAAATGGAAGGAGTATCAGACCACTGCAAATCTACCAAGACCTGGCCGTCCCTCTAAACTTTCAGCTCAGACAAGGAGAAGACTGATCAGAGATGCAGCCAAGAGGCCCATGATCACTCTGGATGAACTGCAGAGAACTACAGCTGAGGTGGGAGAGTCTGTCCATAGGACAACAATCAGTCTTACACTGCACAAATCTGGCCTTTATGGAAGAGTGGCAAGAAGAAAGCCATTTCTCAAAGATATCCATAAAAAGTCTCGTCTAAAGTTTGCCACAAGCCACCTGGGAGACACCCCAAACATGTGGAAGAAGGTGCTCTGGTCAGATGAAACCAAAATCGAACTTTTTGCCCACAATGCAAAACGATATGTTTGGCGTAAAAGCAACACAGCTCATCACCCTCAACACACCATCCCCACTGTCAAACATGGTGGTGGCAGCATCATGGTTTGGGCCTGCTTTTCTTCAGCAGGGACAGGGAAGATGGTTAAAATTGAGGGGAAGATGGATGCAGCCAAATACAGGACCATTCTGGATGAAAACCTGTTGGAGTCTGCAAAAGACCTGAAACTGGGACGGAGATTTATCTTCCAACAAGACAATGATCCCAAACATACAGCAAAATCTACAAAGGAATGGTTCACAAATAAACGTATCCAGGTGTTTGAATGGCCAAGTCAAAGTCCAGACCTGAATCCAATCGAGAATCTGTGGAAAGAGCTGAAAACTGCTGTTCACAAACGCTCTCCATCCAACCTCACTGAGCTCGAGCTGTTTTGCAAGGAAGAATGGGCAAGAATTTCAGTCTCTCGATGTGCAAAACTGATAGAGACATACCCCAAGCGACTTGCAGCTGTAATCGCAGCAAAAGGTGGCTCTACAAAGTATTAACGCAAGGGGGCCGAATAATTTTGCACGCCCCACTTTTCATTTTTTTATTAGTTAAAAAAGTTTCAAAAATCCAATAGATTTCGTTCCACTTCACAATTGTGTCCCACTTGTTGGTGATTCTTCACATAAAATAAAAAATGTATATCTTTATGTTTGAAGCCTGAAATGTGGCAAAAGGTTGAAAAGTTCAAGGGGGCCGAATACTTTCGCAAGGCACTGTATATATGCTCACTGATTTTTTGGTACATGCCCAGGGCAATAATCATTATGAGGATTTATTTCCATATGTGCTAGAGGTAGTGTTGTGAAATTTTTCAACACACTGGATCGCAGGTTTAAACCTGCACTCTTACTCCTTAAATACCAACAAATGCAGATATGTAGCAATCATATTGTAGCGGACACTCATTTGCCTGTTTCACAAATGATCATATTTTACTAGAGATTCTGTTTGGGATACGGATGTGCATTCTGACAACAATCTCTTTCAAAAAATGATTTTACCTTATCGCAGCTTTGCCCCTCTTGCCTCTTTGGACAATATCTCCATCTTGTGGTCATTGTTGGTAATGTCTAGACAATATCTCCATCATGTGGTCGTTGTTGGTAATGTCTTCTTATGCCCTTTTTTATTTCAATTCTTTATTAGTTGATTCTAGAATCTCTACAATAGAGCTGAAAATATCAGTTTTGTAGCAGACAATATGACATTAGTTATAGTCCAATTAAGACTTTATTACCCTGTTTGTAACATAACAAATTAAAATTGATTAAAACTAAGTTTGGAACACCAGGGAACATAAAAAATGATTTTTAGGAAAACCATGAGGTTCTCTGTGTCCAATGCCTGCAAGGGGAGAAAGCTAGAATCCTTTGCTTTTTCAAAATTTGAAAATAAACATCATATAACAACAGCTTTCATTCCTAGGAGTGAAAAACAACCATTTTTGAAGACATATTAGTTTCTAAAACACTACAATAAAGTTAAAAACATCCGTTTTATATTACTTTTAGTATTTTTAGTGAAATTAGTCATTTATTGCACTATTTTTAATATAATCTCTAATTAAAAGTGAATAGAATTAAGTTTGGAGCAACAAGGAACACAAAAAAAAAAGATTTTAAGGAAAAAAAATGATGTCTTCTGTGCCAGGTCCTGCAAGGGGAGAAAGCTAGAATCCTACCCAGGCTCCTGGAGCTCTGTCCTGGCTAAAGGAGGGTGAATCCATCCCCTTCAAAGCTCCATGAAAAAATGATCATTTAAAATTTGAAAAAATAAACATGATATAACAACAGCTTTCATTCCTAGGAGTGAAAAATAACCATTTTTGAAGACATAGTAGTTTCTAAAACACTACAATAAAGTTGAAAACATCCGTTTTATATTACATTATTTTTTGTGAAATTAGTCATTTATTGCACTATTTTTAATAAAATCTCTAATTAAAAGTGATTAAAATTAAGTTTGGAACAACAAGGAACACACAAAAAAAAAAAAAGATTTTAAGGAAAAAAATGATGTCTTCTGTGCCAGGTGCCTGCAAGGGGAGAAAGCTAGAATCCTACCCAGGCTCCTGGAGCTCTGTCCTGGGTAAAGGAGGGTGAATCCATCCCCTTCAAAGCTCCATGAAAAAATGATATTTTTAAATCTGAAAAAAAACATTATAGAACAACATCTCTTGGTCCACAGAGTGCAAAAATCCAACTTTGAAGAAAATCCATTGACTGATCCCCGAATCCTGAAGTTTCTTCGCATGATATCGGGCTTGCAACCACTTTCTGGAAAATGAAAAATGCCAAAAATGAAAAAAAAGTTATCAATTCTAGAGCCTAAGAGGAAAATAAGACAAATGTATATCTCCAAATAATTTTATGTGCTTCAGAAGAGCCCAGGAAAGTTTTTTGCATACATGAAACCATGCCCGTTTGCACGTAAGCAGACATGGTTGCACACACGACTGCATGAAAGCACGCGTGCATGCAAAATCATCCTGTTAAGCATTTGAAAAGCCGCACCACGGCGCACTTGAAATAGCTCTTACATTAGTGGTAGACGCAGGAATCGCCTTTTTATTTACGCTCTTACCGACGCGATGGAAAGCAAAACAAAGCAAAGCAGAGCAAAATAAAATGAACAAACGAAAACCCTCACGTCCCGCACTTGCATATAAAGCCGTTACGTGCCCAAGCGGTATTGTACATCATCCTAGCACTGCACCCCAGGGCGTACGGTATATGGGAACGAGCACACGCCACGAATCGTCTCGAATCACTCCCTACAGCTGTAAGGCGCCTTGAAGCGTGCACCCCCAACATTCTTCTTTGCGCATCTGTGAAAGGTAAACTCTTGAGCAAACTCTGAACCAGCTCTAAGGAAACTAATCCGATTAGACGTTACTTTGACTCATCCTTTAAGTGACCTTTGTTAATTGGAGAAATCAATGATTTCGAATGAATTCTGTATGCGTTAAAAGACAGCTATACACAGAAAACATGCAGGAAACTGCTCATGATGTTTCCCGAGCCGAAACACAGTGCGTTTTTCCAAGCCATCTGACAAAGCCCGCCCACTGAAAACTGCAGCAGATCGTGCAAAGACGTTCAACTTTGTAACTACTGCACGCACAGGAAGCAGAATAAATTCCTCTTTTCAAACTGTCAAAGGTTTGCTTTGCGAACGCTGCAGGACATCGCACAATCTCTTTTGAACGGGGACAAACGATTTCTTTTGAGGCGCACTAAGTACAGACGTTTAAAAAGCTCCACTCTTGCCGACCATGCAGCATGAAGAAGCGCAACCTAACGTTTGCATTCCTAGCACTGTTGCAACCTAGCACTGTTGCATTCCGCGCATCAGTAGCTAAGAGAATATCATTTAAGGCTCTTGTTAATGCTGTTTCAGAAACCAGACTGAAATTTCTCAAGTATATTATTTGAATCCAGATACGATTGACGTTGGGCAACAACTATTCTCTCAAAACTTTTAGATTGAAATGGGACCTTTGAGACAGGCCTGTAGTTGTTAAGAACTTGTGGATCCAAATTTGACTTCTTAAGGAGCGGTCTAACAACCGCTACCTTAAATTGATCAGGTACAACGCCTGACGCAAGCGATGCATTCATCATACTAATTATAGGTCCTGCCAGTCCTTCGGGGGAATCTTTGACTAGCTGAGTGGGTATGGGATCTAGCGAACAGGTGGTTGACTTTGTCTTACGTCTGTGTCCATGAGTCCACCATAAGAAGAAATCTGAACAGGAGTGGTGATCATGCGAGGTCACCACGGAGGAAACCACTGCTCTCCCCCCCAAAAAAACCACCACTGCCCCTCTCAAGTTTGCTAAAGACCACATGGATGTTCCACAGCAACTCCTGGAACAATGTTCTGTGGACAGACGTGACAAAAGTTGAACTTGTTCAACTCAAAATCAAAGGATTCTAGCTTTCTCCCCTTGCAGGCATTGGACACAGAGAACCTCATGGTTTTCCTAAAAATCATTTGTTATGTTCCCTGGTGTTCCAAACTTAGTTTTAATCAATTTTAATTTGTTATTATGTTAAAAACAGGGTAATAAGTTTCTAATTGGACTATAAATAATGTCATATTGTCTGCTATAAAACTGATGTTTTCATCTCCATTGTAGAGATTCTAGAATCAACTAATAGAGAATTAAAATAAAAAAGGGCATAAGAAGACATTACCAATAACGACCACAAGATGGAGATGTTGTCTAGACATTACCAACAACGACCACAAGATGGAGATATTGTCTAGACATTACCAACAACGACCACAAGATGGAGATATTGTCCAAAGAGGCAAGAAGGGCAAAGCCGCGATAAGGAGATTGCTGTCAGAATGCACATCCGGATCCCAAACAGAATCTCTAGTCAAATATGATCATTTGTGAAACAGGCAAATGAGTCTCTCAGGTGCCCATTGCTCATTTTCAGACACATTTATGCAATACTTTCACCATGCGTTGAGCAATAGGGATTAAAGATACCAGAGGTAAGGTTTAAAAGTGATTCTGAGGTGCAACACATCAGCGAAACAGCTAGGCATCTGAAATGCGGGGTTTGAGAGCCCTTCAGGGAACACCGTACCCTAAAGGTACCAGAAGTCCACTAGTATAAGCATTAAGTCACTGTCAGCCCTGTTGCAATGTGATTGCTACATATCTTCATTTCTTTGGTTTATAAGGAGTAAGAGTGCAGGGGGTCTAAATCTGCGATCCAGTGTGTTGAAGTATTTCACAACACTACCTGTAGCCCGTCTGGAAATAAATCCTCATTCTGATTATTGACCTGGGCATGTACCAATAAATCACTGAGTATATATATATATCACTGTGTTGAAGCTAGAGACCTGTATGTAATAATATGATGCTAAAATGTTATTTTCACATGTAAGAAAACCGGCTCAGGGACGCCAAATATGTAATGTTGCCATAGCAAAATTAAATGTAGTGGCTCTCTGAAGGCACCAGTTCTGTAGGGTTTGGGCATTTACTGAGACAATTATTAATTGTAGCAGTAAATCACAAAGTTGATTCTTTTGATGGCTTTAGAATCCAACCATGTGACATAACTCAAACAACGCGCACACACAGGTACTAATACACGAGGATACATTTATTAATACATAAAATATGCATGTAAACCTAACAGATCTTATTGTTCGTTTTGTTTTGCTCTGCTTTGCTTTGTTTTGCTTTCCATCGCGTTGGTAAGAGCGTAAATAAAAAGGCGATTCCTGCGTCGACCACTAATGTAAGAGCTATTTCAAGTGCGCCGTGGTGCGGCTTTTCAAATGCTTAACAGGATGATTTTGCATGCACGCGTGCTTTCATGCAGTCGTGTGTGCAACCATGTCTGCTTACGTGCAAACGGGCGTGGTTTCATGTATGCAAAAAACTTTCCTGGGCTCTTCTGAAGCACATAAAATTATTTGGAGATATACATTTGTCTTATTTTCCTCTTAGGCTCTAGAATTGATAACTTTTATTTCATTTTTGGCATTTTTCATAATTTTCCAGAAAGTGGTTGCAAGCCCGATATCATGCGAAGAAACTTCAGGATTCGGGGATCAGTCAATGGATTTTCTTCAAAGTTGGATTTTTGCACTCTGTGGACCAAGAGATGTTGTTCTATAATGTTTTTTTTCAGATTTAAAAATATCATTTTTTCATGGAGCTTTGAATGGGATGGATTCGCCCTCCTTTAGCCAGGACAGAGCTCCAGGAGCCTGGGTAGGATTCTAGCTTTCTCCCCTTGCAGGCACCTGGCACAGAAGACATCATTTTTTTCCTTAAAATCTTTTTTTTTGTGTTCCTTGTTGTTCCAAACTTAATTCTAATCACTTTTACTTAGAGATTATATTAAAAATAGTGTAATAAATGACTGATTTCACTAAAAATAATGTAATATAAAACTGATGTTTTTAACTTTATTGTAGTGTTTTAGAAACTACTATGTCTTCAGAAATGGTTATTTTTTACTCCTAGGAATGAAAGCTGTTGTTATATGATGTTTATTTTCAAATTTTGAAAAAATCAAAGGATTCTAGCTTTCTCTCCTTGCAGGCATCGGGCACAGAGAACCTCATGGTTTTCCTAAAAATCATTTGTTATGTTCCCTGGTGTTCCAAACTTAGTTTTAATCAATTTTAATTTGTTATTATGTTAAAAACAGGGTAATAAGTTTCTAATTGGACTATAAATAATGTCATATTGTCTGCTATAAAACTGATGTTTTCAACTTCATTGTAGAGATTCTAGAATCAACTAATAGAGAATTGAAATAAAAAAATGGCATAAGAAGACATTACCAACAACGACCACAAGATGGAGGTATTGTCTAGACATTACCAACAACGACCACAAGATGGAGATATTGTCCAAAGGGGCAAGTAGGGCAAAGCCGCGATAAGGTAAAATCATTTTTTGGAAGAGATTGCTGTCAGAATGCACATCCGTATCCCAAAGATAATCTCTAGTAAAATATGATCATTTGTGAAACAGGCAAATGAGTGTCTGCTACAATATGATTGCTAGATATCTGCATTTGTTAGTTTTTAAGGAGTAAGAGTGCAGGGGGTTTAAGCCTGCGATCCAGTGTGTTGAAGTATTTCACAACACTACCCCTAGCACATCTGGAAATAAATCCTCATAATGATTATTGCCCTGGGCATGTACCAAAAAATCAGTGAGCATATACATATATCGCTGTGTTGAAGCTAGAGACACAGAATAAGTGCAAACACATCCTAAATACAGTGTTCCTGCACCTTTGACCTCATCCAGAATGTATCGTTTTTTGAAAGGGATTGCTGTCGGAATGCACAACTGAATCCCAAACAGAATCTCTAGTCAAATGTGATCATTTGTGAAACAGGCAAATGAGTCTCTCAGGTGCCCATTGCTCATTTTCAGACACAATTATGCAATACTTTCACCATGCGTTGAGCAATAGGGATTAAAGATACCAGAGGTAAGGTTTAAAAGTGATTCTGAGGTGCAACACATCAGCGATACAGCTAGGCATCTGAAATGCAGGGTTTGAGAGCCCTTCAGGGAACACCTTACCCTAAAGGTACCAGAAGTCCACTAGTATAAGCATTAAGTCACTGTCACCCCTGTTACAATGTGATTGCTACATATCTTCATTTCTTTGGTTTTTAAGGAGTAAGAGTGCAGGGGGTCTAAATCTGCGATCCAGTGTGTTGAAGTATTTCACAACACTACCTGTAGCCCGTCTGGAAATAAATCCTCATTCTGATTATTGACCTGGGCATGTACCAATAAATCACTGAGCATATATATATATATATCACTGTGTTGAAGCTAGAGACCTGTATGTAATAATATGATGCTAAAATGTTATTTTCACATATATTAATGTAATAAATTATTGCTTATGCTTTATAAACAAATCTAATTAAAATAAAAGCTTAAGTTTTGTATTTATCTTGTACCATAGAACATGATTTTCTTTGTATTTTAAGCCCACAAAGTGTCCTTTGATCTCTATTCTGTGGTAATCCACGATGACCCCGTTCTTCAGGTGATTCATCATGTCCTCCCTCGCCTGTTGAGAGGCCATCCTGATCTCTTCTGCCGTGGCGTGCTTCATAAACGCCCTCTTCAAATGAGCAGGAAGCTGATCAAAAGTATTCAGGCACATCTTGCACACCAGGGGAATCCTCGCGGGTTTCCTTTGAAAATAAATAATACCATCTGTGTATAGAAACAAGCTAAGACTGATTTATTAAATTATCCTTAAAATTCTCTCTCATAGTTTGAGCATAATGATTTTATTGCATTTATATAAGAATTGCTCATTGCTCCAAAATAAATAATGGTTTCATAAAAAATTGAACACTTACTTGGTCTCAGTCACAGACTTTCCAATAGAAGCCATTGTGGAGTTCAGCAACTGCAGGTCCTAGAAGTGGGGAAGGAATTTTAAAAGAGAAATTGAATTACAATACAGAAGGAATGGCTGAGGGTTCACTGAAATATATAAATATACAAATTCCAAAGACTGAGTCCATATAGAAACAACTACTTTTCATTTTCAGTATAAGAAAAAAAAAACATTATCTTCCAAAGCATCATAAAATTGTCCCTTCTTCCAGACTCTACTTCTCTCTTGTAGTAGTACAGCAGACCTTTCCAGGTGAGCAGATCACAGAGTCCGAAATGAGCTTCCTCCATCAAGCAAAGTACCTGAACATGACTCTGTCTTCATAAAAGCGCCCCTGTAATAAAGAAATTAAATCCAAAATCAAGAGGGCAGTTGCCTACTGATTTCGTACTAATCGTACTTGTATAGTTGTATCTATACAAGTGCGATTCTAGAAATGCTCACCAGATTACGTTTTAAGAAGGAACTGCGCCTCAGGTTCCGCCGAGATCGTAACTCGGATGGCAGGATTCAGAGTCCGGAGTGCGGACTGATGGCGCACGGAGGGTCCACATACTGTGGATCCCTCAGTGATCTTCCGCGTATTCAAACCGCCAGCGTGTGACTCCCCTGTCCCCGTGACCTCATTGCTCTGCTCTCTCCTCTGTGCAGCCGAGCCCGACTCACGGTAAAGTGAAAAAAAAAGATGCCCTCAACATGAGATTTACTCTGGAGCGAGGATAGATGTTACCTTTTTATCATTGAACAGGATGTATGTGATGTGGCGACTAGGTTCAATTTTGTATCCTCTTTAAAAGATTAAGGACTGGGGTGAGCGTGATTTACCACCCTTTCAGCTAAGAACCCGACTTGCGCACCGTTTAAGCTGCATAGACTCGGTCATTTAACTCTTCTCCATTAGCAGGGTTAAGGTTAAAGAAAAAAAACATTGCTGACTTCTTTTTTTTTTGCCAGCCGCTAGCGCTGATTAGCAAGGTTTGTATTTCATGTTTTGCAAGTTGCATCCATTTTAAGAAAAACAAGTCGCGTTAAAGACAGGAAATGAATATTTGCAAGTCTAGCCGTAGGTGGTTGTCTGGAAGGACCAGTTCTGTTTGAGAAGACAGAACAAAGAAGGCACTGCTGGGATTTGAATCCAGGATCTCCTGTTTACTAGGCAGGTGCTTTAACCAACTAAGCCACGGTGCCCCGGGAGCACTGTCCTTTTGCAGCCACTTGGACACACCACTCAGACACATCTGCATTCGGTGTGTGCTCCGCCTGCTCGCTGAGCAAGTTGCCACCTTTACATACAATAGCAACATCAACACCAAGAGAAAGGATGACAAATGGCTTTTATCTGGAACTTTTGATGTCCAAGGAGCTCAATGTGCTTTCTGTGTACAACAGGGCCACTGAACTCCACACTGGCCAGTGAACCACAGCAGTGGCTTGCTGGCTTGACATCTCCCAAGGAAAATGTTGAAATCACATGTGGAACAGGAAAATGACCCTCGAGTACGTGGGGAAAAAAAGAAAAAGATCATCTGGAGCGCGCCAACCCATGTCCGGACAGCCCAGTTTTGTCGACAAGGTGGCTGAGTGGTTAAGGTGATGGACTGCTAATCCATTGTGCTCTGCAGGCATGGGTTCGAATCCCATTCTCATCGGTCTCCATGACTGACACGTATGCCTGTTCGACGTCGGCCCTCCTGTTGTTTGCTCCGGTGCTAGAGCTGTACATTTTCTAGCAGTGGCTGAACATGGTATAGTAGGCCAACGTCGGTATCGAGCAGTGACAGTAACAGTACTTACTGCGCCCCATAAGAAATCGTTTGTCCCTGTTCAAAAGAGATTGTGCGATGTCCTGCGGCGTTCGTAAAGCAAACCTTTGACAGTTTGAAAAGAGGAATTTATTCTGCTTCCTGTGCGTGCAGTAGTTACAAAGTTGAACGTCTTTACACGATCTGCCGCAGTTTTCAGTGGGCGGGCTTTGTCAGATAGCTTGAAAAAACGCACTGTGTTTCAGCTCGGGAAACATCATGAGCTGTGTCCTGCATGTTTTCTGTGTATAGCTGTCTTTTAACGCATACAGAATTCATTCAAAATCATTGATTTCTCCAATTAACAAGGGTCCCTTTTTGAACCTGCGAGAAGCATTCTTTCAATGTAACAGATTTACTCCGGGGAAAAGCAGCATGACATTGAGAGTAGCTCAAGCTTTCAGCACCTGTATCGGACTGCGTGTTTGCAGACACCGCTCAGAATCCCCTGTAAGATTCTCCTTCAATTCCGTTTTTCAGTGCTTTAGCTCTTTCAAAAGGCTTCACTTTGCTAGTCACAATCCAAGGCTCATGACAGCATTTGAAAACATTCGCCACTGCGTTGGCCGGGAATCGAACCCGGGTCAACTGCTTGGAAGGCAGCTATGCTCACCACTATACCACCAACGCACACCCACAGGAAGCCTGCAGGACACCACCAGAGAATGCTTTTTTTAATTTTTTTTTTATTAAACAGAATTTACAAATACAAATACAACAAGAGGATCAGAGTCATGTACAAGAGAAAAAAAACGCAGCAGAAAAAAGCATTTAACTACCAGAGGTAATTAAGTAATTATGTGATCAAATTGTATATTTTACACGTATCATATTTTCCTTGCTTTAATATTTCTCAATTATTTATAAACTTTAGTTTCAACATGCATGCGTTTCCTGTAAAAAATAAAACTCAGCACACAGTTTTTCTTTTAACAACATTTCGAGTACCTCTGGCATTCATGAAAAAGACATACACAAAAGCAAATAACTAACTCTAAGACTGTCTAAACTATTGAGTTTTTCAAAGAACCAGAACTATAACAGTCCTTAACACTTAACTACACCATTCCAAACTAACACTAAAGAAACACTAGTATATACTGGTATAACAAATATAACCAAACATAATCATTAACTGAGCAGTCACTGGGAGCAAATCTCCTTCCCGTCCACAAAGGCCCTCGCTCCCACAAAGTAGGCTCTCCTCCCCTCTCTTCTGGCAGCTTCAACCTGGGGCCACAGCTGGTTCCTGGTACTCCTGTCCGCGGCAGACAGGTCCTCTGCAAACCTCAGTTTGTTCCCATTCAAATACTCATTCCCCCTCGCCGCTCGCCACAGCATGTCCCTCGCCGTCCTCTTGGTGAACTGTATTATAATCGATCTGGGGCGCACTTGCCCAGACATGTTCGCTCTCCCGAGCCTGTGAACAAAGTCAATGGCCGATATTACGTCCTCCTGGTCCGGCAGGGTCCTTTTACAGATACCCTTCACTGTTGCAACAAGGTCCTTATCACGTTCCTCTTTAACTCCAAATAATTTTAAATTCCATCATCGACGGTATCTATCTACATCGTTCACTTTCAATTCAAGTTCTTTAATATGCTTTTCTTGTTTGGTATTTACTTGTTTAAGAACTTTTACTTCACTCTTTAAGTACGCTGGGCAAACGTCCCGAGATCGAATTCTTCCGCGACGGGGGTACCTTTAAAGCGGAGACGACGGCACCGAAAATTTTTGGCGCGCCCTCTCTTTAAAGCCCTGGCCAAATACGAAGACAGTACGTACAGTTATAATTCAAACGGAATTAAAAACTACACATCCCAGTTACCATGGTGGTGCTTGTGATCATTGCGTTTAACCAACGAAACAGGGCGAAAAATCAGTCACATGACTTTGGGGCAGAGTTTCGAAAGCTTAACCTCAGCAACAAAGCGAAATTTACACGATAGGCTACCTCAAACTGTCAGTTACACGACTGTGTATGTCGCTTAAGCCACTCCTATTTGGCATTTTAGTTATGGAGGCGAGACGACGCCCCCCCCCCCCCCTCTCTGGGTGCCTGATTTGCCGCCATCTTTAACCGCTTCGTGTCCAAATCGCAGTAGCTACGCGTACGAAATAAAGTTCATCCCAGCTACAAAACATATATATTTTTGTGGTAAGAGGGAGCAAAACATCAGTATTTACTGCTATTAATTAGTGTACGATTTATAGTTGAAATCTGAGCCTAAATATAAAGTTAAAATCTCGACAAAGCAATGTAGGAAATACAGAGAAAAGAAATCCTTTCTGACATCTAAAATCAGTTTCGATCAAGGTCTCTAAAACGAACAAGAAAAAGAGGATTTTCGGAGGGCAATTACGCTGTGTTTATATAGGATAAGTGATCTATGAGCAATCTAATTTCTTGTTCGTTTAAAACAGTGAAATGTCAGCTCCAAAAGATCGCACCAGAAACAGCACTCTCTCTGCCTGTCATAGACGTTCAGGAAAGGCTGAATGAAGTCATGTCAAGAACAATAATTCGGTGATCAATAATAACAGTTGTAGGACAAGAAACAAAAGATAATGAAAACTTCTTTAGGCTAAAACTCAAGTTCATTCTACAAATTAAGGCAAATGAAAATTCAGGATGTTAAAGTGCTAGAGGTGTAAAAAATACAAAAATGCACATGAGTAAAAAGTTTTAGAAATGGAGCAGGTGTTGCTTTGAAATAAGCAAACAGAAAAAAAGCCATGACTAAAGTGCAGAAGAGGGATGCAGGAACACTTGCTTAGATATACAAAAAAAATCACAAAAAGGTGTATGTTACAAAAGAACATGCAAACATGTTCATCATGTACATCAATTTCCCTTCACGATCAATAAAGTCTTATCTATAAACATGAAACAGAGTGAGGAATCAGAAAATTAGCATGCATAAAAAACAGCAATTCTGTCAATAAGCCCTAAATGAATTAATAGCAACCATGGTTTCATGGAGGGCTTCTCAGATAGTTGGGCATTCAGGTAGATTGCCAGGTGAAAGGATTTGTAAACATACTTTGTTAAAGCAAGTCAGTTTTTTCTGCAACACATAAAAGACATTTTTCCAAGAAAGTTTAGCCTTTGTCACTAATGAAACCACTAAATAAAGACATAAATATAGAAATCTTAAGATTTTGTTATTCAATGTTGGTAGCAGGATGAACTGTGCTAAGTGTATATTTTGTCGCAGCTTTGCTGCAAGATGTTAACAGTGAAAAAAGGTATTTAGAAATGAGTTATTTCAAGAAGAAAATGTTCAGAATAATTGCAAATCTAGCAGGATAGAGAAAGCACAGAAAACAGGCAGTTAGATTGATCAGATTAATATGAAAAGTTATTTAGCAAAGGGAATGAGAAGAGTGACAAACTAGTATGCTTTAGATCTTTTTACAGTATCTGGACCAGGGAAAACTGATCATGTTTCTCTATAACAATAATAAAAAACTTTATTTTATATATCACCTTTAAAAGTGACATCTCAAAGCAATACAGTAGATATAAAAACAGATAAAAGGACCACAGATTACAAAGTAAATACATATAAGAAAGACAAGCAGTTAGAGGTGCTACCAAAATTAGAAAATGAAGCAGATACAGACACTAAGTCTTCTGAAAAGAAAGGTTCTGAGGTTAGATTTAAATGCACTCAGGGTACGTGACTGATATCACTGGGAATACAAATTGAGAGCTCTGGGGTGCAGCTAGAGAAGACCCTGTCACCCACAGAATGTAGATGTTCTTGAGGACAGCTAGAAGACCAGAGTCAGACGGACAAAGGTGGGGAGTAGACAGATAATAAGCCATATACTGTAGGTACTGAATGAGGATGAGGATTTTGAAGTTGACTCAAAACCTGATAGGTAACCAATGCAAGGACTTGAAAACAGGTGTAATGCATCCCTGATAGGATTCTCGCTGTCATATTCTGAACATATTGAAGATTGCTCAGTGTGGATTTAATTTCCCCAGTGAACAGGATGTGCATTTATTAATTCTAGAAAAAAAAGCCTTTCTTGATTTCTCTAGTTCTTAGTTTCTCTAGTTCCCTTTAAAATAAACTATTATTCCACAATGCAGATTATTATATGGACAGTATTTACACATGATATTTGTGATTTAAAGAAATGAACACAAGCAGCTTTTCGAGATTTAAGTGTTGGCTGAGTTATTGCAGGATAAAAAACTAGAGATGTTGGTAAGAAGATAATTTTGGGATAGCTGAGGAATACACTGATAACAAGAACACTTCCTAATGGGGTTAGGCATACTTTTGATGAAGATGATGAAGTTAACAGACTGTATGTTTACATAGATACTGAAATGAGGATTGTATTTTAGATTTTGTGTAGTTGCTAGCATTGAACTGTGTGTTGGATGGACATGAATTGAAGGAATGGGCAAACATCGCTGATGCGGATCCACAGAGCCAGCATATTAAGATGTTTATAATTAGAGGCAATTTGTTTAAATAACTAGGTATGGATACTGATGTGCAAGAGAGTTGGAAAGGCTGTTTACTTAAGCCAGCACTATAAAATATTTTATTCTCAGTGAGATGCTGCCATTTCATAGTGGGTTTCTAACACTGTGTATAGTTCAATCCACACAGTGCCTTTACTTCCATCCATTTCTAATCTCTTTATCCAGTACAGAGGATTTGGAGCCTATCCCAGTAAGCAACAGACACAAGGCAGAATACACCCTGGACATAGCGCCAGTCCATCACAGGACAGACAGACACAAACACACACACACCAGGGCCAGTTTTCCCATAAACCAATTAACTTACCAGTATGTTTTGGAGTGCAAGAGGGAGTCATATCACACATATGGAGAAAAACCATGTAACCCAGAGAGAACATGCAAACCCCACACACACAGGATGGGACCTGGGACCCCAGTGCTCCAAGATAGCAATGCTAACCACTTTGCCACCATTATAAATGGATGGATATCTTAGTTATCTTTCTAGTTCACAGGTTTGCATGCAAAATTTAATTTTGAAAGCCACTGAGACATCAGGTACTACTGTTGTATTTATGAAAAAGAAACAAAACAAAAAGCATACTAACAACTGTGCCATCCTACTCTTTAGTTAATACAATTTATTATTTATAAATAGTTAACATTGTTAGCAAAATATTTTGAATTATATTTAACCCTATTTTTTCTTTAGTTTTGTATTTAACTTATTATATGATAGTCAGATTTAATGTATATTTGAACAATGAAAATATATTTTTACAAGATGCGGGGGAAAGTGCAACAAATTATTACAGTGCTAAATTTAATATTGATTGCTAATAGTTTATGCTAACACCTAACTTTCTTAATTAGATGTATTTAAAACAGTGAACTAAGTGTAACATACCATTCAGAAATACAATCGAGAATAGTTTTGTGGTGTTTGTATGGATGAAACGTTTCTAAAATGTATAACGTAACAAAATTAAAGACGATTAAAATCTGTAATCTTTCCACTTGTAATGTCATTAGACAGAACAAGACGTTTCTGCTTTGTCTAAGGATGGTATCAAAAAGTAGTCTAGGTGGTGAGAAAGCTGTGTTTAATGATAATTAAGTGACTTAAAAGTAAAAAGAGATGGTTCATATTGCTTGATTAATTTTAAAAACTAAGTTATAAATGCAGACGCGATCGCTGCCGTAAGCGCTCCAGGCAGTAGAACGTTCGTTCTGTACTGCTGCGCTCCGCGCCTCCTCCCTCTCTCGGTGCCGCGCCCCTCTCTGACGGAGGGCAGTGGGCGGTACGCTATTTTCAGAGCCTCTGATTGGGAAAAAAAGACCTGCTGATCAGTTTCACACACCAGGAAGAGAAAAGAATGGGATTTTTTCTCTTCGAAACGTGTGTTGTCTTTATGAAATTCGTGTATTTTAAACGTTTAATTAAGAAGTAAAAACCTTACAGCGTACACAAAGATTCTGAGCTGATCACGAGGAAGAAAAATCACCCATTTTTCGCGCATAAAAAGTGGTTTTTAACTCTCAAAACCTGTTTTTATATGTTTTAAAGTCGTGCAATGTCTAAGTTAAGCAGGAAAACATCATTATATCTCATTATTTATTTATTTTTTTTAAAATTTAAAAATCGTTTGCCCAGCCTACTTTAAGTCTTCAACCTCTTTAAACACACAGTCCATGGACTTTTTAAGACTTTCGATTGCGACTGTATTAGATCAAATCACTTCCTTCAGCTCACCCATGCTCTGTGCCATCATGTTGAAGATGTTGGTCTGGAGCTCCTCCAGCGTCAGGTCGCCCCTTCCTCTCTTGGCTGCCGGGGTTTTCACAGGTGTGCTGGGCAGGGACTCCGGCTCTTCCTCTGGCAGCTGAGTCTCACTTGGGCTGCGAGCGCTCGCGTACGAGCGCATCTCCAGCACTCTTTCCACGTCCCCTCCAGCTGCTTCACTTTTCCCTTTAGTTGCCATCAATTTTCTTGTAGTGCTATACATATACGATTGAGGTTTCTTAGACTTCTCCTTCGAAGACCCAGCACTCTCTTTTCTTTTCCCAGTGTTACTCATATCGAAATTCTTAAACCTAAAAAAAATCGTTTTTTTTTCTTTCAATTATAACTGAAGTTTAAACAAGTAGTGTTAAGTCCTTATTTTTCTGTAGTCAAAAAAAGCAAAAATTAACATTTAGGTCATGAAAAACTCAAAAAAAATCCTCAACCACTAAACTTTACCTCCCACCTGAGCGCCATCTTGAACGCCCCTACCACCAGAGAATGCTCACGATTTCGGAAGCTGTCTCCGGGACGTGCTGATTCCACACATCCTGAATAAATCATGATATTGTTAGTTGCTGTAGCTAGACGTTCAAATGAGTTTCATGGCCAGATGGACTGTTTCCTCCACCGGTATAGTATTGCAGTGAGACAGCACGATGCCTGCAAGACTATGTCACGCTAAACGCCACAGATTGTGTTTGTCCGTTCGTGTCAGTCATCCTGCAGCCACGGGAAGTGGGACACAAACATCCCGCAATGCTTTCAAGACGTTAGGATTTGTTTGTGCAACATCCGAGAAGAGTACTTGTGGCTTGAATGTGAACTGTACGTGCCCGCCCCCTTTCCTCTGTAGTGCATGAGTTCCTCCCGGCATGCCCTTCGTCATTGTTCTGTCATCTTGTATTTAAAGGGTTGTATTTCTGCTGCTGAAAAGAATCAACGGGTTTCTTTGTTCCCAACGGAGCCCTTGTCTGTCATGAAATTCTTCAAAACCTCAAGCTAGAAGAAGACGACAAATATGAAGCGTTACAGCAACGACATGCCATGAGACGATTGATAACGATTTCCATAGGATCCCCGCGGTTGCCTGGCAACCGTCAGCTTTGCGCAGTGGCAGTATCGTAGCCTGTGAGGGTTAGCCGAGGCGTGATTATTGCTAGTTGAAAACTTTTCCCAATACCCCGCTTCCGCCGGTTTGCAATACAATCGGCGAAAGCAATTTTTGACAGTCTCGTTAGAGACTGAGCAAGGTGTTTAAAGACAGATTTGGTCATGGTGACATCATGGTAGAAAGAAGCGAGCTTGTTCCCAGTGGGCATTGATTCGTCGAATATACGTATATTTACGGCGAACGTACGGCTATACGTATATATACGTCGCCTCAACGTCGAATTGCAACCGTAAAATTGACGACATTAACAAACGCATATATAACGTCGAAAACACATCTAACACAGTGCCTGAGGCTTTTTACTGTATGTATCGTGTGTGCCGCAACTAGGAGTATACGGCACTCTGCACAGTGTACGAAGTAAATTATTTTCGCAGCAATTAATTTACACGTGTATAATAAATATAGTAAATATAATAAATTAATTACTGCGAAAATAATTTACTTCGTACACTGTGCAGAGTGCCGTATACTCCTAGTTGCGGCACACACGATACATACAGTAAAAAGCCTCAGGCACTGTGTTAGATGTGTTTTCGACGTTATATATGCGTTTATTCATGTCGTCGATTTTACGGTTGCAATTCGACGTTGATTATACGAACCCAGCATATTTTCCGGTTATATACCACAATGCATTGCTAGTATTCGTTGGTCACCATTTTGGACACGTTTTTCAAACGTAGAAGTATATCCGCAAATATCTCAGATATCCTCTTTTGACGAGTAAGTATGAACAATAATAATACTATCTGAATACATACAGATCTTTCTTAATATTATTTTGATTAAAATAGTATGTGAATAAGCAAAAAAATGGCACATAAAATAGTGTGAATGGGGAAGATGACACAAAATCGTTTTGCCGTTTCTCTTATTCTTATTCTATGTTGTACTTTCAAACTTTGGGTACTCTTTAATTAGGACAGACTTTATTGCTCAACTGCTATGATGCAAGCCAAATTTTATACATTTATTTCAGCTTTGAGCTTAGTAAACCGTTCATTTTTTAGATTATACTAAAGAAGATATTAATCATCATTTATTTGGGAAGTAATATTATATAATTTTCTCCTAGCTGCGGTGCTGAAGTCCCACCCTACATCAACAGAAAAAGAAATAAAGGAGCACGCAATGTGTTACTTGAAGAATGCATATGCAAGGCAGGGGGCCAGGAGATCTGGACTCTGAAAATAATAGGTTTTTGGTTCTAACTGTTAGGACAATTAGACAGGGTTTGCAAACAGTGGACAAAAATCGTCTTAACTTCCATTGTAATATTTTTTTTCTTGGAAATATAGAAGTTGTACATTTTAAAATGTATATTTGAATCAAAATGTGGTTTTGAGTTAGTGTGTTAATGTAATTAGTTTTGTGTTTGTCATTACTATACTGTATATTGCCATGTTACCAGAATTTGTAGCTGAAGTTTAAGACTAGTTGTGTTTTTATGATTATTGCCCATATGTTGATTGTTGATTGATTGTATACAATGTATAATTTGAAATACATATGTTTCAGGTGTGAATGTGTATTTTCAGAATACATTTCTAAACCTAATCATTGGCTTGTTTTACTTGTTTCTACACCTATAAAATCTATCTTTGATGTATAATAGACCTCTACCCATATACGTATAATAGACCTCTAATGTTATCCGTATAATAGACCTCTAACCATATACGTATAATAGACCTCTAAAGTTATACGTATAATAGACCTCTAACCATATACGTATAATAGACCTCTAAAGTAATCCGGAACTCCAACCATATATGTATAATAGTCCTCTAAATTTATCCGTATAATAGAACTCCAACCATTTATGTATAATGAACGTCTAAATATAGACGTATAATTGACGTTTAACTTTAGACGTATATTAGAATTTCATTCTAGACGAATTGTAGACCACATTTAGACGTCTAAGATATGCGTTTATTAGACGTATATTATACGTCTTTTGCCCACTGGGTTACGTCTCAACAGAAACGCTCTTTAGCTCTTTCAGCTTTATGCAGAGAACATCGTCTGTCGAGATCACTTTTGAGTCAGCGCGAAACGCCGTGTGCTGTCAGTTTGATTTCGTATTGCTCGTGGCGGCGCCCGGCTTTTGTCTGTCAAACGTTAGGTTGCACTTCTTCATGCTGCATCGTCGGCATGAGTGGAGCTTTATAAACGTCTGTACTTACTGCGCCCCATAAGAAATCGTTTGTCCCCATTCAAAAGAGATTGTGCGATGTCCTGCAGCAAACCTTTGACAGTTTGAAAAGAGGAATTTATTCTGCTTCCTGTGCGTGCAGTAGTTACAAAGTTGAACGCCTTTACACGATCTGCTGCAGTTTTCAGTGGGCGGGCTTTGTCAAATGGCTTGGAAAAACGCACTGTGTTTCGGCTCGGGAAACATCATGAGCAGTGTCCTGCATGTTTTCTGTGTATAGCTGTCTTTTAACGCATACAGAATTCATTCGAAATCATTGATTTCTCCAATTAACAAGGGTCCCTTAAAGGATGAGTCAAAGTAACGTCTAATCGGATTAGTTTCCTTAGAGCTGGTTCAGAGTTTGCTCAAGAGTTTACCTTTCACAGATGCGCAAAGAAGAATGTTGGGGGTGCACGCTTCAAGGCGCCTTACAGCTGTAGGGAGTGATTCGAGACGATTCGTGGCGTGTGCTCGTTCCCTTATACCGTTCGACCCGGGGTGCAGTGCTAGGATGACGTACAATACCGCTTGGGCACGTAACGGCGTTATATGCAAGTTCGGGACGTGAGGGTTTTCGTTTGTTCGTTTTGTTTTGCTCTGCTTTGCTTTGTTTTGCTTTCCATCGCGTTGGTAAGAGCGTAAATAAAAAGGCGATTCCTGCGTCTACCACTAATGTAAGAGCTATTTCAAGTGCGGAGTGGTGCGGCTTTTCAAATGCTTGCGGGCATTTCTCTGTTGTTGATTCTTTTTTTGTGTGTAACAAAGTGGCATTTTCATGTCCGGACGGGGAGACTTTATCATTCCGACATGAAGCCACCCTTAAGTCCTCTGAGGCGTGTCTGTCTGCAAGGCTTGTATTTTGGAAATGTTTTTTTGAAACGGAGAACGACTTTGAAATAGGCTTCCGCCGGCGGCTCGCGATCCAGGTAAGATTGTAGCAAGAACGCAGCGGCGGTGGGGCTTGCTGTAGTCGTGGCCGAGTGGTTAAGGCGATGGACTAGAAATCCATTGGGGTCTCCCCGCGCAGGTTCGAATCCTGCCGACTACGTTGTCCGCCTCCAGTCGGTGTGTTCCGGCGCAAGCAAAGAAGCGCGCCTCCTTGCTGTTCCTGGTGGTTTTAAAACGCCCAATCGCTTAAACCCGCTGCCTTGGAAATAAGTTCTTCAGCGTCCGCGAATGACATTTTGCAGCTGGAAGCAGATGTCGACGCGTTTTGCACAGAGCACCAAAAAACCGTCTTTTTTGAAGGCTCAGGCACTGAGCATTGGTGGTTCAGTGGTAGACTTCATGCCTGCCACGTGGGAGGCTCGGGTTCGATTCCCGGTCAATGCAGTGGCTTTTGCAGCGAGCAGCTCCATCACTTGCATCCCCTTGCAACTCGCAACTGCAAACCCACTGAAGCTAAGTAGGTGCGAGCCAGGTCAGTACCCGAATGAGGGTGAGCTACAGGGAAAAACAAAGCTTCCAGCTGGAAGCGGTGTTAATGGTGTCGGCGGGGGGGCACTCACCCTGAGGTCTGTGCGGGTCCTAATGCCCCAGTATAGTGACGGAGATGCTGTGTTGTAAAAGGGCGCTGTCTTTTGGATGAGATGTAAAACCGAGGTCACAGCGCTCTGTGGTCATTAAAAATGACCACCAAAACCTTTGACAAAAGCTCTTGGTAATTGATGGTCTTCAATAATGCTTCTCCTTTAGGTACATTTTAAATCAGCTGAAAAATGCTGTGAAATGGGGGGGCACTTCAGGCCAGTGTAGGATTTGGGTTACAAGAACCATGAAACTGCACGAGAAAGCCCATACACTGAATTACACGGCTTTCTATTCAAAGGAGGGCAAAAGAAATTCCCTGAGATCGATTTTTTGCAGCACAGAGAGGATTGATGTCATGAGGCCGGTTAGCTCAGCTGGTTAGAGCGTGGTGCTAATAACGCCAAGGTCACGGGTTTGAGCCCCGTACAGGCCAGGTCCTTTTCTCCTCTCTTACCAAAGCTGTTAGGTTCCTTTCCGTGGTGAGATGGGTTGTCATGCAACGCAGCCACATAGTGCCGACAGACAAGAGTGTTGCGGGAGAAGAGAAAAGTGTTTGAAGATTTAAGAGTGTCTTAGGTGGAGCCAAAATCAAGTGTCACAAATGCAAGTGGTTGGATTTCCAATGTTTAATATGGTAAAAATAAGCAGAAGTTATCTGCCGGTCCGGCACAGTCTGCCATGCTTTTGTCATATACTGTAAAGTGGTGTCGAACTGGGTGTCGATCTGGAGCCTCACCATTTGCATATGTGAGGCTCCAGTTATACATCGAGTGTCACATTAAATGACAAAAATGAAGAGAGTTAAAGCAGCTGGAGAGGTTTTCTTACAACTTTTGAGTTGACACAGTTTTGGAAAATGTTTCCTTCACGCTGCACTGTTCAACATAGGCAGCCAAGAGTCTCCAAAACAAAACAGAATTGACAGATAGGAGAAAATTCCCACTCGTCCTGAAGTTGCCAAAATCCAGCAGGTGGATTTTGGGAACGGCATACAGACCCCTGACACAAGTGGTCTGTGCCAGGGGTCTGTATGCCGTTAACCATGCCGCCATACCAGTAGCACCACCACAGTCTTAAAGGAAACCGGTGTAACAACATGTCCGGGTAACTTGTTCCATTCACCCGCAGCTCTTTGTGTAAGGATGTGCCACATATGTGGCGTTTTTCACACAGCAGCTGTATCGACGAGCGGTGAAAAAAGTGTGGTGGAAACGTCGGACCCTAAGGTGGTGACTGCATCGGAGACGGCTGTTAAGACACTGACCAAAACCAAACGTGTCAAGCCTTCGGAGAGAAATAATAACACGCCTAAAGACTTGGTGTTTGGTGATGTGGGAGACTCAGTGCGGTATATTGCACAGTTAGTATCAAAGGTGGGCACTAATGAGGTGGATAAAAAGCGGGGTTTAGAGAATCTAAGAGCCGCTTTAGCAAGTGTACATTCAGTGTTTCCAAAACCGATCCAGGTTTACGCCGCTAGACTCTTAGACGTTTTTTCTAAAGAAGATGCTGATCTAACCTCTGGATTTCGTTACCTGATAATGCTATTTCATGGTGCACTGGCGAAGACCCACCGGGATAAATGACTAAACATGTGCATGGTGCAGTCCAGAGAATATTGGATGAACTTTCTCCAAACATCGGGGCGAATGATTTTGTACAGCTGCGTTTGACTGCGGGTGGTTTTAACAAACCCTTGTTCTCACGCAGGAGACAACCCGGAGAATTAAATGCTGCTGATTTTTTAAGCCACATCTCAGACCTCTTACAGAGCCACACAGAAATTCTCACCGATGACAGCCTCCGATTAGTGGTGACGATAGTTAGGAATATGCAGGGGGGTGCCCGTCGAAGATTTAAATCCGTTCTGGGTAATTGCTCAGAAAAAAGCGCACCTTATCGACTTACATTACACGGGCGGTAATCTGTGTTTCACCAGGAGTGTGTACGGTTTGTTGAATGAAGGTTGTACCAATGGGGAAATGTTACAGGGCGCTAAACGAATGCACAAAGAGTTGGGTTTTTCAGAGAATCAGAAAATGAGTTTGTCAGACATTACCGCTTTTGAAAAACATTTAAAGGTGGTCATTAAAATTTTGTACCACGACCAGGGTGATTGAAAATATTTTACAACGGGGCCCACACCACCTAATTCTAAAATACTTTTTGTTCTACTGCATGAAGAGCATTTTTATGGGGTTTTAAATATTAAAGCTTTTGTGGGGGCGGCATATTTTTGCACTAACTACCATGCGGCGTATAGCCACAAGAACGCACACGCCTGTGTTAAAGCTTGTAAAACCTGTTTAGATCCCCAGTGTTGCGAAATTGATGCAGAAATTCAGAATTGCCCGGCCTGTAAGGTCTTTTGTCGTAGCTCTCAATGTTTGGCGAGACACTTTCGGAATGCAGCGACGGGTGTTAGTAAGTGTGAGCGCAGGGTCTTTTGTGAGAAATGTGAGGTTTATAACCTCTCTAGTCACAAATGTAAAGAGAAACTGTGCTCGCATTGTAACAACGTGATCGACACCCCTGACACACATTTGTGCTACTGTACATACTGCCTTTGGACAACCCCAAAATTTCAAACAAGTACATTTTTTTTTACTTTGAATGCATGCAAGAAACGGGGACACACATACCAAATTACATCCATGCCCTTCATATTAACAATAAACGAAGCTGGGAATTTTATGGTGAAACTTGTCTAAAGGATTTTGTGTGTAAATTTATCGATAGACGTTTCAAAAACCATACATTCATATCGCACAATGGCAAGGGATATGACAATTACCTAGTAATCAGACAGTTGTAAGATGAAAAGATGGACGTTGAACTAATTAATCAGGGTGGTAAGATAATGTGTATGACCGTAAAAGCTCTGAACATCAGATTTATCGATTCTTTAAACTTTCTACCTATGAAATTAAGCAAACTGTCGGCCGCCATGGGGTTCCCCGGGGGTAAGGGTCATTTTCCACACTTGATGAACACTTCAGAAAACCAAAATTATGTCAGCCCGATGCCGCCGCCAGAACTTTACGGCGTTAACTACATGCTGCCGAGGGAGAAAGCCGAGTTTTTGGTTTGGTATGAAGAATGCAAGGGAAGTGTGTTTAACTTACAGAGAGAGTTGAAACGTTACTGCCAGTTGGATGTGGCAATTCTAAGAGAAGGCTGTGTCAGGTTTTGGGACGAGGTCATGAATATGACCAGACAGACACGCGTGACTGAGTCAGGGGCCGCCTGCGTTGTGTGCATCGACCCCTTTCAGTTTGTGACCATCGCTAGTGTCTGCATGGCCATGTTCAGACTTATGTTTTTACAGGAAGAGACGATAGCGTTGCTACCCCATGACAATTACCACCACCAGCAAAAACGATTTTCTACACCCAGCATTCAGTGGCTTATGTACATCGAACACACAGAGCCCGTTAAAATCCAACACGCGTTAACCACGGCCGGTGAGTTCAAGGTTGGTCAAAGCTGAAAGCTCAAAGCTGAAATAAATGTATAAAATTTGGCTTGCATCATAGCAGTTGAGCAATAAAGTCTGTCCTAATTAAAGAGTACCTAAAGTTTGAAAGTACAACATAGAATAAGAATAGAGAAATGGCAAAACGATTTTGTGCCATCTTCCCCATTCACACTATTTTTATGTGCCATTTTTTGCTTATTCACGTACTATTTTAATCAAAATAATATTAAGAAAGATCTGTGTGTATTCAGATAGTATTATTATTGTTCATACTTACTCGTCAAAAGAGGATTGCTGAGATATTTGCGGATATACTTCTACGTTTGAAAAACGTGTCCAAAATGGTGACCAACGAATACTAGCAATGCATTGTGGTATATAACCGGAAAATATGCTGGGTTCGATATTTTCTCAACGTATGCGTTTATTAATGTTGTCGATATTATGGTTGAAATTTAACATTGATAATACATCACGGCTATGTGCCCCCTGCTATGTGCTGATGTGCAATTTTAACGCATGCAGTTAGTAAGGATCGTACTGTTGTATGGTATTATATATAATGACATTATGGAATAGGATGGGGACAGGCCTGGCATCACGGGGGGAGGGAGGAGTGTTGCCCCTTCAGTTTTGGGCAAAAAGATTTACCTAACTTAATTTGCGCCCTAAAAAAATAGTTGTACTTGGTCAATGGTCAGACAACACTAAATGACACGAACAGTCACTCAGTCTGTTTGATGGGCAGGAGGGCTATCCGTCCAGGAACTGCACATATCAGTGTCGTTATTGAGTGTCAACATTACGATCCTGTTTGCTCAGGTGGACCGATTCCTTGCAGTAGTTTATCATTATACTTAAAATCTTTATATAACTAGGACTAGTTATAGCAGTCTGTGCTTTCTGTTGGTTTTACAACATTTTTTTCTTAACGATTCAGAACGTCCATGTAGCTGCAAAAATGAACGCTTATGGTACTTTTCGCTCCAGGCAATACAAACCGTGAGAGTGACGAAAAATGTGAAACTGAACTTCATCGCAAATACCAGATTGCTAGTCGTTATCTTCTATCATGAAGCACTAATTAATGGCATAGCTGCGAGATTTCATTTGGGTAGCTGCACCCTACAGCTCCGTTTCAACCGAAATATCACCCCCCCCCCTCAGAATTTCAGACGCCCCCCTACAGATTTTTCCCCGGGCACCGCGCACTGATGGGGGACAGGGTGTCCAGGAAATGGTATCAACTTTTCTCAAGAAAATAAAAATAGAAACTCTATAGGCACTCAAACATTTTACTGTTTTTTTTTCAGGCAGTAAATTACGTAAATTACTGCTTCGACACGTAATGGCATTATAATCAAGTGCAGGAGCTGAGGGCTTTTGTTTTGTTTCGTTTTCCATGGCGTTCGTAAGCACGCAAATCAAAGGCAATTCCTGCGTCTAACACGAATGTAAATGCTTTTGAAAGTGCAGTGTGGTGCAGCTTGTAAAATCCTTGTCCACATTTGTGGTTTGTTGATGTTTTTCTGTCTGCCAAAGTTGCATTTTGACATCCAGACGGGGAGACTTTATCATTTGAACGTGAAGCCAGCCTTAAACCCTCTGAGGCGTGTCTGTCTGCCGGCACGTATTTTGTGAAAGGTTTTTTTTTTTAACTGAGAGCGACTTTGAAAAAGTTTCCGTAGCCACCTCGCACTCCGTGTTAGATTATAGGAGGAATGCGGCGGCGGCGAGCTCGCTGTAGTCGTGGCCGAGTGATTAAGGCGATGGATTCAAAATCAATTGGGGACTCCCTGCGCAGATTTGAATCCTGCCGACTACGGCGTCTGCCGTATGTCGCCTTGTGCCTGCGCGGCAAAGACGAAGTGCTGCTTCTCCTTTCCTGGTACTAAAAGAACGCTAAATCGCTTGGCTCTGCTGTCGTGGAAATAAATTCTTCAGATAACCACACATTTTGCGTTCGCACCTCTGGTGCTCTACTTATGCCTTTGAAAACCTAATGAATAAAGCTGAAAGAACCGACACAATATGTAGGTGCTCGTAAAGCACGCAGTAAAGAACTGTTAACAGCAAAGGTTTCAGTGGGTTAACTGAGGAGAAGGCGTGATCGCTAATTGTTGACTTTGTATTTGGTGTTAGAAACACTCTTACTGTGCATGACGTGCAACAAATGTAGCCACAGAAATTGCATCACGCTTTCATGTATGCTATCGCAGACACCAACGTTGCCTAGATAGAAAACCGAAATAGCCGTGGGTTTGCTTGCTGGTCTGAAGGATCTCTCTTCGAATCTCTATCATTTGTCAATGGAAGTAAAAGGCGCTGCAATTTCATACGTTCAGAATGAAACCCGCAGCTGTTGTTCGACTTTATTTCTTGACTAATTACAACTGAGTGTCGCATGAGCAGTTACGTAAACTTGTCTGGTATATTTGAACAAAAATGCCGTTCTTCAATTAAAACTAACAGTACATTGTCAGGGACATTCAGTTCTATACAAACAAGAGACAGACAAGATAATATTTCTACCTTTCATGTGGACTACGTGTTGACTTACTGATCGGAATAATTGAAAAGTTCGGGTTCATAGCCGATGCAGTGCATGCTAATTAGAACAGCAAAGCTGAGCTCTCAGCACCGTACTGAGCCCAGGTGTTTTTCTAAAGCTGTCAGGTGCAGTTCATTTACATGAAGGAAATCTCTTACTGGGTACTATTACAATGCAGTAAGTAGCACAGACTACTTAGGGAGTAGCCCGATGCATTTAAAAACAACCCGAGCCAGGCAGGAGTCGAACCTACAATCTCCTGATCCCTAGTCAGACGCGTTATCCAGTGTGATACTGCAGGACTGTAACCCAGTGAGATCAGCACTGCAACTAGTAAAATATTACCCCCGGTCCATTCTTTTCCAAAAGTGAGAAACACCTGTTTTCTACATTTTGTCTGTTTTAAAACATTATCTTCCAAAGCATCATAAAATTGTCCCTTCTTCCAGACTCTACTTCTCTCTTGTAGTAGTACAGCAGACCTTTCCAGGTGAGCAGATCACAGAGTCCGAAATGAGCTTCCTCCATCAAGCAAAGTACCTGAACATGACGCTGTCTTCATAAAAGCGCCCCTGTAATAAAGAAATTAAATCCGAAATCAAGAGGGCAGCACAGTGGGCAAAAGACGTATAATATTCGTCTATTAAACGCATACCTTAGACGTCTAAATGTGGTCTGCAATTCGTCTAGAATCTCTGCACTGTGTACGAAGTAAATTATTTTCGCAGTAATTATTTACATTAACGAAGAGCATAACGCGTGTACTGTATACACTGCAAGTACAACCCCCCTCTCTGCAGGAGTGCTGGCTGTGACGAATTGAAACGGTTTCACGGGTATTTTCAAAGTAGGAGGCGAGATTTCCAGCGAAAGACACCCCCCCTCAAAAACCCAGTAAATACAGTACTTACTAGTTAAAGGCTAGGCTCCCGACTACGGCGAAAGGAACCCTTCTTTCATTAGAAGACAATGAACATATTTTAGCCCTGAATGAATTAATAGCAAACATGGTTTACATAAAAGACATTTTTCCAAGAAAGTTTAGCCTTTGTCACTAATGAAACCACTAAATAAAGACATAAATATAAAAATCTTAAGATTTTTAAAATACATGACTTTGCTAAAATTTATTTGAAAATAAAAACAATTACAACCGCCAGGGGAGAGAGAGAACAGGGGAGGGATGTTGGTTTTGCATAAGGGGCGGGGCTATGGAAATTAGGTCTGTTTGGGAATGTGTAGTTACATTTTCTGGCTGTTTGTGAATTATCGTTGTTGAGTATGGAGTGTTGAGGTATTGATTTTGTGTAATGCTTTATGTTGAAAATTGAGGTTGATTTTGTTTATGATAAACAGGATAAACTGGGATGGGAGGAAGGTTTGGTTTTGCATAAGGGGCGGGATTATGATAATTGGAGGACTTTGCGAGAGTAAAATGGTTTGATTATTTGATTTTGTATTGTGGTTGTTATCTATGTTTTTGGTTGGTATTATGTTTATATGGATGTTTTTGTTGGTTGGTTGTTATTATGGTTATTAATAATACGATCTATAGTTGAAATCTGCGCCTAAATAAAAAGAAAAAGCAAGTGATTAGGTTTATGAGCAATCTAATTACTTATTCGTTTAAAAAGCTATATAAAATAAAGTTTATTATTAATTTGCTGGACAGAGCGGTGAACATTATTATGCATGAGACAAAGATAACGATCCTGATCAGTTTAGAAATCTGTGTACGCTGTAAGGTTTTTACTTCTTAAACTTTTAAAATACACGTTTAGAATTGAAAGAAATCCTCTTCCTGGTATAGCACACCAGCACGTCTTTTTTCTCCAATCAGAGGGGTGTCAGATGGTGTCAGCCAATCACCATTCTGCGTTGGGTAGCAACGGGTGACTGTTCTCAGGCGGAAGATGTAAACAGCTTAATGTTCGTGTTAAATAATTTTTTTTAATTAAAATTCATTCTATACAGCAATCGCATATTTGGGTACCGTTTCATAAAACTTTCATGCTTAAAATGTTTAGGGAGAAATGGAAGACTGGTGTGTATTTTTTCTTTAAACTACCAAGACCAGCCATACACAGTACAGTTTACATACATACAGTAATGTTTATGTTCCTAAATTAATATCGTTTATGACCTTCAGATGCGTTATGCTCCTCTTCTTTTTATGCTCAGCTACTAAAATTTCCCTTTAGTGGTAAAATCCATATAAATATTCAAAACTAAGCGGATTAAAATGTGGACAGCAAAGACATTAAATGATTAAATCTTTGCACTACCAACCAATGCACCACGAGTGCCCCTGTCGGTCATTTTGGCCAGCCAATCACTTGTCCTGCGGTACCCTCCGGTGCCCCGCGGTGGCTTGTGGGTAGGTTATTGTACCGCGGGTTTTTACCGCGCATTTTGAATGGCTGCATCTATTAAACGCATACCTTAGACGTCTAAATGTGGTCTGCAATTCGTCTAGAATCTCTGCACAGTGTACGAAGTAAATTATTTTCGCAGTAATTAATTTACACGTGTATAATAAATATAGTAAATATAATAAATTAATTACTGCGAAAATAATTTACTTCGTACACTGTGCAGAGTGCCGTATACTCCTAGTTGCGGCACACACGATACATACAGTAAAAAGCCTCAGGCACTGTGTTAGATGTGTTTTCGATGTTATATATGCGTTTATTCATGTCGTCGATTTTACGGTTGCAATTCGACGTTGATTATACGTTGAGGCGACGTATATATACGTATAGCCGTATTTTCGCCATAAATATACGTATATTCGACGAATCAATGCCCACTGGGAAGGCGCATTGAAGGGTGCACCCCCATCATTAATCGTTGCGCCTCTGTGAAAGGAAAGCTCTTGAGCAGTCGTTGAAACAGCTCGGATGAAACACTTGATTGCTTCCATGTGCATCTGGAGCCCATTTCTTATTTTCACTTCACGCCGCCCAAAGCATTTCTAAAACAGGAGATTCGCGTTTGGGAATGCGCCCTGCCCTACAAATAAAACAGGTCTACGGGTCTGAAAGCTGCTCCACGGAAAACAGTTCTGTTGCGCTTTTGATCAAAGGGAGATTCGCTGTTCTTACTTTTTGATGACATAACACCCAAAGGGGCTTCTTTGGAGCTGTATTCCAACCAGCATCCTAAAGTTTCTTGGCGGTATCCTTTACAGTCCTCTGTTCGGTCGACAAGGGACAGAAGGGGGCAGTTTTCCTCACACATACAGTGCAATGTACTGTAGTGTTCCCGTTCATTGAATTCGCAGTTCTGCATCAGACCTCTAACTCGTTTCCTTAGCTTGGATTTAAGCCACGAAGCAGGCTTCTACTGTATAAACGTCTAGAGGAATCACAAACTATTTGAGAGGCCATCATCCCAGGGGGAACTGACAAAGTCTATCCCTAAACACCTAGCGCAGTCTCTCAAGAGACTGTCAAAAATCGCTTTCTCCGTTTGCATTGCAAGTAAGTGAAAACGCGGTCTCAACCCAGAGCCACTTGGCAGCAGCGGCACGTAAATACTGTTACTGTCACTGCTCGATACCGATGTTAGCCTACTATACCATGTTCAGCCACCGCTAGAAACTGCATGGCTCTAGTTCTGGAGCAAACGACAGGAGGGCCAACGTCGAACGGGCACACATGTCAGACATGGAAACCGACGAGAGTGGGATTCGAACCCATACATGCAGAGCACAATGGATTAACAAGCCATCGCCTTAACCACTCAGCCACCTCGTCAACAGAACTGGACTGTCCCAACTGAGTTGGCGCGCTCCAGATGATCTTTTTCTTTTTTTTCCCTCGTACTCGAGGGTCATTTTCCTGTTCCACATGCGATTTCAACATTTTCCTTGGGAGATGTCAAGCCAGCAAGCCACTGCTGTGGTTCAGTGGCCAGTGTGGAGTTCAGTGGCCCTGTTGTACACAGAAAGCACATTGAGCTCCTTGGACATGAAAAGTTCCAGATAAAAGCCATTTGTCATCCTTTCTCTTGGTGTCGATGTTGCTATTGTATGTAAAGGTGGCAACTTGCTCAGCGAGCAGGCGGAGCACACACCGAATGCAGATGTGTCTGAGTGGTGTGTCCAAGTGGCTGCAAAAGGACAGCACTCCCGGGGCGCCGTGGCTTAGTTGGTTAAAGCGCCTGTCTAGTGAACAGGAGACCCTGGGTCTGAATCCCAGCGGACAACCGCTAGACTTAATTAAACACAAGTATTCATTTCCTGTCTTTAACATGACTTGTTTTTCTTAAAATGGATGCAACTTGCAAAACATGAAATACAAACCTTGCTAATCAGCGCTAGCAGCTGGCAAAAAAAAAAGAAGTCAGCAATGTTTTTTTTCTTTAACCTTAACCCTGCTAATGGAGAAGAGTTAAACGACCGAGTCTATGCAGCTTAAACGGTGCGCACGTCGGGTTCTTAGCTGAAAGGGTGGTAAATCACGCTCACCCCAGTCCTTAATCTTTTAAACAGGATACAAAATTGAACCTAGTCGCCACATCACATACATCCTGTTCAATGATAAAAAGGTAACATCTATCCTCACTCCAGAGTAAATCTCACGTTGAGGGCATATTTTTTTTCACTTTACCGTGAATCGGGCCCGGCTGCACAGAGGAGAGAGGACGGTGACAGGGGAGTCACACGCTGGCGGTTTGAATACGCGGAAGATCACTGAGGGATCCACAGTATATGGACCCTCCGTGCGCCATCAGTCCACACTCCGGACTCTGAATCCTGCCATCCGAGTTAAGATCTCGGCGGAACCTGAGGCGCAGTTCTTTCTTAAAACGTAATCTGGTGAGCATTTCTAGAATCGTACTTGTATAGATGCAGCCTTTAATGTGTTGCTAGGTTAAAATTGATGATTTCTTGAACTTCAGTAGGAAACTGCCCTCTTGATTTCGGATTTAATTTCTTTATTACAGGGGCGCTTTTATGAAGACAGAGTCATGTTCAGGTACTTTGCTTGATGGAGGAAGCTCATTTCGGACTCTGTGATCTGCTCACTTGGAAAGGTCTGCTGTACTACTACAAGAGAGAAGTAGAGTCTGGAAGAAGGGACAATTTTATGATGCTTTGGAAGATAATGTTTTTTTTTTTCTTTGAAATCGAAATGAATCAGAATATCAGTGCAAAAGACAAACTCTTGGTTTGGTTTAAAGAGATATGGTTTTAAAACAGACAAAATGTAGAAAACAGGTGTTTCTCACTTTTGGAAAAGAATGGACCGGGGGTAATATTTTACTAGTTGCAGTGCTGATCTCACTGGGTTACAGTCCTGCAGTGTCACACCAGGGCCAGTGGCGCAATGGATAACGCGTCTGACTACGGATCAGGAGATTGCAGGTTCGACTCCTATCTGGCTCGGGTTGTTTTTAAACGCATCGGGCTACTCCCTAAGCAGTCTGTGCTACTTACTGCATTGTAATCGTACCCAGTAAGAGATTTCCTTCATGTAAATGAACTGCACCTGACAGCTTTAGAAAAACACCTGGGCTCAGTACGGTGCTGAGAGCTCAGCGTTGCTGTTCTAATTAGCACGCACTGCATCGGCTATGAGCCCGAACCTTTCAATTATTCCGATCAGTAAGTCAACACGTAGTCCACATGAACGGTAGAAATATTCTCTTGTCTGTCTCTTGTTTGTATAGAACTGAATGTCCCTGACAATGTACTGTTAGTTTTAATTGAAGAACGGCATTTGTGTTCAAATATACCAGACAAGTTTACGTAACTGCTCATGCGACACTCAGTTGTAATTAGTCAAGAAATAAAGTCGAACAACAGCTGCGGGTTTGATTCTGAACGTATGAGATTGCAGCGCCTTTTACTTTCATTGACAAATGATAGAGATTCGAAGAGAGATCCTTCAGACCAGCAAGCAAACCCACGGCTATTTCGGTTTTCTATCTAGGCAACGTTGGTGTCTGCAATAGCATACATGAAAGCGTGATGCAATTTCTGTGGCTACATTTGTTGCACGTCATGCACAGTAAGAGTGTTTCTAACACCAAATAAAAAGTCAACAATTAGCAATCACGCCTTCTCCTCAGTTAACCCACTGAAACCCTTGCTGTTAACAGTTCTTTACTGCGTGGTTTACGAGCACCTACATATCGTGTCGGTTCTTTCAGCTTTATTCATTAGGTTTGCAAAGGCATAAGTAGAGCACCAGAGGTGCGAACGCAAAATGTGTGGTTATCTGAAGAATTGCTTTCAATGGCAGCGGGTCCAAGCGATTTAGCGTTTTTATAGTACCAGGAAAGGAGAAACGGCACTTCGCCTTTGCCGCGCAGGCACAAGGCGACGTGCGGCAGACGCCGGAGTCGGCAAGTTCCGAACCTGCGCGGGGAATCCCCAACGCACTTAACCACTCGGCCACGACAAAAGCGAGCTCGCTGTCGCCGCATTCCTCCTATAATCTAACACGGAGTGCGAGGTGGCTGCGGAAACCTTTTTAAAGTCGCTCTCCGTTAAAAAAAAATACCTTTCACAAGATTCGTGCCGGCAGACAGACACGCCTCAGAGGGTTTAAGGCTGGCTTCACGTTCAAATGATAAAGTCCCCCAGTCCGGATGTCAAAATGCAACTTTGGCAGACAGAAAAAACATCAACAAACCACAAATGGTTTTTACAAGCTGCACCACACTGCACTTTCAAAAGCATTTACATTCGTGTTAGACGCAGGAATTGCCTTTGATTTGCGCGCTTACGAACGCCATGGAAAACGAAACAAAACAAAAGCCCTCAGCTCCTGCACTTGATTATAATGCCGTTACGTGTCGAAGCAGGAATTTATGTCATCCTACCACTGCAACACGGGGAATAGAGAGAAATGAGTACACGCTACGAATTGTCTCTAATCAGTCCCTACAGTTGTAAGGCGCCTGGAAGCGTGCACCCCCATCATTAATCTTTGCGCATCTGTGCAAGGTAAACTCTGGAGCAGTCTTTGAAACGGCTCAAAGGAAACACGTGATTGATTCCATGTGCATCTGGGGTTCATTTCTTATTTACATTTAATTCAAGGGAAAGGCTTGGGTCAGTTTCAGACGGCCTCCAACAGCGAGATTCAAGCGCCCCACCTTCAGCCCAATCTGCACAGCCAGAACGCCAACGGCTCCTATGCTCTCCGGGGTGCGGTTGTGACCCCGTAACCTAAAATGTTGGTGGCAGACAAATGGAGACTAACAGGTGACGTCCTAGGACATGACTACATTGTGGGGATGGTGACCATTGCTTGGAAAAGAGTGCGAGGCCCCTTTAGAAAAACATTTTGTTAACAGGCATTCTGCCTCAGCCTAAACACCTATAGCTTGCAAAGCGCATGCTATTAGACAGGCACCTCTGCAAGACCTTAAAAGTCTCTTAAACTAGTGATAGTAAGGTGTTCCCAATGGGCGATGTTCGGCTTTCAAATCATCTCTCCGTGGAAGCGCCGAGATGCAGCTGTTTAAGGCTTAGAAGCAGCTGACTGTTTTACTGCCTAACTGATCACTGTCAGTCAGGGAGCTCAGAGGTGAAAAGCCTGTCTGAGAGACAATTCGCCGTCGATCAGTTCAATATGTTCCGTACCAGCTCGGCGCACCTGAGATCATCTTGGTAGCCGTGTAGCTCAGATGAGTGAGAGCGTGTGTGTGTACCACCGTGATTGGATGCCGGTCCTTCTCAGGTCACAGTAAACCTTCTGCTGCCTAACTTTCCTAATTTTGGGGATCCCTTTGAAAAAGCAAAGGAAAAAAAAACTGGCTCTTCATCAGCGTGATCGACCCAACCCAGTGTGCCCCAGTGGCCTAATGGATAAGGCACTGGCCTCCTAAGCCAGGGATTGTGGGTTCGAGTCCCATCTGGGGTGCTCCTGTCCCATTTTGAGCATACAAATGTCTTTGTGGTTTGCAAAGCTACAACTCCACCTTACTCAGTGAGCGTCTCTGCTTTTCTCTCACATACAGTTGGGAGAAAAACTTTTGTAAACAGCCCTTCGGAATGATGTGGATTTCTGCATGAATGGCTCCTAACATGTGATCTTATCTTTATCTAAGTCATAATAATTAATAAAGAGATTCTGATTTAACAAAGAACACACACCCAACATTTGACATTGCTGTTTCTTTATTGACCAAATGGTTTAAACAATCAAGGTCATTGATGGAAAAAGTACGTGAACCCTTATATTAAGGAGCTAGTGGAACCTCCTTTATGACAAAAACCTCAACCCCCACTTTCTGTAGCGGCTTGTCAGACCTGAGCAGCGGTTAGGAGGTATTTTGGCCTATTCCTCTATGCAAAACTGTTTCAGTTCATGTATATTTTTGGGATGTCTTGCGCTGAATGGCCTGCTTCAGATCACGCCACAGCACTTCAATGGGATTGGGGTCAGGACTCTTACTTGGCCATCCCAACATACAGAATTTCTTCTGTTTCAGCCACTCTGTTGTTGATGTACTCCTTTGTTTTTGTCATGTTGCAAGACCCAGCGTCTTTTGAGTTTTAGATCACAGGCAGACACCCTGACATTCTGCTGTAGAATTTCCTGATACATCTCGGAATTCATCGGTCCCTCGATGATTGCAAGCCGTACAGCCTCCGCCATGCTTCCCAGGTGGGATGAGGTTTTGGAGTTGGTATGCGGTGTTTTGTTATCTCCAAACATAACGCTGTGCACATTTACCAACAAGTTCAACTTTTGTCACGTCTGTCCACAGAACATTGTTCCAGGAGTTGTGGAACATCCATGTGGTCTTTAGCAAACTTGAGAGGGGCAGTGGTGGTTTTTTTGGGGGGGAGAGCAGTGGTTTCCTCCGTGGTGACCTCGCATGATCACCACTCCTGTTCAGATTTCTTCTTATGGTGGACTCATGGACACAGACGTAAGACAAAGTAAACCACCTGTTTGCTAGATCCCATCCCCACTCAGCAAGTCAAAGATTCCCTCGAAGGACTGGCAGGACCTATAATTAGTATGATGAATGCATCGCTTGCGTCAGGCAACGTACATGATCAATTTAAGGTAGTGGTTCTTAGACCGCTCCTTAAGAAGTCAAATTTGGATCCACAAGTTCTTAACAACTACAGGCCTGTCTCAAAGGTCCCATTTCAATCTAAAAGTTTTGAGAGAATAGTTGTTGCCCAACGTCAATCGTATCTGGATTCAAATAATATACTTGAGAAATTTCAGTCTGGTTTCTGAAACTGCATTAACAAGAGTCGTAAATTATATTCTCTTAGCTACTGATGCGGGGAATGCAACAGTGCTAGGAATGCAAACTTTAGGTTGCGCTTCTTCATGCTGCATCATTGGCATGAGTGGAGCTTTTTAAACGTCTGTACTTACTGCGCCCCATAAGAAATCGTTTGTCCCTGTTCAAAAGAGATTGTGCGATGTCCTGCAGCGTTCGCAAAGCAAACCTTTGACAGTTTGAATAGAGGAATTTATTCTGCTTCCTGTGCGTGCAGTAGTTACAAACTTGAACGTCTTTACACGATCTCCTGCAGTTTTCAGTGGGCGGGCTTTGTCAGATGGCTTGGAAAAACGCACTGTGTTTCGGCTCGGGAAACATCATGAGCAGTGTCCTGCATGTTTTCTGTGTATAGCTGTCTTTTAACGCATACAGAATTCATTCGAAATCATTGATTTCTCCAATTAACAAGGGTCCCTTAAATGATGAGTCAAAGTAACATCTAATCGGATTAGTTTCCTTAGAGCTGGTTCAGAGTTTGCTCAAGAGTTTACCTATCACAGATGCGCAAAGAAGAATGTTGGGGGTGCACGCTTCAAGGCGCCTTACAGCTGTAGGGAGTGATTCGAGACGATTCGTGGCGTGTGCTCGTTCCCATATACCATACGCCCCGGCGTGCAGTGCTAGGATGACGTACAATACCGCTTGGGCACGTAACGGTGTTATATGCAAGTGCGGGACGTGAGGGTTTTCGTTTGTTCGTTTTGTTTTGCTCTGCTTTGCTTTGTTTTGCTTTCCATCGCGTGGGTAAGAGCGTAAATAAAAAGGCGATTCCTGCGTCTACCACTAATGTAAGAGCTATTTCAAGTGCGACGTGGTGCGGCTTTTCAAATGCTTGTGGGCATTTCTCTGTTGTTGATTCTTTTTTTGTGTGTAACAAAGTGGCATTTTCATGTCCGGACGGGGAGACTTTATCATTCCGACATGAAGCCACCCTTAAGTCCTCTGAGGCGTGTCTGTCTGCAAGGCTTGTATTTTGGAAATGTTTTTTTGAAACGGAGAACGACTTTGAAATAGGCTTCCGCCGGCGCCTCGCGATCCAGGTAAGATTGTAGCAAGAACGCAGCGGTGGTGGGGCTTGCTGTAGTCGTGGCAGAGTGGTTAAGGCGATGGACTAGAAAGCCATTGGGGTCTCCCCGCGCAGGTTCGAATCCTGCCGACTACGTTATCCGCCTCCAGTCGGTGTGTTTCGGCGCAAGCAAAGAAGCACGCCTCTTTGCTGTTCCTGGTGGTTTTAAAACGCCCAATCGCTTGTACCCGCTGCCTTGGAAATAAGTTCTTCAGCGTCCGCGAATGGCATTTTGCAGCTGGAAGCAGATGTCGACGCGTTTTGCACAGAGCACCAAAAAAGCGTCTTTTTTGAAGGCCCAGGCACTGAGCATTGGTGGTTCAGTGGTAGAATTCTCGCCTGCCACGCGGGAGGCTCGGGTTCGATTCCCGGCCAATGCAGTGGCTTTTGCAGCGAGCGGCTCCATCACTTGCATCCCCTTGCAACTCGCAACTCAAAAAACCCACTGAAGCTAAGCAGGTGTGAGCCAGGTCAGTACCCGGATGAGGGTGAGCTACAGGGAAAAACAAAGCTTCCAGCTGGAAGCGGTGTTAATGGTGCCGGCGGTGGGGCGCTCGCCCTGAGGTCTGTGCGGGTCCCAATGCCCCAGTATAGTGACGGAGATGCTGTGTTGTAAAAGGGCGCTGTCTTTTGGATGAGATGTAAAACCGAGGTCACAGCGCTCTGTGGTCATTCAAAATGACCACCAAAACCTTTGACAAAAGCTCTTGGTAATTGATGGTCTTCAATAATGCTTCTCCTTTAGGTACATTTTAAATCAGCTGAAAAATGCTGTGAAATGGGGGGGCACTTCAGGCCAGTGTAGGATTTGGGTTACAAGAACCATGAAACTGCACGAGAAAGCCCTTACACTGAATTACAAGGCTTTCTATTCAAAGGAGGACAAAAGAAATTCCCTGAGTTCGATTTTTTGCAGCACAGAGAGGAGCACTGTTGTGAGGCTGGTTAGCTCAGTTGGTTCGAGCGTGGTGCTAATGACGCCAAGGTCACGGGTTCGAGCCCCGTACTGGCCAGGTCCTTTTCTCCTCTCTTACCAAAGCTGTTAGGTTCCTTTCCGTGGTGAGAGGGGTTGTCATGCAACGCTGCCACATAGTGCCGACAGACAAGAGTGTTGCGGGAGAAGAGAAAAGTGTTTGAAGATTTAAGAGTGTCTTAGGTGGAGCCAAAATCAAGTGTCACAAATACAAGTGGGAGGATTTCCAATGTTTAATATGGTAAAAATAAGCGGAAGTTATCTGCCGGTCCGGCACAGTCTGCCATGCTTTTGTCATATACTGTAAAGTGGTGTCGAACTGGGTGTCGAACTGGAGCCTCACCATTTGCATATGTGAGGCTCCAGTTATACATCGAGTGTCACATTAAATGACAAAAATGAAGAGAGTTAAAGCAGCTGGAGAGGTTTTCTTACAACTTTTGAGCTGACACAGTTTTGGAAAATGTTTCCTTCACGCTGCACTGTACAACATAGGCAGCCAAGAGTCTCCAAAACAAAACAGAATTGACAGATAGGAGAAAATTCCCACTCATCCTGAAGTTCCCAAAATCCAGCACTGAGCGTAAACAAAGTGTCTAAGTAGCGTGGGAATGCTAACCCTAACCCTAGCTGGAGTTTGAGCAATCCAGCACTGAGCGTAAAAAGATGAGTCAAAGTAACGTCTAATCGGATTAGTTTCCTTAGAGCTTGTTCAGAGTTTGTTCAACAGTTTACCTTTCACAGATGGGCAAAGAAGAAAGTTGGGGGTGCACGCTTCAAGGCACCTTACAGCTGTAGGGAGTGATTCAAGACGATTCGTGGCGTGTGCTCGTTCCCATATACCGTACGCCCCGGGGTGCAGTGCTAGGATGACGTACAATACCGCTTGGGCACGTAACGGCGTTATATGCAAGTGCGGGACGTGAGGGTTTTCGTTTGTTCGTTTTGTTTTGCTCTGCTTTGCTTTGTTTCGTGGTCAAGAGGCGTAAGGTAAGTCGTAATCCAGGGAGAACACTGGTGGCAAACAGTCCGAGGTGAGAGGCGAGGTCCAAAGTCAAAAAGGCAGAAGGGGAGTCCAAATCCAGAATAAACGAGGTAATGGAAAAAATGCCAGGTAGAGCTCTCAAGGAATAGACTCAATACTGAGCAGCGGGAAGCAGGTAAAGATGGTAAAAATAGCACTGTGTACCGCACGGTGGAGTGTGTGCAGGTGGGTTAACTCGTGCGGCAGCGTTTGTTAATAATCACCCACTGCTGGTGCTGATTAGATCGCTTAAGAGTTGGTCTTAACTGCCTGGCGGTCATGACAAGCTCCTCTTTAAGCTGTGGTTTAGTTTTGCAATCGTATTTCTAGAGCAGTTATTTATGGGGGTGGGTGGGTCTTTCACAGAGGCTCAGGACAAATCCCCCACATGAAATTTTACTGTGTGCGTTCAGACAGTCACAGGTCAAGAGCCAGGCAGGAGGACAATGGACAGAAGAGCCAACGAACTAAAAATAAAAGAACGAATATGAAAAAGCCACCATCTTTTTCTTTTTGACATTTTCCGACTTTCATGCAAGCCAGGACAAAGTTGCTCGTAGCTACTTGTGGATTCAAATACTCTATCGAGTGCTTTGATGAGTTTTTGCAATTTGTTTGTCGTCCTGTCAGCCTGTTTCTGTTTTTTTTTTCAATCTAGGGATGGAAAGTATGAGGGAAATGATGGAGCAATCAATAACCGCTCCGGAAAAATGGCAGAAAGGAATGGTCCGTCACTAAGGACATTTGTGAAGCAGAGGAGTGACATCACCACAAAGGCGACACATTCTGCTGATGGTTTTGGTGAATAATGATTGAGGCGCGTTAAGAGAAAGGTAGCTGTGTCAGCATGCGTAGGCTGCAAAGGATCAAGCAAAGGTTTACTCCATGCTGAAAAGAAGAGAAAAGAAGCACAATGTTTCGACTGTGGAGCTTTCTGCACCATCTTCTTTAGCGGTGATGATGTTTACATTGGAAAAAATGAGACATGCGTCCCTGGGTGGCCTTGAACCACCAACCTTTCGGTTAACAGCCGAATGCGCTAACCGATTGCGCCACAGAGACTGACGGCCGCTTGTGCTCTCTACATTTGCAGGTTTATGGTCAAAGAAAACAATCACTTGCGCTTCTTGCAGCCGGCAATCTTTTTCCACTGACAACCAAGAAATGGATTTCATCTTTCACAAGCTGTATGGATTTCTTCAAAAACAAGTTATTCCAGAAAGGAAATGAATTCTTGCATTAAACTGAACCAAGCTGTACATGTTTGTCTGAAATGAGACATTCGGCACAACAAGACACGGAGAGAGGCACCGCTGGTATTCAGACCCAGGATCGCCTGCTTACTAGGCGGGCACTTTAAGCCACTAGGGAACAGCACCAGCGGAGCACCGCGCTTTTACAGACACTTAGACACATCTGCATTCGGTGTGCACTTAACCTGCTCTCTGAGCCCGTTGCCTCCGTCCCATTTAATAGCAGAACTGACGCCAAGAGAAATGATGAGAAATGGCATTTATCGGGCACTTTTCATGTCCAAGGAGCTCAATGCCCTTGACACCTCCCCAAGGCGACAGAGCTGTGCATTCTTTGGCGACACCATTTTTTCTTTTGTTTAATTTCTATACTTATTGATAGAATAAAAACGATATGTCATGTACTGTAAGGGAAATGTCTGTTTTCATGGGGAAAGCTAGCACCAGCAAATGTTGTGTTTAGAAGAAGTGATTTAACATGACACGTGACCTAATTTACCGGAGCAAAAGCTCACCCAGCAAGCCCTGCTTTACTTCTACAGGAGAGAAGTACTGTAGAGTCTGCTAGATGTTCAGCTGGGTAGCTACTTCAGCATGCCTCGGCTGCAAAGGATCAAGTAATAGGTTTATTGCATGCTGAAAAGAGAAGAACGGAAACACAGCATTTCGACTGTGAGGTCTTCTCACACCTGAAGAAGCCTCACACCTGTAAAAGGCTCCATGGTTTTCTTTCTTCTCTTTTCAACATGGAATACACCTATTGTCTGCAAGATGTGACAATTTCATGGTGTTTTGGAAGAAAACCTTTTTTCTTTGAATTCAAAATCAATCGGAATTTCAGCACGACACATCAACACTATTTCTGTTCTCTGTGGTAGAGTGCAAGCGCATGTTCCATGGGCCAGTGTCGTAATGGATAACGCGTTTGACTTCGAATCAGAAGATTGTAGGTTGGAGTCCTGCCTGGCTCGTGAGGCTTTTAAACCTCTCAGGTTCCTCGGTAACAGGTTGCCGTCATGTATATGAACTATAAAAAAGCATTTGCCACAACCCGTAAATTAGCACGCAAGTGCGGGCTAGGTAACACAGAACTGTATGGAGATCATCTCCAGCTCCGAGCTCAATTGCAATGAAAAAACATGCAGAACAGAACTGGAGAGCAGCTGAATTTGTGCTCAGTAGGGTGGGGAGGACTCAGCATTGCTATTGTTCTAATTATTATGAACTGCAGGGGATCTGAATCAGAACATGTCAGTTAGTTTGATCATTGCGTCAATATGTAGGCCACGTTAATATAGAATTATTACTTTGTCTGTCTCTTCTTTGTATATAGCTGAATGTCCCTGACAATTTCATGTTGCCTGCGATGTGTCCCCTCTCCCCACAGCAGTGGCAGATGACCAGCCGTCATCGCTCCCCCAGCATCGTCGCGCTGGGCGTCTCCTCCTCCCCATCTGATTCCCCGTGCGCCCCTCCGTTGGCGCCCACCGGTTTCCTCGAATACGGCATCAGTCTGCTCAGCCAGAGCCAGGGCCTGCTCCGAGGGGACCAGTGCGGCCAGCATCACGTGGCACTGCACCTCAGTCGGCGCCGGGGCCAGGAACGCCTGGAGCGCTATTTCCCGGTGGGCCTCCTCCGGGAGAGTAGGGTAACCCTGGCGGGCTAAGTAGGCCACGTCTGCGGCTGTTACCTTCACTGTTACCTGGATACCTCTTTATCTAGAACTCACTCTTCCCCCTGCCTGTCTGGCTTCTTTTAATCCTTCTGTGCCCGGATTGCAGCGGGTAAGATATTTTTCCAAGAAAAAAAGAGAAATTAAAAAAAGAGAAATTTCACCAGAGCCCCTGCTCATGTCTAATTTTTAGTTTAGAAGGATTCAAGCAAGATTTTGGATGAAAGGCAGCGACCTTAATCAAGCCCAAATCATAATTGAACCCATTCAGAGCCTACATTACATTTTAGTGTTTCATTCTGAGCAGAATGCCCTCACACCTGAAGAAGGCTTGCGTTTTCTTCTCTTTTAAGCATGTGTACAATGCTGTAATACAATTTAAAATAATTAAAAGTTTAAAAAGTATCAACTAAACTCCATTAATATCGAGTGTCTTTTATACAGCTTTTATACAGCTTTTAAGTATAGATTACACTTTTCTAAAATGTATTTAAAAAATAAAAACGATTACTAATCTAATCTTTCCACGTTTGATCCCAAAATCCCAAGAAAAATTAATCTAAACTAGGAGAAAGCTATGCTGAAAGTTTATTAATATACTTAGAAGACAAAGATAATTTATGTTGCATTTGTCTGATTGTGAATCAAAAAATACATTTAATTAACTGCTCTCAGTGACAGCTGACAATCCTCCATACACTCAAGTGAAAAATTAGTAATGCCAATGTAAACGTCGTATTTACAATTTGTTGATAATAGAAATGTTAAGTTCTCTAAAGCTTTTTGAGGCAGCAAAAGATTTGAACACCCTATATTGTAATGAGCTGCTGAGCTGAGAATGGGTTATGTTCCTGCTGTCAGAGGGGGTGGAAAGTGCCCGCGGTTATTTAATTAGTATTACAATTCACACTGATTCCCTTGCAAAGGTATGGACATAAGAATATTCGTGCGTGGTCAAAAAATGGCATTAAGCACTTAAAATTAATATGGTTAATAAGAGTAAACTGGAACATGCTGTAACAAGATCGGCTAAACTGGGATCTATCGCTTACGCCTGAAATTGGAGCTGCTGTCGCAGTGAATAGCGACTAATAAGTCTGTCTTTCTGTGGGGGGAAGGGAATCTGATCTGATCTGCAAACCTCCAACAGAGCTGTTCAACTGGTTTTTGTCGGGCACATCAAGTGTCAGGTGTAAGCGATAAATATATTTAGCTGAAAAGCTGTACAACGCAAGACATTTCAGTACTCTAGGTTTCGTGAAAAAGCACATTGTGCTGCTGTAATACAGTTTAAAATAATTAAAAGTCTAAACAGTATCAGCTTATGTATGGGTTGTAATTTAAAAAAAGTCAAAAACCGCACTCAAAATGCAATTTAGCGCTTTCTGGCAAGAGGAGACACCCAAATTAATAATGTAACATGCTACTGTTTGTGCATGGATATAGTTATAATGCTATTTCCTTAGACACGTGATTCCATGTTTTATTTTGAATCCCCGGCGGAACCGGGCATCCATAAGAATCAAGTACTGTAACAGGTTTATTCTATGCTGAAAAAAAAGAAGAAAGAAAACACATTCCATAAGAATCAGCGCCTTTATATAGCGCCTTTAAAGGTGGCTTCTCAAAACGCTTTACAGGATAAAAACAACAATAACAACAACAACAACAACAATATTGTGTTTCATTGCACTTTGACAGATTGTCTTTAAATCAACTGTTGATTTAAAGTTTGACAGTAAATGTTTATATTGTAACGCATACAGCCTCCATTTCTTATTAAAAATGTAGCCTAAGAGGGGGGGTCTGCTCTCACAATCCTCCATATACTCAAGTGAAAAATTAATAATGCCAATGTAAACATCGTATTTACAATTTGTTGATAATAAAAATGTTAAGTTTTTTAAAGCTTTGTGATAGTTTACCCAGTTTACCCATTGTTATTAAAAATGACTTGGATTCGAACATGTTGTGATATTTAGAAATATAAAAGTCAATTAACTGTCAATTTCCATATTTATGTCTTTATTTAGCGGTTTCATTAGTGACAAAGGCTAAACTTTCTTGGAAAAATGTCTTTGCTGTCTTGCTGATACGTTAAGCTTTCTAAACTCAGCCACAAAGTCATGTGACTGATTTTTCGCCCTGTTTCGTTGGTTAAACGCAATGATCACAAGCACCACCATGGTAACTGGGACATGTAGTTTTTAATTCAGATTGAATTATAACTGTACGTACTGTAGCGGCGAGGCTTATTAATAAGACAGAATTAAGTGTTGCTGTGCTTTCCCAAATGAGGCCCCATCTCCCTCTTCATCTCTGTGGTGCAGTAACAGAGAAGCTATTCATACAGACTGATTTAAAGATGTTTTCTTTTGATAAGGTACAGCTCCCAAATGGGGATGCACTTAGCTAAGCCTGGCTATCATGATCAATGGTCATCCATTGGCGCCTAAAGGTCTGCAAGATTCCAAGAGAGAGCCTCATCCAAGTGGTCTACAACCCCAAGGTCAACATCACCAGAGCACCGTCGCAAGCTGAACAGCAAAGCCTGGCATAGAGCCAGAGAGCGCGGATTAGACAGCAACAAGCCTGCAACTGCTTTGTGCCCGCAGGAGATCTGAATCCCCAGAGATTGGATGAGTATTCAACTTCACTGCATGACAGCTCGAGAATTCAATTGTTATCCCAACCAGTTGATATCAATTTAATTCCTAAGAGTTATGTACTTGTTTTGAGTATCTAGTGTAGAAGTTATAACCAAGTTCATTTACGAAACGGTCTAAATGAATGATATACTGAACGTATGTCCTCTTGATATATGTAACTCTTTGTAACTGACTGAATATATACCTTTTGTATTCTGATAACCCTCTCGATAAGATCTGTTAGGTTTACATGCATATTCTATGTATTAATAAATGTATCCTCGTGTATTAGTACCTGTGTGTGTGCGTTGTTTGAGTTATGTCGCATGGTTGGATTCTAAAGCCATCAAAAGAATCAACTTTGTGATTTACTGCTATAATGAATAATTGTCTCAGTAAATCCCAAATCCTACAGAACTAGTGCCTTCAGAGAGCACACTACAGATGTTACCTATTTATCGTTGAACAGGATGTATGTGATGTGGCGACTAGGTTCAATTTTGTATCCTCTTTAAAAGATTAAGGATTGGGGTGAGTGTGATTTACCACCCTTTCAGCTAAGAACCCGACGTGCGGACCGTTTAAGCTGCATAGACTCGGTCGTTTAACTCTTCTCCATTAGCAGGGTTAAGGTTAAAGAAAAAAACATTGCTGACCTCTTTTTTTTTTGCCAGCCGCGAGCGCTGATTAGCAAGGTTTGTATTTCATGTTTTGCAAGTTGCATCCATTTTAAGAAAAACAAGTCGTTCAAGACAGGAAATGAATGCTTGCATTTAATTAAGTCTAGCCGTAGGCGGTTGTCCATAATGACCAGTTCTGTTTGAGAAGACAGAACAAAAAAGGCACCGCTGGGATTCAGAGCCAGGGTCTCCTGTTCACTAGGCAGGCGCTTTAAGCAACTAAGCCACGGCGCCCCAGGAGCACTGTCCTTTTGCAGCCACTTGGACACACCACTCAGACACATCTGCATTCGGTGTGTGCTCCGCCTGCTCGCTGAGCAAGTTGCCACCTTTACATACAATAGCAACATCAACACCAAGAGAAAGGGTGACAAATGGCTTTTATCTGGAACTTTTCATGTCCAAGGAGCTCGATGTGCTTTCTGTGTACAACAGGGCCACTGATCTCCACACTGGCCATTGAACCACAGCAGTGGCTTGCTGGCTTGACATCTCCCAAGGAAAATGTTGAAATCGCATGTGGAACAGGAAAATGACCCTCGAGTACGAGGGAAAAAAAAGAAAAAGATCATCTGGAGCGCGCCAACCCATGTCCGGACAGCCCACTTCTGTCGACGAGGTGGCTGAGTGGTTAAGGCGATGGACTGCTAATCCATTGTGCTCTGCACACATGGGTTCAAATCCCATCCTCGTCGCTCTCCATGTCTGACACGTGTGCCCGTTTGGCATTGGCCATCCTGTCGTTTGCTCCGGTTCTAGAGCTGTGCATTTTCTAGCGGTGGCTGAACATGGTATAGTAGGCTAACGTCGGTATCGAGCAGTAACAGTAATGGTATTTACGTGCCGCTGCTGCCAAGTAGCTCTGGTTTGAGACCGCGTTTTCACTTACTTGCAACGCAAACAGAGAAAGCGATTTTTGACAGTCTCTCGAGAGACTGCGCTAGGTGTTTAGGGATAGACTTTGTCAGTTCCCCCTGGGATGGTGGCCTCTCAAATAGTTTGTGATTCCTCTAGACGTTTATACAGTAGAAGCCTGCTTCGTGGCTTAAATCCAAGCTAAGGAAACGAGTTAGAGGTCTGATGCAGAACTGCGAATTCAATGAAGGGGAACACTACAGTACATTGCACTGTATGTGTGAGGAAAGCTGCCCCCTACTGTTCCTTGTCGACCGAACAGAGGACTGTAAAGGATACCGCTAAGAAACTTTGGGATGCTGGTTGGAATCCAGCTCCAAAGTAGCCCCTTTGGGTGTTATGTCATCAAAAAGTAAGAACAGCGAATCTCCATTTGATCAAAAGCGCAACAGAACTGTTTTCCGTGGAGCAGGTTTCAGACCCGTAGACCTGTTTTATTTGTAGGGCAGGGCGCATTCCCAAACGCGAATCTCCTGTTTTAGAAATGCTTTGGGCGGCGTGAAGTGAAAATAAGAAGTGGGCTCCAGATGCACATGGAAGCAATCAAGTGTTTCATCCGAGCTGTTTCAAAGACTGCTCAACAGCTTTCCTTTTACAGAGGCCCAACGATTAATGATGGGGGTGCACCCTTCAATGTGCCTTACGACTCTAGGGAGTGATTGAGACGATTCGTAGCGTGTGTTCATTTCCCTCTATTCCCCATGTTGCAGTGGTAAGATGACGTAAATTCCTGCTTCGACACGTAACGGCGTTATAATCAAGTACAGGAGCTGAGGGCTTTTGTTTTGTTTCGTTTTCTATGGCGTTCGTAAGCGCGCAAAACAAAGACAATTCCTGCGTCTAACACGAATGTAAATGCTTTTGAAAGTGCAGTGTGGTGCAGCTTGTAAAATCCTTGTCCACATTTGTGGTTTGTTGATGTTTTTTCTGTCTGCCAAAGTTGCATTTTGACATCCGGACGGGGAGACTTTATCATTTGAACGTGAAGCCAGCCTTAAACCCTCTGAGGCGTGTCTGTCTGCCGGCATGTATCTTGTGAAAGGTTTTTTTTTTAACAGAGAGCGACTTTAAAAAGGTTTCCGCAGCCACCTCGCACTCCGTGTTAGATTATAGGAGGAATGCGGCGGCGGCGAGCTCGCTGTAGTCGTGGCCGAGTAGTTAAGGCGATGGATTTGAAATCCATTGGGGACTCCCCGCTCAGGTTCGAATCCTGCCGACTACGGCGTCTGCCGCACGTCACCTTGTGCCTGTGCGGCAAAGGCGAAGTGCCGCTTCTCCTTTCCTGGTACTATAAAAATGCTACATCGCTTGGTCCTGCTTCCATAAAAAGCAGTTCTTCAGGTAATTCTACTCTCTTACCAAAGCTGTTAGGTTTCTTTCCGTGGTGAGATGGGTTGTCATGCAACGCTGCCACATAGTGCCGACAGACAAGTGTGTTGCGGGAGAAGAGAAAAGTGTTTGAAGATTTAAGAGTGTCTTAGGTGGAGCCAAAATCAAGTGTCACAAATGCAAGTGGGAAGATTTCCAATGTTTAATATGGTCAAAATAAGCGGAAGTTACCAGCTGGTCCGGCACAGTCTGCCATGCTTTTGTCATATACTGTAAAGTGGTGTGGAACTGGGTGTCGAACTGGAGCCTCACCATTTGCATATGTGAGGCTCCAGTTATACATCGAGTGTCACATTAAATGACAAAAATGAAGAGAGTTAAAGCACCTGGAGAGGTTTTCTTACAACTTTTGAGCTGACACAGTTTTGGAAAATGTTTCCTTCACGGTGCACTGAACAACATAGGCAGCCAAGAGTCTCCAAAACAAAACAGAATGGACAGATAGGAGAAAATTCCCACTCGTCCTGAAGTTCCCAAAATCCAGCACTGAGCGTAAACAAAGTGTCTAAGTAGCGTGGGAATGCTAACCCTAACCCTAGCTGGAGTTTGAGCAATCCGGCACTGAGCGTAAGAAGATGAGTCAAAGTAACGTCTAATCGGATTAGTTTCCTTAGAGCTGGTTCAGAGTTTGCTCAAGAGTTTACCTTTCACAGATGCGCAAAGAAGAATGTTGGGGGTGCACGCTTCAAGGCGCCTTACAGCTGTAGGGAGTGATTCGAGACGATTCGTGGCGTGTGCTCGTTCCCATATACCGTACGACCCGGGGTGCAGTGCTAGGATGACGTACAATACCGCTTGGGCACGTAACGGGGTTATATGCAAGTGCAGGACGTGAGGGTTTTCGTTTGTTCGTTTTGTTTTGCTCTGCTTTGCTTTGTTTTGCTTTCCATCGCGTTGGTAAGAGCGTAAATAAAAAGGCGATTCCTGTGTCTACCACTAATGTAAGAGCTATTTCAAGTGCGACGTGGTGCGGCTTTTCAAATGCTTGTGGGCATTTCTCTGTTGTTGATTCTTTTTTTGTGTGTAACAAAGTGGCATTTTCATGTCCGGACGGGGAGACTTTATCATTCCGACATGAAGCCACCCTTAAGTCCTCTGAGGCGTGTCTGTCTGCAAGGCTTGTATTTTGGAAATGTTTTTTTGAAACGGAGAACGACTTTGAAATAGGCTTCCGCCGGCGCCTCGCGATCCAGGTAAGATTGTAGCAAGAACGCAGCGGCAGTGGGGCTTGCTGTAGTCGTGGCTGAGTGGTTAAGGCAATGGACTAAAAATCCATTGGGGTCTCCCCGCACAGGTTCCAATCCTGCCGACTACGTTGTCCACTTTCAGTCGGTGTGTTTCGGCTCAAGCAAAGAAGCGCGCCTCTTTGCTGTTCCTGGTGGTTTTAAAACGCCCAATCGCTTGTACCCGCTGCCTTAGAAATAAGTTCTTCAGCGTCCGCAAATGGCATTTTGCAGCTGGAAGCAGATGTCGACGCGTTTTGCACAGAGCACCAAAAAAGCATCTTTTTTGAAGGCCCAGGCACTGAGCATTGGTGGTTCAGTGGTAGAATTCTCGCCTGCCACGCGGGAGGCTCGGGTTCGATTCCCGGCCAATGCAGTGGCTTTTGCAGCGAGCGGCTCCATCACTTGCATCCCCTTGCAACTCGCAACTGAAAACCCACTGAAGCTAAGCAGGTGTGAGCCAGGTCAGTACCTGGATGAGCTACAGGGAAAAACAAAGCTTCCAGCTGGAAGCGGTGTTAATGGTGCCGGCGGGGGGGCGCTCACCCTGAGGTCTGTGCGGGTCCCAATGCCCCAGTATAGTGACGGAGATGCTGTGTTGTAAAAGGGCGCTGACTTTTGGATGAGATGTAAAACCGAGGTCATAGCGCTCTGTGGTCATTCAAAATGACCACCAAAACCTTTGACAAAAGCTCTTGGTAATTGATGGTCTTCAATAATGCTTCTCCTTTAGGTACATTTTAAATCAGCTGAAAAATGCTGTGAAATGGGGGGGCACTTCAGGCCAGTGTAGGATTTGGGTTACAAGAACCATGAAACTGCACGAGAAAGCCCGTACACTGATTACACGGCTTTCTATTCAAAGGAGGACAAAAGAAATTCCCTGAGTTTGATTTTTTGCAGCACAGAGAGGAGCACTGTCGTGAGGCTGGTTAGCTCAGTTGGTTAGAGCGTGGTGCTAATAACGCCAAGGTCGCGGGTTTGAGCCCTGTACGGGCCAGGTCTAGGTCCAGGTCCCTGTTTGTGAAACAGGCAAATGACTGTCTCAGGGGCCCATTCCTCATTCTCAAGACACATGTATGCAGTATGTACACCGTGCATTGAGCAATAGGGACTGAATACACCACAGGTAAGGTTAGAAGTCATTCTGAGGTGCCACATGTGAGGGATACAGCTAGGCATCCGAAATGTAGGGTTTGAGACCCTTCAGGAGTACTGCATCCTTTGAGACAGACCCGTGCATGTTAAACAAATGATCATTTCTTTCGGCATTAGGGACTAAATATACTAAACATATGATGCTAAAATGTTATTTTCACATATATTAATGTAATAAATGATTGCTTATGCTTTAGAAACAAATCTAATTAAAATAAAAGCTTAAGTTTTGTATTTATCTTGTACCATAGAACATGATTTTCTTTGTATTTCAAGCCCACAAAGTGTCCAAATGACGCACTACATGATATAAGGAAGATTATCACATGCATATCGGTATTATCTTTCTTATGAAAATGCATTCCTTTCATTACCTTTTACTTTTTAAAATGAACTCAAATTGAGTATAATGTAATAATTTAAGTAGAATAGATTCTAATAATATAATGATCCAGTGTTTTGCACTACTTCACTGCTTCACTGCTCTATGCCATCTGGAAATAAATCCTCAGACTGCTTACTGCCCTGGGCATGTACCAATAAATTAAAGGAGCACATCTGTTTATCACTGCGTTGAAGCAGGAGACACACAGTCTCTGCAAACACATCCTAGATACAGTGTTCCAGCACCTTTGACCTCATCCAGAACGTATCATTTCTTGAAAGGGATTGCTGTCCGAATGCACATCTGAATCCCAAACAGAATCTCTAGTAAAATACGATCATTTGTGAAACAGGCAAATGACTGTCTCAGGGGCCTATTCCTCATTGTCAGACACATGTATGGAATGCTTTCACCGTGCATTGAGCAATAGGGATTAAAAACACCGCAGGTAAGGTTAGATGTCATGTTCTATGATCATTTCTTTCAGCATTAGGGACTAAATATACTAAACGTATGATGCTAAAATGTTATTTTTACATATATTAATGTAATAAATGATTGCTTATGCTTTATAAACAAATCTAATTAAAATAAAAGCTTAAGTTTTGTATTTATCTTGTACCATAGAACATGATTTGCTTTGTATTTCAAGCCCACAAAGTGTCCAAATGTTCTATGATCATTTCTTTCAGCATTAGGGACTAAATATACCAAACGTATGATGCTAAAATCCTGAAAAAAGGATGTGCTCCATCTCGTCAGTAGATTGGATTCCAAAACTGATTTGGGTCAATATACATTACCTTTGAAATTAAAGTACAGTCTACTGTAGGGAACCATCAACTTAGAAAGCATTGGCCTTCCCTGGGGGTCAGGTAGGTGCAAAAGATAAACCTTTATCCTATCTTTATCTTAAGATAAGTGGCCAAGCAGTATTTTTCCAAGTTTCACCAAGCACATCATGTTGCCATAGTAGACAAAGTTCTATAAAATGTTAAATAACTTTTAAAAAAAGCATCTTGGTCTTACAGTACTGTACAAGGTGAATTAAACTGTCCCTGGTAATAAAAAGTAATTAGAAGCATCTCAGAAACTTTATCTCTAGAAACATTAGCTGTTTTATATCATGTAATTTAGTGTGATGTTGTCAGAATTCAAGGACATTAGCACACACAGAAATTGGTTCAGTTAAATCTAAAAAACACAGCTAAACATGGGTTTAAATGTAACAGAAGTCTTACCTCTTGTCAAAAGATTTAATTCAAGAAGCGATGTAATAAATGATTGCTTATGCTTTATAAACAAATCTAATTAAAATAAAAGCTTAAGTTTTGTATTTATCTTGTACCATAGAACATGATTTTCTTTGTATTTGAAGCCCACAAAGTGTCCAAATGATGCACTACATGATATAAGGAAGATTATCACATGCATATCGGTATTATCTTTCTTATGAAAATGCATTCCTTTCATTACCTTTTACTTTTTAAAATGAACTCAAATTGTGTATAATGTAATAATTTAAGTAGAATAGATTCAGGTAGGAAATATAGAGTCATGATGTTTATGGCTGACATCATTTCACATGGGTGAATTTTAAGCTAAGAAATAAAAACATTTACAATGAAGATACCATTGCTTAATTTTAAATGCCTTTAAAAAATAAATACCTCCTGAGAATAATTTGCCACTCCCAGATCCTTGGTAAGGTACTGTTTGAATCCAATCAGGAGAGGAGCATCCAGGGAGTGCTTTCTATAGAGTCCAGCTTGGGCCACTCTCTTCCGGCCTGCTGATACTTTTTAACTACTCAGGGCCTGTAAGGATATAAAACACCGGTTTAAACATTTTATACCTATAAGACAAATTAGAATTTTAGTAAAAAATAGATACATCTGAAAAATAAAAAGTCTTACTGCTGATAGAGTTCTTCAGAGCTCACATCTTCCCCTTCCTTATCCGCTTCTGTTTCAGTTTCTAGAGCAGCCTCTGGCATCTCTTCCTCCTGGACTGCGGCCTCTTGCTCAGGGCCGCTGGAATGCAGGTAGATTCTTTTCAACATGCTTTTACATAATATGTTGTAACAATGATTTCAAAAAGAAACTACAGAAGCCTTACAGATTAAAAATATCTCACCTTGCCAATGTGTCTTCAGGCTTCCCATGTACAAAAAGGCCCAAGGACTCTAGCAGTCTTACAACCACTATCCTGTTTGCCTCACCAGACACGATCTCTATTCTGTGGTAATCCACGATGACCCCGTTCTTCAGGTGATTCATCATGTCCTCCCTCGCCTGTTGAGAGGCCATCCTGATGTTTTCTGCCGTGGCGTGCTTCATACACGCCCTCTTCAAGTGAGCAGGAAGCTGATCAAGAGTATTCAGGCACATCTTGCACACCAGGGGAATCCTCGCGGGTTTCCTTTGAAAATAAATAATACCATCTGTGTATAGAAACAAGCTAAGACTGATTTCTTAAATTATCCTTAATTTTCTCTCTCATAGTTTGAGCATAATGATTTTATTGCATTTATATAAGAATTGCTCATTGCTCCTAAATAAATAATGGTTTCATAAAAAAGTGAACACTTGGTCTCAGTCACAGACTTTCCAATAGAAGCCATTGTGGAGTTCAGCAACTGCAGGTCCTAGAAGTGGGGAAGGAATTTTAAAAGAGAAATTGAATTACAATACAGAAGGAATGGCTGAGGGATCACTGAAATATATATATACAAATTCCAAAGACTGAGTCCATATAGAAACAACTACCTTTCATTTTCAGTATAAGAAAAAAAAAACATTATCTTCCAAAGCATCATAAAATTGTCCCTTCTTCCAGACTCTACTTCTCTCTTGTAGTAGTATAGCAGACCTTTCCAGGTGAGCAGATCACAGAGTCCGAAATGAGCTTCCTCCATCAAGCAAAGTACCTGAACATGACTCTGTCTTCATAAAAGCGCCCCTGTAATAAAGAAATTAAATCCGAAATCAAGAGGGCAGTTGCCTACTGAAATACAAGAAGTCATCAATTTTAACCTAGCAACACATTAAAGGCTGCATCTATACAAGTACGATTCTAGAAATGCTCACCAGATTACGTTTTAAGAAGGAACTGCGCCTCAGGTTCCGCCGAGATCTTAACTCGGATGGCAGGATTCAGAGTCCGGAGTGCGGACTGATGGCGCACGGAGGGTCCATATACTGTGGATCCCTCAGTGATCTTCCGCGTATTCAAACCGCCAGCGTGTGACTCCCCTGTCCCCGTGACCTCATTGCTCTGCTCTCTCCTCTGTGCAGCTGAGCCCGACTCACGGTAAAATGGAAAAAAATATGCCCTCGACGTGAGATTTATTCTGGAGCGAGCCAGTGTTGCGCATAGCTGCCTTCAAAGCAGTTAACCCAGGTTCGATTCCCGGCCAACGCAGTTACGAATGTTTTCAAATGCTGTCATGAGCCTTGGATTGTGACTAGCGAAGCCTTTTGAAAGAGCTAAAGCACTGCAAAACGGAATTGAAGGAGAATCTTACAGGGGATTCTGAGCAGAGTCTGCATACATGCAGTCAGATAAAGGTGCTGAAAGCTTGAGCTACTCTCAATGTCATGCTGCCCTTCCCCGGAGTAAATCTGTTACATTGTAAGAATGCTTCTGGCAGGTTCAAAAAGAGACCCTTGTTAATTGGAGAAATCAATGATTTCGAATGAATTCTGTATGCGTTAAAAGACAGCTATACACAGAAAACATGCAGGACACTGCTCATGATGTTTCCCGAGCAGAAACACAGTGCGTTTTTCCAAGCCATTTGACAAAGCCCACCCACTGAAAACTGCAGCAGATCGTGTAAAGACGTTCAACTTTGTAACTACTGCACGCACAGGAAGCAGAATAAATTCCTCTTTTCAAACTGTCAAAGGTTTGCTTTGCGAACGCTGCAGGACATCGCACAATCTCTTTTGAATGGGGACAAACGATTTCTTATGGGGCGCAGTAAGTACAGACGTTTAAAATGCTCCACTCATGCCGACGATGCAGCATGAAGAAGCGCAACCTAACGTTTGACAGACAAAAGCCAGGCGCCGCTACGAGCAATATGAAATCATACTGACAAGCACACGGCGTTTCGCGCTGACACAAAAGTAATCTCGACAGACGCTGTTCTCTGCATAAAGCTGAAAGAGCGTTTCTGTTGACACGTAACAAGTTCGTTTCTTTCTACCATGATATCACCGTGACCAAATCTGTCTTTAAACACCTTGCTCAGTCTCTGACGAGACTGTCAAAAATTGCTTTCGCCGATTGTATTGCAAACCGGCGGAAGCGGGGTATTGGGAAAAGTTTTCAACTAGCAATAATCACGCCTCGGCTAACCCTCACAGGCTACGATACTGCCACTGCGCAAAGCTGACGGTTGCCAGGCAACCGCGGGGATCCTATGGAAATCGTTATCGATCGTGTCATGGCATGTCGTTGCTATAACGCTTCATATTTGTCGTCTTCTTCTTCTTCTAGCTTGAGGTTTTGAAGAATTTCATGACAGACAAGGGCTCCGTTGGGAACAAAGGGCGTTGTGAGAAAACCGTTGCTTATTTTCAGCAGCAGAAATACAACCCTTTAAATACAAGATGACAGAACAATGACGAAGGGCATGCCGGGAGGAACTCATGCACTACAGAGGAAAGGGGGCGGGCACGTACAGTTCACATTCAAGCCACAAGTACTCCTCTTGGATGTTGCACAAACAAATCCTAACGTCTTGAAAGCATTGCAGCATGTTTGTGTCCCACTTCCCGTGGCTGCGGGACGACTGACACGAACGGACAAACACAATCTGTGGCGTTTAGCGTGACATAGTCTTGCAGGCATCGTGCTGTCTCACTGCAATATTATACCGCTGGAGGAAACAGTCCATCTGGCCATGAAACTCATTTGAACGTCTAGCTACAGCAACTAACAATATCATGATTTATTCAGGATGTGTGGAATCAGCACGTCCCGGAGACAGCTTCCGAAATCGTGAGCATTCTCTGGTGGTAGGGGCGTTCAAGATGGCGCTCAGGTGGGAGGTAAAGTTTAGTGGTTGGGGAGTTTTTTTGAGTTTTTCATGACCTGAATGTTAATTTTTGCTTTTTTTGACTACAGAAAAATAAGGACTTAACACTAGTTGTTTAAACTTCAGTTATAATTGAAAGAAAAAAAAAACCATTTTTTTTTAGGTTTAAAAAGTCCGATATGAGTAACACTGGGAAAAGAAAAGAGAGTGCTGGGTCTTCGAAGGAGAACTCTAAGATACCTCAATCGTATATGTATACCACTACAAAAAAATCGATGGCAACTAAAGGGAAAAGTGAAGCAGCTGCAGGGGCAGCAAGAGGGCGGAGGCGCCGCGCGCCCGGCCGAAGTGTTGGACCGGTGCGCTTTACGTGCTGAAATAAACACGCGACAGCCCCGAAATGTTTCCAGAGTGCTGTGCACTGAAGACTTGCCTGGTGCTCCTCCGTGCAGATTCTTTGTCCTCCTCCAGTGCGGGACGAGCCAACACAAGGGAGCGCATTCGCCAACATCCAGGCACGCAATGCGATTTGGAAAGCAGCTCCTTTCCAAAGAGTTGCACACGAACGATCCTTCAGTCCCGCTCGGGGGGCACGGAGCCCCCGCCACACACAGCTTCAAGTAGCGAGTCAGGCGCCAGGGCTTTCGCTTACGGCCACACCACTCTGAACATGCCCGATCTCGTCTGATCTTGGAAGCTAAGCAGAGTCGGGCCTGGTTAGTATTTGGATGGGAGACCGCCTGGGAATACCAGGTGTGCTCAGGTTGCTCTCCCGACCAGGTTGCTCTCCCGGCCAGCAGGGGTCGCCGTTGGTGCCGTAGGCTTTGGGAGGAAAACCTGCAGGATGGAAAGGTGATCTATAGCCTCATCTCTAGAGATGTTTTGTTGCTGTGGCATGTGTGTGACCCATATTCAAAAAAAAAAAACCCGTCTGTAAAACGAATATCGAAGCTGCCTCTAAATCTGCAAATGAAGATGAGTCGATAAACCACTCGTTTTTCGTATAACTAGACATATATTCATTTGTTACCGATTTCATTCATTGAGCACGGATACAATAGAGGTACAGCCATTCACTGTTTGACATGTCTGCACTGGTACAGAACCGAGCAATCAGAAAACGGGTGAAACTGTCTTTAGACTCAGCATACAGTACCGAGGCCCCCCATGACCAAATAAAGGCTAACCTCGATAATCAGCCTAAAGAACGCAGACTACAGCAAAACGACTGACTTTGAAAAGGGAATGAACGTCCGGAAGGAGTAGTGGAACTAGCTTGAGATGCTTCTCCGGACCCCTAACTAAAAGCCAGCGAGAACCAGCAGCGGCGTCCACTCCTGTCGAACCGGGATCCTTCCGCAGCCACGCAGCTCGTGGTGTCCTAACCCTCCCGTATCTGATTTTGGACCAAGCACATCAGGGGAGAGCGCGAACGCAGTCCCCCACTTCTAGAAATTATGCAGTCGAGATTCCCACATTTGGGGAATTCGCAGGGGTCAACACAGCCGGAGTGCAATGGCCGAGCCTCGCCCTGGGTGAACCTCCTTCTTGATCAAGGTATTTCCCCTGCCAGGTAAGTATGAGTTAAACATGCCCCTGCAAGCGGCCCGCACCCACAGCACAAATCGCGCAGCCTAGGCCACCTCCTCGCCCCGCACGCCACCGCCTCCTGCTGGGCCCACTCTTTCACACACTCACACGCCACACTAACACTCAAAAGTGTGGGCAAAACGAGAAAACGAGCGCGCCGTTTCCTACACATCTGCAGTCGCCGTTGCGCATTCGCAGCATGTCCCGGGATGCAATTCGGCCTCATTTGCATAACTCCAGACCGGCAGATCGCCACGCAAGCTCGCGACGTGCGCCTGCCACACACCGAACAAACCTTTTCAGCAATTTCCAAAAAACGGGCCTGCTCGCCTGCCCACAAGGCTCCGTCTCTTACCTGTTCTCCAGAGCCTGCTGCCTTCTGTGCTTTTCTCTCGGCACCGCTGCAGTGCACACAACTCCTGCAGCGGGAGGGGGGGAGAAAGTTCCCGCGCTCCGCCGCAGGGAAGGCTCGCTCCGTGCGCACACGTCCTTTCGATGCCAGTCCAACAAGTGCTCCGCATTAGCTGCGTCGGGGCTCCGGCGTGTCGCACCTCACCTCACCTCGCACTGCCCCCTCCTTGAATGTCTGCCGCTGGGCATGCCCCGCTCTCCTCCGCCTTATCTTATCGCGTGTGAGCACCGACAATGGCCACAATGCCGGGGAATGGCACCTGTAAAGTGTTAATTGGGGCACAGGAACAGCCCGTCTCGTCTCGGGGGGGCCGGCTTCAGAGACAATACAGCAAACACAGCGGGGCGGGGGAAGAAGACGACACCACACATGCGGGTACATTCAGCTCCGGCGGGAACGAGACATTTGTCGGTCTTTTCAAGTGCCGAGAGCCGAGCAATCCTTCACTTGTATCGTTTCTCCCCGGTGACTAGATCTGGCCCTGCGACTCTCGACTGGGCTCACCCCCGGGGCAGCCCAGCAGGTGTGAGCCTGGCCGGCACCCGGATGGGAGATTCCACCCCGGAAAAGCTCCGGTTGCTGCTGCTCCTGCAAGAGGTGTGACTGGGACCAGTAGGGAGCGCTCACCCTGCGGGCTGTGTGGCTCTCTTACGCCCCAGCCTCCTGATGGCGACACTCTGCTGCACAAACAGGCGCCGTCCTTCGGGGGAGGCGTCAAACCGAGGTCCCGACCCTCCTTGGCCATTAGGAAACCCCAGGGCGTCTCTCAAAAAGAGACGCCGGGGGTGTCCCTCTGGTGTTAGTGCTCCCCTTTACCCATCAGTCGGGGTCTCCTCCTAATCCCCGTCTCACCTGTAACAATCAATGACGAGGCCCCCCTGTCCGTGAGATTTAGTACTCGCGCAAGAGACCGGGGGCAGAGCGCGAACGCGGTCCCCCGCCCCCCACAAAGTGCGCGCTCCGGGTTCCCTCTCGGGGCCCTGCAACACAGCGGAAGGGCAGGGAGAAGGAGCCTCTTGCTCTGACGCCGCAAGGCCACAAGAGGGCGGAGGCGCCGCGCGCCCGGCCGACGTGTTGGACCGGTGTGCTTTTTAAGTGCTGAAATAAACACGCGAAAGCCCCGAAATGTTTCCAGAGTGCTGTGCACTGGAGGTTTTTGTCTGGTGAAGACTTGCCTGGTGCTCCTCCGTGCAGATTGTTTGTCCTCCTCCAGTGCGGGACGAGCCAACACAAGGGAGCGCATTCGCCAACATCCAGGCACGCAATGCGATTTGGAAAGCAGCTCCTTTCCAAAGAGTTGCACACGAACGATCCTTCAGTCCCGCTCGGGGGGCACGGAACCCCCGCCACACACAGCTTCAAGTAGCGAGTCAGGCGCCGGGGCTTTCGCTTACGGCCACACCACCCTGAACACGCCCGATCTCGTCTGATCTCGGAAGCTAAGTAGCGTCGGGCCTGGTTAGTACTTGGATTGGAGACTGCCTGGGAATACCAGGTGCTGTAAGCTTTTGCTCTCCCGGCCAGCAGGGGTCGCCGTTGGTGCCGTAGGCTTTGGGAGGAAAACCTGCAGGATGGAAAGGTGATCTATAGCCTCATCTCTAGAGATGTTTTGTTGCTGTGGCATGTGTGTGACCCATATTCAAAAAAAAACCCCGTCTGTAAAACGAATATCGAAGCTGCCTCTAAATCTGCAAATGAAGATGAGTCGATAAACCACTCGTTTTTCGTATAACTAGACATATATTCATTTGTTACCGATTTCATTCATTGAGCACGGATACAATAGAGGTACAGCCATTCACTGTTTGACATGTCTGCACTGGTACAGAACCGAGCAATCAGAAAACGGGTGAAACTGTCTTTAGACTCAGCATACAGTACCGAGGCCCCCCATGACCAAATAAAGGCTAACCTCGATAATCAGCCTAAAGAACGCAGACTACAGCAAAACGACTGACTTTGAAAAGGGAATGAACGTCCGGAAAGAGTAGTGGAACTAGCTTGAGATGCTTCTCCGGACCCCTAACTAAAAGCCAGCGAGAACCAGCAGCGGCGTCCACTCCTGTCGAACCGGGATCCTTCCGCAGCCACGCAGCTCGTGGTGTCCTAACCCTCCCGTATCTGATTTTGGACCAAGCACATCAGGGGAGAGCGCGAACGCAGTCCCCCACTACCAGAAATTATGCAGTCAAGATTCCCACATTTAGGGAATTCGCAGGGGTCAGCACAGCCGGAGTACAATGGCCGAGCCTCGCCCTGGGTGAACCTCCTTCTTGATCAAGGTATCTCCCCTGCCAGGTAAGTATGAGTTAAACAGGCCCCTGCAAGCGGCCCGCACCCACAGCACAAATCGCGCATCCTAGGCCACCTCCTCGCCCCGCACGCCACCGCCTCCTGCTGGGCCCACTCTTTCGCACACTCACACGCCACACTAACACTCAAAAGTGTGGGCAAAACGAGAAAACGAGCGCGCCGTTTCCTACACATCTGCAGTCGCCGTTGCGCATTCGCAGCATGTCCCGGGATGCAATTCGGCCTCATTTGCATAACTCCAGACCGGCAGATCGCCACGCAAGCTCGCGACGTGCGCCTGCCACACACCGAACAAACCTTTTCAGCAATTTCCAAAAAACGGGCCTGCTCGCCTGCCCACAAGGCTCCGTCTCTTACCTGCTCTCCAGAGCCTGCTGCCTTCTGTGCTTTTCTCTTGGCACCGCTGCAGTGCACACAACTCCTGCAGCGGGAGGGGGGGAGAAAGTTCCCGCGCTCCGCCGCAGGGAAGGCTCGCTCCGTGCGCACACGTCCTTTCGATGCCAGTCCAACAAGTGCTCCGCATTAGCTGCGTCGGGGCTCCGGCGTGTCGCACCTCACCTCACCTCGCACTGCCCCCTCCTTGAATGTCTACCCCTGGGCATGCCCCGCTCTCCTCCGCCTTCTCTTACCGCGTGTGAGCACCGACAATGGCCACAATGCCGGGGAATGGCACCTGTAAAGTGTTAATTGGGGCACAGGAACAGCCCGTCTCGTCTCGGGGGGGCCGGCTTCAGAGACAATACAGCAAACACAGCGGGGCGGGGGAAGAAGACGACACCACACATGCGGGTACATTCAGCTCCGGCGGGAACGAGACATTTGTCGGTCTTTTCAAGTGCCGAGAGCCGAGCAATCCTTCACTTGTATCGTTTCTCCCCGGTGACTAGATCTGGCCCTGCGACTCTCGACTGGGCTCACCCCCGGGGCAGCCCAGCAGGTGTGAGCCTGGCCGGCACCCGGATGGGAGAGTCCACCCCGGAAAAGCTCCGGTTGCTGCTGCTCCTGCAAGAGGTGTGACTGGGACCAGTAGGGAGCGCTCACCCTGCGGGCTGTGTGGCTCTCTTACGCCCCAGCCTCCTGATGGCGACACTCTGCTGCACAAACAGGCGCCGTCCTTCGGGGGAGGCGTCAAACCGAGGTCCCGACCCTCCTTGGCCATTAGGAAACCCCAGGGCGTCTCTCAAAAAGAGACGCCGGGGGTGTCCCTCTGGTGTTAGTGCTCCCCTTTACCCATCAGTCGGGGTCTCCTCCTAATCCCCGTCTCACCTGTAACAATCAATGACGAGGCCCCCCTGTCCATGAGATTTAGTACTCGCGCAAGAGACCGGGGGCAGAGCGCGAACGCGGTCCCCCGCCCCCCACAAAGTGCGCGCTCCGGGTTCCCTCTCGGGGCCCTGCAATACAGCGGAAGGGCAGCGAGAAGGAGCCTCTTGCTCTGACGCCGCAAGGCCACAAGAGGGCGGAGGCGCCGCGCGCCCGGCCGACGTGTTGGACCGGTGCGCTTTTTAAGTGCTGAAATAAACACGCGAAAGCCCCGAAATGTTTCCAGAGTGCTGTGCACTGGAGGTTTTTGTCTGGTGAAGACTTGCCTGGTGCTCCTCCGTGCAGATTGTTTGTCCTCCTCCAGTGCGGGACGAGCCAACACAAGGGAGCGCATTCGCCAACATCCAGGCACGCAATGCGATTTGGAAAGCAGCTCCTTTCCAAAGAGTTGCACACGAACGATCCTTCAGTCCCGCTCGGGGGGCACGGAACCCCCGCCACACACAGCTTCAAGTAGCGAGTCAGGCGCCGAGGCGTTCGCTTACGGCCACACCACCCTGAACACGCCCGATCTCGTCTGATCTCGGAAGCTAAGCAGCGTCGGGCCTGGTTAGTACTTGGATGGGAGACTGCCTGGGAATACCAGGTGCTGTAAGCTTTTGCTCTCCCGGCCAGCAGGGGTCGCCGTTGGTGCCGTAGGCTTTGGGAGGAAAACCTGCAGGATGGAAAGGTGATCTATAGCCTCATCTCTAGAGATGTTTTGTTGCTGTGGCATGTGTGTGACCCATATTAAAAAAAAAACCCCGTCTGTAAAACGAATATCGAAGCTGCCTCTAAATCTGCAAATGAAGATGAGTCGATAAACCACTCGTTTTTCGTATAACTAGACATATATTCGTTTGTTACCTTTTTCATTCATTGAGCACGGATACAATAGAGGTACAACCATTCACTGTTTGACATGTCTGCACTGGTACAGAACCGAGCAATCAGAAAACGGGTGAAACTGTCTTTAGACTCAGCATACAGTAACCACTCGGCCACCTCGTCTAGGAAACTGGGCTGTCCTGACATGGGTTGGCGCACTCCAGTTGATCTTTTTCTTTTTTTTCCCTCATACTCGAGGGTCATTTTCCTGTTCCACATGCGATTTCAACATTTTCCTTGGGAGATGTCAAGCCAGCAAGCCACTGCTGTGGTTCAGTGGCCAGTGTGGAGTTCAGTGGCCCTGTTGTACACAGAAAGCACATTGAGCTCCTTGGACATGAAAAGTTCCAGATAAAAGCCATTTGTCATCCTTTCTCTTGGTGTCGATGTTGCTATTGTATGTAAAGGTGGCAACTTGCTGAGCGAGCAGGCGGAGCACACACCGAATGCAGATGTGTCTGAGTGGTGTGTCCAAGTGGCTGCAAAAGGACAGCACTCCCGGGGCGCCGTGGCTCAGTTGGTTAAAGCGCCTGTCTAGTAAACAGAAAATCCTGGGTCCGAATCCCAGCGGTGCCTTTTTTTGTTCTGTGTTCTCGAACAGAACTGGTCATTATAGACAACCGCATACGTCTAGACTTAATTAAATGCAAGTATTCATTTCCTGTCTTGAACGACTTGTTTTTCTTAAAATGGATGCAACTTGCAAAACATGAAATACAAACCTCGCTAATCAGCGCTCGCGGCTGGCAAAAAAAAAAGAAGTCAGCAATGTTTTTTTCTTTAACCTTAAGCCTGCTAATGGAGAAGAACCTAGTCGCCACATCACATACATCCGTTTCAACGATAAGAATGTAACAACTATCCTCACTCCAGAGTAAATCTCACGTTGAGGGCATATTTTTTTCCACTTTACCATGAGTCGGGCTCAGCTGCACAGAGGCGAGAGCAGAGCAATGAGGTCAGGGGGATAGGGGAGTCACACGCTGGCGGTTTGAACACGCGGAAGATCACTGAGGGATCCACAGTATGTGGACCCTCCGTGCGCCATCATTCCACACTCCAGACTCTGAATCCTGCCATCCGAGTTAAGATCTCGGCGGAACCTGAGGCGCAGTTCTTTCTTAAAACGTAATCTGGTGAGCATTTCTAGAATCGTAATTGTATAGATGCAGCCTTTAATATGTTGCTAGGTTAAAATTTATGACTTCTTGAACTTCAGTAGGCAACTGCCCTCTTGATTTCGGATTTAATTTCTTTATTACAGGGGAGCTTTTATGATGACAGAGTCAAGTTCAGGTACTTTGCTTGATGGAGGAAGCTCATTTCGGACTCTGTGATCTTCTCACCTGGAAAGGTCTGCTGTACTACTACAAGAGAGAAGTAGAGTCTGGAGGAAGGGACAATTTTATGATGCTTTGGAAGGTAATGTTTTTTTTTTCTTTGAAATCGAAATGAATCAGAATATCAGTGCAAAAGACAAACTCTTGGTTTGGTTTAAAGAGATATGGTTTTAAAACAGACAAAATGTAGAAAACAGGTGTTTCTCACTTTTGGAAAAGAATGGACCGGGGGTAATATTTTACTAGTTGCAGTGCTAAGCTCACTGGGTTACAGCCCTGCAGTGTCACACGAGGGCCAGTGGTGCAATGGATAATGTGTCTGACTATGGATTAGGAGTTTGGAGGTTCGACTCCTGCCTGGCGCTGGTTGTTTTTAAACACATCAGCCTACTCCCTAAGTAGTCTGTGCTACTTACTGCATTGTAATCGTACCCAGTAAGAGATTTCCTTCATGTAAATGAACTGCACCTGACAGCTTTAGAAAAACACCTGGGCTCAGTACGGTGCTGAGAGCTCAAGTTGTGTATAATGTAATAATTTAAGTAGAATAGATTCTAATAATATAATGATCCAGTGTGTTGCACTACTTCACTGCTTCACTGCTCTATGCCGTCTGGAAATAAATCCTCAGACAACTTACTGCCCTGGGCATGTACCAATAAATTACAGGAGCACATCTATATATCACTGCGTTGAAGCAGGAGACACAATCACTGCAAATACATCCTAAATACAGTGTTCCAGCACCTTTGACCTCATCCAGAACGTATCATTTCTTGAAAGGAATTGCTGTCCGAATGCACATCTGAATCCCAAACAGAATCTCTAGTAAAATACGATCATTTGTGAAACAGGTAAATGTCTCAGGGGCCCATTCCTCATTCTCAAGACACATGTATGCAGTACGTACATCATGCATTGAGCAATAGGGATTAAAGACACCACAGGTAAGGTTAGAAGACATTCTGACTATATTCTAAAATATTGGACTCATATTCTTATGATGGCAGACATGATGCTGTGTTTAAAACCGGGGTTAATGGACATTATATGACTGTCAATTCTGTTTTGTTTTGGAGACTCTTGGCTGCCTATGTGGTACAGTGCAGCGTGAAGAAAACATTTTCCAAAACTGTGTCAGCTCAAAAGTTGTAAGAAAATCTTTCCAGCTGCTTTAACTCTCTTCATTTTTGTCATTTAATTGTCTGTCGGCACTATGTAGCAGCGTTGCATGACAACCCATCTCACCACGGAAAGGAACCTAACAGCTTTTGTAAGAGAGGAGAAAAGGACCTGGCCCGTACGGGACTCGAACCCACAACCTTGGTGTTATTAGCTCTAACCAACTGAGCTAACCAGCCTCACGACAGCAATCCTCTCTGTGCTGCAAAAAATCGAACTCAGGGAATTTCTTTTGCCCTCCTTTGAATTGAAAGCCGTGTAATTCAGTGTACGGGCTTTCTCGTGCAGTTTTATAGTTCTTGTAACCCAAATCCTACACTGGCGTGAAGTGACCCCCCATTTCACAGCATTTTTCAGCTGATTTAAAATGTACCTAAAGGAGAAGCATTATTGAAGACCATCAATTACCAAGAGCTTTTGTCAAAGGTTTTGGTGGTCATTTTTAATGACCACAGAGCGCTGTGACCTCAGTTTTACATCTCATCCAAGAGACAGCGCCCTTTTACAACACAGCGTCTCCGTCACTATGCTGGGGCATTGGGACCCGCACAGACCTCAGGGTGAGCGCCCCCCCGCCGGCACCATTAACACCGCTTCCAGCTGGAAACTTTGTTTTTCCCTGTAGCTCACCCTCATCCGGGTACTGACCTGGCTCACCTGCTTAGCTTCAGTGGGTTTTCAGTTGCGAGTTGCAAGGGGATGCAAGTGATGGAGCCGCTCGCTGCAAAAGCCACTGCTTTGGCTGGGAATCGAACCAGAGCCTCCCGCGTGAGAAGCGAGAATTCTACCACTGAACCAACAATGCTCAGTGCCCAGGTCTTCAAAAAAGACGCTTTTTTGGTACTCTGTTAAAAAAGCGTCGACATTACCTCTTTCAAAAGGCTTCACTTTCCTAGTCACATTCCAAGGCTCATTGAACCCGGGCTGTTTCCTCCAGCGGTATAGTATTGCAGTTAGACAGCACGATGCCTGCAAGACTATGTCACGCACTGACGAGACTGTCAAAAATTGCTTTCGACGATTGTATTGCAAACCGGCGGAAGCGGGGTATTGGGAAAAGTTTTCAACTAGCAATAATTGCGCCTCGGCTAAACCTCACAGGCTACGATACTGCCACTGCGCAAAGCTGACGGTTGCCAGGCAACCGCGGGGATCCTATGGAAATCGTTATCGATCGTCTCATGGCATGTCGTTGCAGTAACGCTTCATATTTGTCGTCTTCTTCTTCTTCTAGCTTGAGGTTTTGAAGAATTTCATGACAGACAAGGGCTCCGTCGGGAACAAAGGGCGTTGTGAGAAAACCGTTGCTTATTTTCAGCAGCAGAAATACAACCCTTTAAATACAAGATGACAGAACAATGACGAAGGGCATGCCGGGAGGAACTCATGCACTACAGAGGAAAGGGGGCGGGCACGTACAGTTCACATTCAAGCCACAAGTACTCTTCTCGGATGTTGCATAAACAAATCCTAACGTCCTGAAAGCATTGCAGCATGTTTGTGTCCCACTTCCCGTGGCTGCAGGACGACTGACACGAACGGACAAACACAATTTGTGGCGTTTAGCGTGACATAGTCTTGCAGGCATCGTGCTGTCTCACTGCAATACTATACCGCTGGAGGAAACAGCCCGGGTTCGATGAGCCTTGGAATGTGACTAGGAAAGTGAAGCCTTTTGAAAGAGGTAAAGCACTGCACAACGGAAGTGAGGGAGAATCTTACAGGGGATTCTGAGCGGTGTCTGCATACACGCAGCCCGATACGGGTGCTGAAAGCTTGAGCTACTCTCAATGTCATGCTGCCTTTCCTCGGAGTAAATCTGTTACATTGAAAGAATGCTTCTCGCAGGTTCAAAAAGGGAGGTTCCATTGTTAATTGGAGAAATCAATGATTTCGAATGAATTCTGTGTGCGTTAAAAGACAGCTATACACAGAAAACATGCAGGACACTGCTCATGATGTTTCCCGAGCCGAAACACAGTGCGTTTTTCCAAGCCATCTGACAAAGCCCGCCCACTGAAAACTGCAGCAGATCGTGTAAAGACGTTCAACTTTGTAACTACTGCACGCACAGGAAGCAGAATAAATTCCTCTTTTCAAACTGTCAAAGGTTTGCTTTGCGAACGCTGCAGGACATCGCACAATCTCTTTTGAACGGGGACAAACGATTTCTTATGGGGCGCAGTAAGACAAGTACAGACAATTAAAAAGCTCCACTCATGCCGACGATGCAGCATGAAGAAGCGCAACCTAACGTTTGACAGACAAAAGCCGGGCGCTCTACGAGCAATATGAAATCAAACTGACAGCACACGGCGTTTCGCGCTGACTCAAAAGTGATCTCGACAGACGCTGTTCTCTGCATAACTCTGAAAGAGCTAAAGAGCGTTTCTGTTGAGACGTAAGAAGCTTGTTTCTTTCTACCATGATGTTACCATGACAAAATCTGTCTTTAAACACCTTGCTCAGTCTCTGACGAGACTGTCGAAAATTGTTTTCGCCGATTGTATTGCAAACCGGCGGAAGCGGGGTATTGGGAAAAGTTTTCAACTAGCAATAATCGCGCCTCGGCTATACCTCACAGGCTACGATACTGCCACTGCGCAAAGCTGACGGTTGCCAGGCAACCGCGGGGATCCTATGGAAATCGTTGTCAATCGTCTCATGGCATGTCGTTGCTGTAACGCTTCATATTTGCGGCCGGACACTTCCCGCCTCCCAAAGAAAAGAGCGCCAATCAGACAGGTGGAGACCGAGGACTCGCAGAGCAAACGGCCACAGTCGCCGTAATAAGAGCGATTGTGAGCGGTTTTGTTTTCTCTCTTTGACCAGCCCAGCTGCGCCCCACCCGGAGGCAGGGAAGCACAAAAATTGTATGGAACTCATTCATGCTCCTCTCCATGGAAATCTTTAGTAAAAGGCAAAAGATTTGTACGAGATGAAGAGAAACCAGAGTGCGTGGCTGGACAGCTGCAGGAGCCCAGGCCGCCTTCAAGGCCTCTGCCCTGCCGGTCGTGGTTGGTAATGCACCTGGCCTTACAAACGAGCCAGTGGGGCCCGTTCAGCTCCGGGCTCATCGCCTGCGGCTCTCGGCTTACCTGGCAGGGGAGATACCTTGATCAGCCTGTAGTTGGAGTAGTTGGATTGTTTTCTTGTTTTGTGGAAGCAGTGTTTGTTTTGCAGTTTGAGATGGCAACCTTTGGATCCCGCAAGAATGCTGTACGTTTTGAGCTTTTGGGTGACCTCTTCATGGATCGTATGCAGTTCAGCAGAAAAGTGTTACAGAAGGAACTTGGCTTTGAACCTCGGCACTTGGATTTCATCTTCGCTCTCCCAGGTCAGAAAGCATTTGAGGTTGTTTTTGCTACCTATTCTCTGTTTGAACAATTTGTGGATGTGTTTGAGGCAAAAAGAGGGAAAGTTCCTGCCCTTGAGAAGATCATCTTGCAGCCTCTGACACGGATAGAGAGGAAAACGGTGCATGTTGTTATGTTCTCGGAACTGGCAAAGACGGAGGACATTCACACCTGGCTTAAGCAGTACTGCACCATCCACCATGGAACTGAGGTTAGAGATGTTGACGGTATAAAAACAGGAGCAAGGAAATTCGAGGTTTGCTTGCTACCGGACAATGTAAATGGAGGCTTAAGGCACCTGCCCTCTACAATCCGGCTGGGCGCCTGCAATGGCTATGTTTTTTATGTGGGACAACCAAAGGTGTGTCGGCGCTGTGGTGCTGTGGGACACCTGGCATCGTCCTGCACTGTGAAATGCTGCAAGACCTGTGGCAAACAGGGACATTTAGCCTCTGACTGTTCAATGCTGCCAAAGTGCAATTTATGTGGCTCGGAAGGACACGTTTTTAAGAACTGCCCTCACGCCTACGCCAATTAACTCAAAATGAGAAAGGATGAGGCAGTGCTTGTTTCAGCCAAACCGGCCCGAAAAGCCAAAGCAAACAACAAGTCAAACAAAGAACCCTTGTTGGACAAAGAGTCTCAGCCTCCAGCCAGGATCAGTCCTGCTGTGGCTCTGGGCCCGGTGGAAGAGAAATCCACTACGCCCCCACAACCGCAGACTGCACCAGACAAGCACGAGGGTTTGAAAACCCCCGAGAACAGCGAGGACCCCTCCCCCATTCCTGCTCCTCAGAACGAGGGCCAGTGTGGGGCCCCCCGGTGGAGCGGGTCCAGCGAGGATACCCAGGATTCAGCGGAGCTGCTTTTCTCAGACTCTGCAAGTGCTACAGATGCCCTCCTCTCCTCCATCCAGTCCATCACGGAGGATCTGCAGCAGCTGGTGGGTGAGGGGGAAGAGGAGACTGGTGCATCGGCTGCACCCCTTTCCCCTCAGTGCTCCCAGGAGCTGGACTTGAGGAAAAGGAAAAATGACTCTGTTTTCTCCCCGAGCGAGGAGGAAGGAGAGCATGGCGATGGGGACAGCTGGAACCCCTCCACCCCTCCCTCTACCCCCTTCCTTGAAATGGACTCCGTGAATGCTTTTACTGCTGCCACCCTGATGAAGGCTCATTCAGAGGATGGCTGGCAGGAAATTGGTAAGAAGAAAAAGAAAAAGAAGAAGGTAACAGGTGAGACCGAAGAGAAATGTGTTTTGTAAAGACTGGTTCCACTTTCTTATGTAATATGGCTCTAAACATAATTTCTCTTAACACCAGAGGTATCAATGACAGAGTTAAATGCCAGTCTGTCTTTGATTACCTCCAGCAGAGAGAGAGAGATGTGTTGATGTTGCAGAAGTGTGCTATAGCCTATCAAGAAAGGTATAAAAGCTTTGAAGATAGGTGGGATAAAGGGCCTTCTGTTTGGTCAGGGGACAATAACAACAGAGCCTCTGGCGTGGCCATTCTTTTCAAAGGATGGGCTTTCAAATTGAAAAGTATTCAGAGGGTCATAGATGGCAGGTTGCTGTGTGTGGATGTGGAATGGGGGACCGTTAACCTGCGGCTAATCAATGTGTATTGTCCTACTGACGTGGGAGGAAGGGTGGAGCTACTCAAGGCACTCTCCCCCCTATTGTTATGTAGCACAGAAGTGATAGTGGGAGGGGATTTTAATTGTATCTTAGAGCACACAGACAGGCAGTCTAGCTCTCCGATAAAATTGGATTCCAGCTCACTGGCCCTGCAAAACTTAGTTCAAGACTTTAAACTCTCAGACACATATAGATGTATATATCCCACAACAGCAGGATATACATGGTCAGGGAGGAATAGCAGCTCCAGAATTGACTATTGCTTTGTCTCAGAGAGAGTGAAAGTTGTTGGGGTCACTCTTCAGCCTGTCTTCTTCTCAGTCCGGAGTGCGGACTGATGGCGCACGGAGGGTCCACATACTGTGGATCCCTCAGTATATCCCTAAACACCTAGCGCAGTCTCACGAGAGACTGTCAAAAATCGCTTTCTCCGTTTGTGCTGCAAGTAAGTGAAAACGCGGTCTCAACCCAGAGCCACTTGGCAGCAGCGGCACGTAAATACTGTTACTGCCACTGGTCGATACCAACGTTAGCCTACTATACCATGTTCAGCCACCGCTAGAAAATGTAAGGCTCTAGTACTGGAGCAAACAAAAGGAGGGCCAACGTCAAACGTAGAGAGCGACGAGGATGGGATTTGAACCCATGCGTGCAGAGCACAATGGATTAGCAGTCCATCGCCTTAACCACTCGGCCACCTCGTCGATGAAACTGGGCTGTCCAGACATGGGTTGGCGCGCTCCAAATGATCTTTTTCTTTTTTTTCCCTCGTACTCGAGGGTCCTTTTCCTGTTCCACATGCGATTTCAACATTTTCCTTGGGAGATGTCAAGCCAGCAAGCCACTGCTGTGCTTCAGTGGCCAGTGTGGAGTTCAGTGGCCCTGTTGTACACAGAAAGCACATTGAGCTCCTTGGACATGAAAAGTTCCAGATAAAAGCCATTTGTCATCCTTTCTCTTGGTGTCGATGTTGCTATTGTATGTAAAGGTGGCAACTTGCTCAGCGAGCAGGCGGAGCACACACCGAATGCAGATGTGTCTGAGTGGTGTGTCCAAATGGCTGCAAAAGGACACCCCTCCCGGGGCGCCGTGGCTTAGTTGGCTAAAGCGCTTGTCTCTTAAACAGGAGATCCTGAGTCCGAATCCCAGTGGTGCCTTCTTTGTTCTGTCTTCTCGAACAGAACTGGTCCTTACAGACAACCGCCTACAGCTAGACTTAATTAAATGCAAGTATTCATTTCCTGTCTTTAACACGACTTGTTTTTCTTAAAATGGATGCAACTTGCAAAACATGAAATACAAACATTGCTAATCAGCGCTAGCGGCTGGCAAAAAAAAAGAAGTCAGCAATGTTAGACGACCGAGTCTATGCAGCCTAAACGGTGCTCATGTCGGGTTCTTAGCTGAAAGGGTGGTAAATCACGCTCACCCCAGTCCTTAATCTTTTAAAAGGATACAAAATTGAACCTAGTCGCCACATCACATACATCCTGTTCAACGATAAAAAGGTGACATCTATCCTCGATCCAGAGTAAATCCCACGTTGAGGGCATATTTTTTTCCACTTTACCATGAGTCGGGCTCAGCTGCACAGAGGCGAGAGCAGAGCAATGAGGTCACGGGGACAGGGGAGTCACACGCTGGCGGTTTAAACACGCGGAAGAAAACTGAGGGATCCACAGTATATGGACCCTCCGTGCGCCATCAGTCCACACTCCAGACTCTGAATCCTGCCATCCGAGTTAAGATCTTGGCGGAACCTGAGGCGCAGTTCCTTCTTAAAACGTAATCTGGTGAGCATTTCTAGAATCGTACTTGTATAGATGCAGCCTTTAATGTGTTGCTAGGTTAAAATTGATGACTTCTTGAACTTCAGTAGGCAACTGCCCTCTTGATTTCGGATTTAATTTCTTTATTACAGGGGCGCTTTTATGATGACAGAGTCATGTTCAGGTACTTTGCTTGATGGAGGAAGCTCATTTCGGACTCTGTGATCTGCTCACCTGGAAAGGTCTGCTGTACTACTACAAGAGAGAAGTAGAGTCTGGAAGAATCGACAATTTTATGATGCTTTGGAAGATAATGTTTTTTTTTTCTTTGAAATCGAAATGAATCAGAATATCAGTGCAAAAGACAAAGTCTTGGTTTGGTTTAAAGAGATATGGTTTTAAAACAGACAAAATGTAGAAAACAGGTGTTTCTCACTTTTGGAAAAAAATGGACCGGGGGTAATATTTTACTAGTTGCAGTGCTGATCTCACTGGGTTACAGTCCTGCAGTGTCACACCAGGGCCAGTGGCGCAATGGATAACACGTCTGACTACGGATCAGAAGATTGCAGGTTTGACGCCTGCCTGGCTCGGGTCGTTTTTAAACGCATCGGGCAACTCCCTACGTAGTCTGTGCTACTTACTGCATTGTAATCGTACCCAGTAAGAGATTTCCTTCATGTAAATGAACTGCACCTGACAGCTTTAGAAAAACACCTGGGCTCAGTACGGTGCTGAGAGCTCAGCGTTGCTGTTCTAATTAGCACGCACTGCATCGGCTATGAGCCCGAACCTTTCAATTATTCCGATCAGTAAGTCAACACGTAGTCCACATGAACGGTAGAAATATTCTCGTCTGTCTCTTGTTTGTATAGAACTGAATGTCCCTGACAATGTACTGTTAGTTTTAATTGAAGAACGGCATTTGTGTTCAAATATACCAGACAAGTTTATGTAACTGCTCATGCGACACTCAGTTGTAATTAGTCAAGAAATAAAGTCGAACAACAGCTGCGGGTTTGATTCTGAACGTATCAGATTGCAGCGCCTTTTACTTCCATTGACAAATGATAGAGATTCGAAGAGAGATCCTTCAGACCAGCAAGCAAACCCACGGCTATTTCGGTTTTCTATCTAGGGAACGTTGGTGTTTGCAATAGCATACATGAAAGCGTGATGCAATTTCTGTGGCTACATTTGTTGCACGTCATGCACAGTAAGAGTGTTTCTAACACCAAATAAAAAGTCAACAATTAGCGATCACACCTTCTCCTCAGTTAACCCACTGAAACCCTTGCTGTTAACAGTTCTTTACTGCGTGCTTTACCAGCACCTACATATCGTGTCGGTTCTTTCAGCTTTATTCATTAGGTTTTCAAAGGCATAAGCAGAGCACCAGAGGTGCGAAGGAAAAGTGTGTGGTTATCTGAAGAATTGATGTCCATGGCAGCAGGTCCAAGCGATTTCGCGTTGTTATAGTACCAGGAAAGGAGAAGCGGCACTTCGCCTCTGCCGCGCAGGCACAAGGCGACATGCGGCAGACGCCGGAGTCGGCAGGTTTCGAACCTGCGCGGGGAGTCCCCAACGCATTTCGAGCCCATCGCCTTAACCACTCGACCACGACAAAAGCGAGCCCCCCACCGCCGTATTCCTCCTATAATCAAACACGGACTGCGAGGTGGCTGCGGATACCTTTTTAAAGTTGCTCTCCGTTAAAAAAAAATACCTTTCACAAGATACGTGCCGGCAGACAGACACACCTCAGAGGGTTTAAGGCTGGCTTCACGTTCAAATGATAAAGTCCCCCCGTCCGGATGTCAAAATGCAACTTTGGCAGACAGAACAAACATCAACAAACCACAAATGTGGACAAGGATTTTACAAGCTGCACCACACTGCACTTTCAAAAGCATTTACGTTCGTGTTAGACGCAGGACTTGCCTTTGATTTGCGCGCTTACGAACGCCATGGAAAACGAAACAAAACTAAAACCCTCAGCTCCTGCACGTGATTATAATGGCGTTACGTGTCGAAGCAGTAATTTACGTCATCCTACCACTGCAACACGGGGAATAGAGAGAAATGAGCACACGCTACGATTCGTCTCAATCACTCCCTAGAGTCGTAAGGCGCATTGAAGGGTGCACCCCCATCATTAATCGTTGCGCCTCTGTGAAAGGAAAGCTCTTGGGCAGTCTTTGAAACAGCTCGGATGAAACACTTGATTGCTTCCATGTGCATCTGGAGCCCACCCAGTGGGCAAAAGACGTATAATAAACGTCTATTAAACGCATACCTTATACGTCTAAATGTGGTCTACAATTCGTCTAGAATGAAATTCTAATATACGTCTAAAGTTATACGTCAATTATACGTCTATGTTTAGACGTTCATTATACATAAATGGTTGGAGTTCTATTATACGGATAAATTTAGAGGACTATTATACATATATGGTTGGAGTTCCGGATAACTTTAGAGGTCTATTATACGGATAACTTTAGAGGACTATTATACGTATATGGTTAGAGGTCTATTATACGTATAACTTTAGAGGTCTATTATACGTATATGGTTAGAGGTCTATTATACGTATAACTTTAGAGGTCTATTATACGTATATGGTTAGAGGTCTGTTATACATATATGGTTAGAGGTCTATTATACGGATAACTTTAGAGGTCTATTATACGTATATGGTTAGAGGTCTATTATACGCATAACTTTAGAGGTCTATTATACGTATATGGTTAGAGGTCTATTATACGTATAACTTTAGAGGTCTATTATACGTATATGGTTAGAGGTCTGTTATACGTATATGGTTAGAGGTCTATTATACGGATAACTTTAGAGGTCTATTATACGTATATGGTTAGAGGTCTATTATACGTATATGGGTAGAGGTCTATTATACATCAAAGATAGATTTTATAGGTGTAGAAACAAGTAAACCAAGCCAATGATTAGATTTAGAAATGTATTCTGAAAATACACATTCACACCTGAAACATATGTATTTCAAATTATACATTGTATACAATCAATCAACAATCAACATATGGGCAATAATCATAAAAAACACAACTAGTCTTAAACTTCAGCTACAAATTCTGGTAACATGGCAATATACAGTATAGTAATGACAAACACAAAACTAATTACATTAACACACTAACTCAAAACCACATTTTGATTCAAATATACATTTTAAAATGTACAACTTCTATATTTCCAAGAAAAAAAAATATTACAATGGAAGTTAAGATGATTTTTTTCCACTATTTGCAAACCCTGTCTAATTGTCCTAACAGTTAGAACCAAAAACCTATTATTTTCAGTGTCCAGATCTCCTGGCCCCCTGTCTTTCATATGCATTCTTCAAGTAACACATTGCATGCTCCTTTATTTCTTTTTCTGTTGATGTAGGGTGGGACTTCAGCACCGCAGCTAGGAGAAAATTATATAATATTACTTCCCAAATAAATGATGATGAATATCTTCTTTAGTATAATCTAAAAAGTGAACGGTTTACTAAGCTCAAAACTGAAATAAATGTATAAAATTTGGCTTGCATCATAGCAGTTGAGCAATAAAGTCTGTCCTAATTAAAGAGTACCCAAAGTTTGAAAGTACAACATAGAATAAGAATAGAGAAACGGCAAAACGATTTTGTGTCATCTTCCCCATTCACACTATTTTATGTGCCATTTTTTGCTTATTCACGTACTATTTTAATCAAAATAATATTAAGAAAGATCTGTATGTATTCAGATAGTATTATTATTGTTCATACTTACTCGTCAAAAGAGGATTGCTGAGATATTTGCGGATATACTTCTACGTTTGAAAAACGTGTCCAAAATTGTGACCAACGAATACTAGCAATGCATTGTGGTATATAACCGGAAAATATGCTGGGTTCGATATTTTCTCAACGTATGCGTTTATTAATGTTGTCGATATTATGGTTGAAATATAACATTGATAATACATCGCGGCTATGTGCCCCCTGCTATGAGCTGATGTGCAATTTTAACGCATGTAGTTAGTAAGGATCGGTCACTGTTGTATGGTATTATATATAATGACATTATGGAATAGGATGGGGACAGGCCTGGCATCACGGGGGGAGGGGGGAATGTTGCCCCTTCAGTTTTGGGCAAAAAGATTTACCTAACTTAATTTGCGCCCTAAAAAAATAGTTGTACTTTGTCAATGGTCAGACAACACTAAATGACACGAACAGTCACTCAGTCTGTTTGATGGGCAGGAGGGCTATCCGTCCAGGAACTGCACATATCAGTGTCGTTATTGAGTGTCAACATTACGATCCTGTTTGCTCAGGTGGACCGATTCCTTGCAGTAGTTTATCATTATACTTAAAATCGTTATATAACTAGGACTAGTTATAGCAGTCTGTGCTTTCTGTTGGTTTTACAACATTTTTTCTTAACGATTCAGAACGTCCATGTAGCTGCAAAAATGAACGCTTATGGTACTTTTCGCTCCAGGCAATACTCTCCAGTGAGAGTGACGAAAAATGTGAAACTGAACTTCATCGCAAATACCAGATTGCTAGTCGATATCTTCTATCATAAAGCACTAATTAATGGCATAGCTGCGAGATTTCATTTGGGTAGCTGCACCGTACAGCTCCGTTTCAACCGAAATATCACCCCCGCTCAGAATTTCAGACGCCCCCCTACAGATTTTTCCCCGGGCACCGCGCACTGATGGGGGACGGGGTTTCCAGGAAATGGTATCAACTTTTCTCAAGAAAATAAAAATAGAAACTCTATAGGCACTCAAACATTTTACTGTTTTTTTTTCAGGCAGGTGGCAAGACCCCTCCGCAAAACCCTTGTATGCCAAGCTGTGGGCATTGATTCGTCGAATATACGTATATTCACGGCGAAAATACGGCTATACGTATATATACGTCGCCTCGACGTATAATCAACGTCGAATTGCAACCGTAAAATCGACGACATTAATAAATGCATATATAACGTCGAAAACACATCTAACACTAGGAGTATACGGGATTCTGCACAGTGTACGAAGTAAATTATTTTCGCAGTAATTAATTTACACGTGTATAATAAATATAGTAAATATAATTAATTACTGCGAAAATAATTTACTTCGTACACTGTGCAGAGTGCTGTATACTCCTAGTGTTAGATGTGTTTTCGACGTTATATATGCGTTTATTTATGTTTATTTCACAGTGTCGTGCACCTTTTCATTGCTCTCGCTTTCAGAGCCTCCGCACGGCACACGACTCGACATCAGGAAGCACATTGAAGTGAAAGCAGGGAGCGCTGCGACATGCACTGTGCAGATCCTGCCACACTAAGAGGTATATAAGCGTCAAAGGCAAGTCATTCCGAGTTGGTCGTTTGTGTTTTCCGTTCAGACGCGAAATGCTGAAATGATCTCTTGGCTCCTCGGTTGTCATTTCTGCTCCGTAAAGGAATCACAGCACGAGTCGGCTTCCAGCACGGTGGGTCGGGATACAATGCCGGGGGTCGGAGAGCGATGTCTTCCTCGTTAGTACAGGACCTGTCACCTGTCCCCACCTGTCACGCGGGAGACCGGGGTACATCAGGACGCGCATTGAAGTGAAAGCAGGATGCGCTGCGACATGCACTGTGCAGATCCCGCCACACTAAGAGGTGAGTGGGTCTGTTCGATCACAGCACTAGGCGAATCCCCAATCCCCTTTTGTGCGTGACGACAGAAGAAGTCTGGTCTGTTTCCGCCCGGTTTCGATCCGGGGATCTTTCGCGTGTGAGGCGAACGTGATAACCACTACACTACGGAAACTGTGGTCAGATGTGTCCAGCGGCCCAGCGCTGAGCTTCGCCAATGCGATTCAGCTGCTTCCAGTGCCTTTATTGGGGTGCGCTGATGGACCGTGCTCTCTCTCCAGAGACCAGCACGCCTGTCATGGATGGAGCAGGAAAGACGGCGCCACATTCTACAGCCCTCTCCACGCAATCGACGAAATCGGGCTACTGAAGTGGAGAAAATCGCCTCTCCAGAAAGTGCAAATATCATCTTGGAGAGTATAAATCCTATTGCCGAAGGTCAGCCCTGTCTACCAGAGTGACCCTCCCACCTCCTGCAGCGATGGTCAGCTCGTCTCACACGCGAGAAGTTTCGGCTGGAAACAAGCGCCCCCTCTTTTCGCACGTTTTGCACGTTGAGTAGTTTTAATGCGGCTCCTTCGTACACAGTGCTGATCTTTTGGAAAGCAGGAGGCAAAAGTGACACGTTCCCATACCGGGAGTCGAACCCGGGCCGCCTGGGTGAAAACCAGGAATCCTAACCGCTAGACCATATGGGAGTGCACAACCCTGCTGTTCCGGGCATCATGCAAGCAAACTACATAAATATGAGAAAACACGCAAGAGAGTTGTCACTCAGAGTGTCGAAGGGTCGATGTATACTGGGGCTCAGTTGAAATGCAACGTCAGGACTTTCCCGAATTATGTCACACGAAGAGAGCACAGCCTTTTCCGCCCTGCCACGTGTGTATCGGTAACTCGCCGTGATCGTATAGTGGTCAGTACTTTGCGTTGTGGCCGCAACAACCCCGGTTCGAATCCGGGTCACGGCAGAATAGGGGCGTCTGCTTTTACTACTTGCACGAATGAAGGCAAAAAAAAGCCAATTGATGTGAACGAACGGCGCTTTACAGAGGAGTACTGCCTGACTGGATCGTTGATGAACGACAGAGACCACTCCGACCTCTTCTCGGGTTTCTTCAATGACTTACTAAGGATCTTCTTCACATTCGCCCATGCAGGGGAAGCCAGTTACACCAAAGCAAACGCAGGAAAGTGCAATTCAAGCAGAGACCAGGAGGTACTTGTTTACACCGAGAGTGGTCGGAGAATGGAACAATGCGCCCAGCCCTGTTGCTGGAGCCGATTCTTGATGAGATCTTGGGCTCACTAAGAAGCCCCCGCTGGATGCTAATCTTTCTGTTGTTCTTGCAGGTCCTGCGCTGCTTTTGAGCCGACAGAGCTCGTCCTGATCTGTCGGCACAGCCCAATTGCAAATGATCGGCTCCGCATACAGAAGGAACGTGCGTTTGGTACAAGAGTGCATGAAGGCACCGGAAATACATTGGGAACAAATGACCGGTCGCTCAATACCTCTGTGAAGTACAGGAGCGTGCAAAACGAGGCTGTTTCCGCCCGGTCTCGAACCGGGGACCTTTCGCGTGTTAGGCGAACGTGATAGCCGCTACACCACGGAAACCTGCAGGGACTGCTGCTGGTGTCTCGCTTGCGTTTCGGGCTGAGAAAGGGACGCGTCACTTTAGGCAGGGGGCGCTGGAGAGAGGAACAAAGGGCGCGATGAAACAAAACACCGAAACCCGGGATCTTTAGATCTTCAGTCTAACGCTCTCCCAGCTGAGCTATTTTCGGCGGTGCACAGAGCCCACAGCCACCTGCTCCAGCCTTCCTGTGTTGCGGCATGAGTGCACCAAGAGTAGCGTGAGAGTGTTGCAGGAACGTCACTCAGAAGGAAAGCCACCCAGGTGCGCCCTCTGAGCTCTGTCCAGCGCATCTTCCTCGCATGGACTCCTGCCTGCGACGGGCAGGAAACAATTAGCAAGAACAGAACAACACCCCATGGGTGTCTCATGACCACACCTTAGGTTGTGACACGTGCAGGTGTGAGGGGTTGCCGGGCTACTTTGGAGCAGAGCTTGGGCGGAGGGAGGGCGGGAAAGCAGACAAAGAGGTGACACCTCAAGGTCTGCACGATCACAGCTCTCCGCCGCCCCAGGCTTCCGCTCGATAAGCTGCTGGACACACCCGCCCCTCCTCACACAGACCGTGGAAAAGCCCCCGAGTCGGAGGGCTCTCTCTTCCTCCCAGGAGCTCTTGGACACGACGCACAGACAGGGTGCGGGGAGCCGCCGCCTGCAAACACAGCTCCAGGCAGGACTCCACTCCGTAGGAGCCGCAGAGCAGAGGAGATGGGGGCAGCTTAGCTCCTGTGCAGAGACCTGAGCTGCTGTTGCTGCAGACGCTGTCTTTTCTGCACTCGGGGTAGGAGTGAATGTTGAGTTGCCCTTAGAAATGAAGCAGAGTACTTCAACGGCACGGGTGTGTGTGTGTGCGTGCGCCCTGGTGATTCTGGGAGACAGATCGAACCTGGGCTAAAAGAGAGGAGGCTTAGCCCTCTTCCATTTGCTACTTCAAAGTTGTACAACCCATTTGTATCTGCTAGGCGGCGCAGTTGTCGTGCACAAAGAACGCTTTAAAAAAAGCGTCCAAAGCAAGTCATTCCGAGTTGGTCGTTTGTGTTTTCCGTTCAGACGCGAAATGCTGAAATGATCTCTCGGCTCCTCGGATGTCATTTCTGCTCCGTAAAGGAATCACAGCACGAGTCGGCTTCCAGCACGGTGGGTCGGGACACGATGCCGGGGGTCGGAGAGAGTGATGTCTTCCTCGTTAGTATAGGACCTGTCACGTGGACCTGTCACCTGTCCCCACCTGTCACGCGGGAGACCGGGGTACATCAGGACGCGCATTGAAGTGAAAGCAGGATGCGCTGCGACATGCACTGTGCAGATCCCGCCACACTAAGAGGTGAGTGGGTCTGTTCGATCACAGCACTAGGCGAATCCCCAATCCCCTTTTGTGCGTGGCGACAGAAGAAGTCTGGTCTGTTTCCGCCCGGTTTCGATCCAGGGATCTTTCGCGTGTGAGGCGAACGTGATAACCACTACACTACGGAAACTGTGGTCAGATGTGCCCAGCGGCCGAGCGCTGAGCTTCGCCACTGCGATTCAGCTGCTTCCAGTGCCTTTATTGGGGTGCGCTGATGGACCATGCTCTCTCTCCAGAGACCAGCATGCCTGTCATGGACGGAGCAGGAAAGACGGCGCCACATTCTACAGCCCTCTCCACGCAATCGACGAAATCGGGCTACTGAAGTGGAGAAAATCGCCTCTCCAGAAAGTGCAAATATCATCTTGGAGAGTATAAATCCTATTGCTGAAGGTCAGCCCTGTCTACCAGAGTGACCCTCCCACCTCCTGCAGCGATGGTCAGCTCGTCTCACACGCGAGAAGTTTCGGCTGGAAACAAGCGCCCCCTCTTCTCGCACGTTTTGCACGTTGAGTAGTTTTAATGCGGCTCCTTCGTACACAGTGCTGATCTTTTGGAAAGCAGGAGGCAAAATTGACACGTTCCCATACCGGGAGTCGAACCCGGGCCGCCTGGGTGAAAACCAGGAATCCTAACCGCTAGACCATATGGGAGTGCACAACCCTGCTGTTCCGGGCATCATGCAAGCAAACTACATAAATATGAGAAAACACGCAAGAGAGTTGTCACTCAGAGTGTCGAAGGGTCGATGTATACTGGGGCTCAGTTGAAATGCAACGTCAGGACTTTCCCGAATTATGTCACACGAAGAGAGCACAGCCTTTTCCGCCCTGCCACGTGTGTATCGGTAACTCGCCGTGATCGTATAGTGGTCAGTACTTTGCGTTGTGGCCGCAACAACCCCGGTTCGAATCCGGGTCACGGCAGAATAGGGGCGTCTGCTTTTACTACTTGCACGAATGAAGGCAAAAAAAAGCCAATTGATGTGAACGAACGGCGCTTTACAGAGGAGTACTGCCTGACTGGATCGTTGATGAACGACAGAGACCACTCCGACCTCTTCTCGGGTTTCTTCAATGACTTACTAAGGATCTTCTTCACATTCGCCCATGCATGGGAAGCCAGTTACACCAAAGCAAACGCAGGAAAGTGCATTTCATGCAGAGACCAGGAGGGACCTGTTTACACCAAGAGTGGTCGGAGTATGGAACAATGCGCCAAGCCCTGTTTCTGGAGTCGATTCTTGATTAGATCTTGGGCTCACTAAGAAGCCCCCGCTGGATGCTAATCTTTCTGTTGTTCTCGCAGGTGTTGCGCTGCTTTTGAGCCGACAGAGCTCGTCTTGGTCTGTCGGCACAGCCCAATTGCAAATGATCGGCTCCAGGTACAGAAAAAACATGTGTTTGGTACAAGAGTGCATGAAGGCACCGGAAATACATTGGGAACAAATGACTGGTGGTTCAAGACCTCTGTGAAGTGCAGGAGCGTGCAAGAAGAAGCTGTTTGCACCCAGTCTCGAACCGGGGACCTTTCGCGTGTTAGGCAAACGTGATAGCCGCTACACTACGGAAACCTGTAGGGACTGTTGCTGGTGTCTCGCTTGCGTTTCGGGCTGAGAAAGGGACGCGTCACTTTAGGCAGAGGGCGCTGGAGAGAGAAACAAAGGGCGCGATGAAACAAAATGCCGAAACCCGGGATCGAGCCAGGGACCTTTAGAACATACTCTCACGCATCGTTAGAATATGTGCGTTTGATCATCAATTGCGTAACAACCACATTCGTTCGACTTGAGCAATGAAGCTCATAGTTTTCAAATTTTGAAAGCTGTCATTGAGCACATCATAGTGTGCAGTACGCCCCGTAACTTGCGTACTTCAACAGAAAGAAGAGCAGACAGCTCCATAAATATGCGAGGCGCAGAGAGTGCAAGGCGAGCCGCACACGTTTCGGTGGCTGAGAGAGGGCAGTTTTTGCTTCTGCATTTCCCAAGTAAGGACGCATGACAACAAGCGATCGCGGTGCTCATTTACGACATAGTGGTGATGAGTTTTCAGTACGTGTTCTTTTGAACGAGCAATGAGGTTGCTGCCTTGGACAGCTGACTGCACGCTCTCATTGTGCCACGTGATGAGTATTCACCAGGCTCGTTCAGTCATTAGTCCGGAGCGCGCACTTTGTGGGGGGCGGGGGACCGCGTTCGCGCTCTGCCCCCGGTCTCTTGCGCGAGTACTAAATCTCACGGACAGGGGGGCCTCGTCATTGATTGTTACAGGTGAGACGGGGATTAGGAGGAGACCCCGACTGATGGGTAAAGGGGAGCACTAACACCAGAGGGACAACCCTGGCGTCTCTTTTTGAGAGACGCCCTGGGGTTTCCTAATGGCCAAGGAGGGTCGGGACCTCGGTTTGACGCCTCCCCCGAAGGACGGCGCCTGTTTGTGCAGCAGAGTGTCGCCATCAGGAGGCTGGGGCGTAAGAGAGCCACACAGCCCGCAGGGTGAGCGCTCCCTACTGGTCCCAGTCACACCTCTTGCAGGAGCAGCAGCAACCGGAGCTTTTCCGGGGTGGAATCTCCCACCCGGGTGCCGGCCAGGCTCACACCTGCTGGGCTGCCCCGGGGGTGAGCCCAGTCGAGAGTCGCAGGGCCAGATCTAGTCACCGGGGAGAAACGATACAAGTGAAGGATTGCTCGGCTCTCGGCACTTGAAAAGACCGACAAATGTCTCGTTCCCGCCGGAGCTGAATGTACCCGCATGTGTGGTGTCGTCTTCTTCCCCCGCCCCGCTGTGTTTGCTGTATTGTCTCTGAAGCCTGCCCCCCCGAGACGAGACGGGCTGTTCCTGTGCACCAATTAACACTTTACAGGTGCCATTCCCCGGCATTGTGGCCATTGTCGGTGCTCACACGCGATAAGATAAGGCGGAGGAGAGCGGGGCATGCCCAGCGGCAGACATTCAAGGAGGGGGCAGTGCGAGGTGAGGTGAGGTGCGACACGCCGGAGCCCCGACGCAGCTAATGCGGAGCACTTGTTGGACTGGCATCGAAAGGACGTGTGCGCACGGAGCGAGCCTTCCCTGCGGCGGAGCGCGGGAACTTTCTCCCCCCCTCCCGCTGCAGGAGTTGTGTGCACTGCAGCGGTGCCGAGAGAAAAGCACAGAAGGCAGCAGGCTCTGGAGAGCAGGTAAGAGACGGAGCCTTGTGGGCAGGCGAGGAGGCCCGTTTTTTGGGAAATTGCTGAAAAGGTTTGTTCGGTGTGTGGCAGGCGCACGTCGCGAGCTTGCGTGGCGATCTGCCGGTCTGGAGTTATGCAAATGAGGCCGAATTGCATCCCGGGACATGCTGCGAATGCGCAACGGCGACTGCAGATGTGTAGGAAACGGCGCGCTCGTTTTCTCGTTTTGCCCACACTTTTGAGTGTTAGTGTGGCGTGTGAGTGTGTGAAAGAGTGGGCCCAGCAGGAGGCGGTGGCGTGCGGGGCGAGGAGGTGGCCTAGGCTGCGCGATTTGTGCTGTGGGTGCGGGCCGCTTGCAGGGGCCTGTTTAACTCATACTTACCTGGCAGGGGAGATACCTTGATCAAGAAGGAGGTTCACCCAGGGCGAGGCTTGGCCATTGCACTCCGGCTGTGCTGACCCCTGCGAATTCCCCAAATGTGGGAATCTCGACTGCATAATTTCTGGTAGTGGGGGACTGCGTTCGCGCTCTCCCCTGATGTGCTTGGTCCAAAATCAGATACAGGAGGGTTAGGACACCACGAGCTGCGTGGCTGCGGAAGGATCCCGGTTCGACAGGAGTGGACGCCGCTGCTGGTTCTCGCTGGCTTTTAGTTAGGGGTCCGGAGAAGCATCTCAAGCTAGTTCCACTACTCCTTCCGGACGTTCATTCCCTTTTCAAAGTCGGTCGTTTTGCTGTAGTCTGCGTTCTTTAGGCTGATTATCGAGGTTAGCCTTTATTTGGTCATGGGGGGCCTCGGTACTGTATGCTGAGTCTAAAGACAGTTTCACCCGTTTTCTGATTGCTCGGTTCTGTACCAGTGCAGACATGTCAAACAGTGAATGGCTGTACCTCTATTGTATCCGTGCTCAATGAATGAAATCGGTAACAAATGAATAAATGTCTAGTTATACGAAAAACGAGTGGTTTATCGACTCATCTTCATTTGCAGATTTAGAGGCAGCTTCGATATTCGTTTTACAGACGGGTTTTTTTTTTTGAATATGGGTCACACACATGCCACAGCAACAAAACATCTCTAGAGATGAGGCTATAGATCACCTTTCCATCCTGCAGGTTTTCCTCCCAAAGCCTACGGCACCAACGGCGACCCCTGCTGGCCGGGAGAGCAAAAGCTTACAGCACCTGTTATTCCCAGGCAGTCTCCCATCCAAGTACTAACCAGGCCTTACGCTGCTTAGCTTCCAAGATCAGACGAGATCAGGCGTGTTAAGGGTGGTGTGGCCGTAAGCGAAAGCCCTGGCGCCTGACTCGCTACTTGAAGCTATGTGTGGCGGGGGTTCCGTGCCCCCCGAGCGGGACTGAAGGATCGTTCGTGTGCAACTCTTTGGAAAGGAGCTGCTTTCCAAATCGCATTGCGTGCCTGGATGTTGGCGAATGCGCTCCCTTGTGTTGGCTCGTCCCGCACTGGAGGAGGACAAACAATCTGCACGGAGGAGCACCAGGCAAGTCTTCACCAGACAAAAACCTCCAGTGCACAGCACTCTGGAAACATTTCGGGGCTTTCGCGTGTTTATTTCAGCACGTAAAGCGCACCGGTCCAACACGTCGGCCGGGCGCGCGGCGCCTCCGCCCTGTTGCTGCCCCTGCAGCTGCTTCACTTTTCCCTTTAGTTGCCATCGATTTTTTTGTAGTGCTATACATATACGATTGAGGTATCTTAGAGTTCTCCTTCGAAGACCCAGCACTCTCTTTTCTTTTCCCAGTGTTACTCATATCGGACTTTTTAAACCTAAAAAAAAATCGTTTTTTCTTTCAATTATAACTGAAGTTTAAACAACTAGTGTTAAGTCCTTATTTTTCTGTAGTCAAAAAAAGCAAAAATTAACATTCAGGTCATGAAAACCCCAAAAAACCTCCCCAACCACTAAACTTTACCTCCCACCTGAGCGCCATCTTGAACGCCCCTACCACCAGAGAATGCTCACGATTTCGGAAGCTGTCTCCGGGACGTGCTGATTCCACACATCCTGAATAAATCATGATATTGTTAGTTGCTGTAGCTAGACGTTCAAATGAGTTTCATGGCCAGATGGACTGTTTCCTCCAGCGGTATAATATTGCAGTGAGACAGCACGATGCCTGCAAGACTATGTCACGCTAAACGCCACAGATTGTGTTTGTCCGTTCGTGTCAGTCGTCCCGCAGCCACGGGAAGTGGGACACAAACATGCTGCAATGCTTTCAAGACGTTAGGATTTGTTTGTGCAACATCCAAGAAGAGTACTTGTGGCTTGAATGTGAACTGTACGTGCCCGCCCCCTTTCCTCTGTAGTGCATGAGTTCCTCCCGGCATGCCCTTCGTCATTGTTCTGTCATCTTGTATTTAAAGGGTTGTATCTCTGCTGCTGAAAATAAGCAACGGTTTTCTCACAACGCCCTTTGTTCCCAACGGAGCCCTTGTCTGTCATGAAATTCTTCAAAACCTCAAGCTAGAAGAAGAAGAAGACGACAAATATGAAGCGTTATAGCAACGACATGCCATGAGACGATCGATAACGATTTCCATAGGATCCCCGCGGTTGCCTGGCAACCGTCAGCTTTGCGCAGTGGCAGTATCGTAGCCTGTGAGGTTTAGCCGAGGCGCGATTATTGCTAGTTGAAAACTTTTCCCAATACCCCGCTTCCGCCGGTTTGCAATACAATCGGCGAAAGCAATTTTTGACAGTCTCGTCAGAGACTGAGCAAGGTGTTTAAAGACAGATTTGGTCACGGTGATATCATGGTAGAAAGAAACGAGCTTGTTACGTGTCAACAGAAACGCTCTTTAGCTCTTTCAGCTTTATGCAGAGAACAGCGTCTGTCGAGATTACTTTTGTGTCAGCGCGAAACGCCGTGTGCTGTCAGTATGATTTCATATTGCTCATAGCGGCGCCTGGCTTTTGTCTGTCAAACGTTAGGTTGCGCTTCTTCATGCTGCATCGTCGGCATGAGTGGAGCATTTTAAACGTCTGTACTTACTGCGCCCCATAAGAAATCGTTTGTCCCCATTCAAAAGAGATTGTGCGATGTCCTGCAGCGTTCGCAAAGCAAACCTTTGACAGTTTGAAAAGAGGAATTTATTCTGCTTCCTGTGCGTGCAGTAGTTACAAAGTTGAACGTCTTTACATGATCTGCTGCAGTTTTCAGTGGGTGGGCTTTGTCAAATGGCTTGGAAAAACGCACTGTGTTTCGGCTCGGGAAACATCATGAGCAGTGTCCTGCATGTTTTCTGTGTATAGCTGTCTTTTAACGCATACAGAATTCATTCGAAATCATTGATTTCTCCAATTAACAAGGGTCCCTTTTTGAACCTGCCAGAAGCATTCTTTCAATGTAACAGATTTACTCCGGGGAAGGGCAGCATGACATTGAGAGTAGCTCAAGCTTTCAGCACCTTTATCTGACTGCATGTATGCAGACACTGCTCAGAATCCCCTGTAAGATTCTCCTTCAATTCCGTTTTGCAGTGCTTTAGCTCTTTGAAAAGGCTTCGCTTTGCTAGTCACAATCCAAGGCTCATGACAGCATTTGAAAACATTCGCAACTGCGTTGGCCGGGAATCGAACCTGGGTTAACTGCTTTGAAGGCAGCTATGCGCAACACTGGCTCGCTCCAGAATAAATCTCACGTCGAGGGCATATTTTTTTCCATTTTACCGTGAGTCGGGCTCAGCTGCACAGAGGAGAGAGCAGAGCAATGAGGTTACGGGGACAGGGGAGTCACACGCTGGCGGTTTGAATACGCGGAAGATCACTGAGGGATCCACAGTATATGGACCCTCCGTGCGCCATCAGTCCGCACTCCGGACTCTGAATCCTGCCATCCGAGTTAAGATCTCGGCGGAACCTGAGGCGCAGTTCCTTCTTAAAACGTAATCTGGTGAGCATTTCTAGAATCGTACTTGTATAGATGCAGCCTTTAATGTGTTGCTAGGTTAAAATTGATGACTTCTTGTATTTCAGTAGGCAACTGCCCTCTTGATTTCGGATTTAATTTCTTTATTACAGGGGCGCTTTTATGATGACAGAGTCATGTTCAGGTACTTTGCTTGATGGAGGAAGCTCATTTCGGACTCTGTGATCTGCTCACCTGGAAAGGTCTGCTATACTACTACAAGAGAGAAGTAGAGTCTGGAAGAAGGGACAATTTTATGATGCTTTGGAAGATAATGTTTTTTTTTTCTTATACTGAAAATGAAAGGTAGTTGTTTCTATATGGACTCAGTCTTTGGAATTTGTATATTTATATATTTCAGTGAACCCTCAGCCATTCCTTCTGTATTGTAATTCAATTTCTCTTTTAAAATTCTTTCCCCACTTCTAGGACCTGCAGTTGCTGAACTCCACAATGGCTTCTATTGGAAAGTCTGTGACTGAGACCAAGTAAGTGTTCACTTTTTTATGAAACCATTATTTATTTATTGCATTTTATATAAATGCAATAAAATCATTATGCTCAAACTATGAGAGAGAAAATTAAGGATAATTTAAGAAATCAGTCTTGTTTCTATACACAGATGGTATTATTTATTTTCAAAGGAAACCCGCGCGGATTCCCCTGGTGTGCAAGATGTACCTGAATACTCTTGATCAGCTTCCTGCTCACTTGAAGAGGGCGTGTATGTGTAAGGCTTCTGTAGTTTCTTTTTGAAATCATTGTTACAACATATTATGTAAAAGCATGTTGAAAAGAATCTACCTGCATTCCAGCGGCCCTGAGCAAGAGGCCGCTGTCCAGGAGGAAGAGATGCCAGAGGCTGCTCTAGAAACTGAAACAGAAGCGGATAAGGAAGGGGAAGATGTGAGCTCTGAAGAACTCTATCAGCAGTAAGACTTTTTTATTTTTCAGATGTATCTATTTTTTACTAAAATTCTAATTTGTCTTATAGGTATAAAATGTTTAAACCGGTGTTTTATATCCTTACAGGCCCTGAGTAGTTAAAAAGTATCAGCAGGCCGGAAGAGAGTGGCCCAAGCTGGACTCTATAGAAAGCACTCCCTGGATGCTCCTCTCCTGATTGGATTCAAACAGTACCTTATCAAGGATCTGGGAGTGGCAAATTATTCTCAGGAGGTATTTATTTTTTAAAGGCATTTAAAATTAAGCAATGGTATCTTCATTGTAAATGTTTTTATTTCTTAGCTTAAAATTCACCCATGTGAAATGATGTCAGCCATAAACATCATGACTCTATATTTCCTACCTGAATCTATTCTACTTAAATTATTACATTATACACAATTTGAGTTCATTTTAAAAAGTAAAAGGTAATGAAAGGAATGCATTTTCATAAGAAAGATAATACCGACATGCATGTGATAATCTTCCTTATATCATGTAGTGCATCATTTGGACACTTTGTGGGCTTCAAATACAAAGCAAATCATGTTCTATGGTACAAGATAAATACAAAACTTAAGCTTTTATTTTAATTAGATTTGTTTATAAAGCATAAGCAATCATTTATTACATTAATATATGTGAAAATAACATTTTAGCATCATACGTTTAGTATATTTAGTCCCTAATGCTGAAAGAAATGATCATAGAACATGACATCTAACCTTACCTGCGGTGTTTTTAATCCCTATTGCTCAATGCACGGTGAAAGCATTCCATACATGTGTCTGACAATGAGGAATGGGCCCCTGAGACAGTCATTTGCCTGTTTCACAAATGATCGTATTTTACTAGAGATTCTGTTTGGGATTCAGATGTGCATTCGGACAGCAATCCCTTTCAAGAAATGATACGTTCTGGATGAGGTCAAAGGTGCTGGAACACTGTATCTAGGATGTGTTTGCAGAGACTGTGTGTCTCCTGCTTCAACGCAGTGATAAACAGATGTGCTCCTTTAATTTATTGGTACATGCCCAGGGCAGTAAGCAGTCTGAGGATTTATTTCCAGATGGCATAGAGCAGTGAAGCAGTGAAGTAGTGCAAAACACTGGATCATTATATTATTAGAATCTATTCTACTTAAATTATTACATTATACTCAATTTGAGTTCATTTTAAAAAGTAATAGGTAATGAAAGGAATGCATTTTCATAAGAAAGATAATACCGATATGCATGTGATAATCTTCCTTATATCATGTAGTGCGTCATTTGGACACTTTGTGGGCTTGAAATACAAAGAAAATCATGTTCTATGGTACAAGATAAATACAAAACTTAAGCTTTTATTTGAATTAGATTTGTTTATAAAGCATAAGCAATCATTTATTACATTAATATATGTGAAAATAACATTTTAGCATCATATGTTTAGTATATTTAGTCCCTAATGCCGAAAGAAATGATCATTTGTTTAACAGGGTCTGTCTCAGAGGATGCAGTACTCCTGAAGGGTCTCAAACCCTACATTTCGGATGCCTAGCTGTATCCCTCACATGTGGCACCTCAGAATGACTTCTAACCTTACCTGTGGTGTACTCAGTCCCTATTGCTCAATGCACGGTGTACATAGTGCATACATGTGTCTTGAGAATGAGGAATGGGCCCCTGAGACAGTCATTTGCCTGTTTCACAAACAGGGACCTGGACCTAGACCTGGCCCGTACAGGGCTCAAACCCGCGACCTTGGCGTTATTAGCACCACGCTCTAACCAACTGAGCTAACCAGCCTCACGACAGTGCTCCTCTCTGTGCTGCAAAAAATCAAACTCAGGGAATTTCTTTTGTCCTCCTTTGAATAGAAAGCCGTGTAATTCAGTGTACGGGCTTTCTCGTGCAGTTTCATGGTTCTTGTAACCCAAATCCTACACTGGCCTGAAGTGCCCCCCCATTTCACAGCATTTTTCAGCTGATTTAAAATGTACCTAAAGGAGAAGCATTATTGAAGACCATCAATTACCAAGAGCTTTTGTCAAAGGTTTTGGTGGTCATTTTGAATGACCACAGAGCGCTGTGACCTCGGTTTTACATCTCATCCAAAAGACAGCGCCCTTTTACAACACAGCATCTCCGTCACTATACTGGGGCATTGGGACCCGCACAGACCTCAGGGTGAGCGCCCCCCCGCCGGCACCATTAACACCGCTTCCAGCTGGAAGCTTTGTTTTTCCCTGTAGCTCATCCTCATCCAGGTACTGACCTGGCTCACACCTGCTTAGCTTCAGTGGGTTTTCAGTTGCGAGTTGCAAGGGGATGCAAGTGATGGAGCCGCTCGCTGCAAAAGCCACTGCATTGGCCGGGAATCGAACCCGAGCCTCCCGCGTGGCAGGCGAGAATTCTACCACTGAACCACCAATGCTCAGTGCCTGGGCCTTCAAAAAAGACGCTTTTTTGGTGCTCTGTGCAAAACGCGTCGACATATGCTTCCAGCTGCAAAATGCCATTTGCGGACGCTGAAGAACTTATTTCCAAGGCAGCGGGTACAAGCGATTGGGCGTTTTAAAACCACCAGGAACAGCAAAGAGGCGCGCTTCTTTGCTTGTGCCGAAACACACCGACTGAAGGCGGACAACGTAGTCGGCAGGATTGGAACCTGTGCGGGGAGACCCCAATGGATTTCTAGTCCATCGCCTTAACAACTCAGCCACGACTACAGCAAGCCCCACCGCAGCTGCGTTCTTGCTACAATCTTACCTGGATCGCGAGGCGCCGGCGGAAGCCTATTTCAAAGTCGTTCTCCGTTTCAAAAAAACATTTCCAAAATACAAGCCTTGCAGACAGACACGCCTCAGAGGACTTAAGGGTGGCTTCATGTCGGAATGATAAAGTCTCCCCGTCCGGACATGAAAATGCCACTTTGTTACACACAAAAAAAGAATCAACAACAGAGAAATGCCCACAAGCATTTGAAAAGCCGCACCACGTCGCACTTGAAATAGCTCTTACATTAGTGGTAGATGCAGGAATCGCCTTTTTATTTACGCTCTTACCAACGCGATGGAAAGCAAAACAAAGCAAAGCAGAGCAAAACAAAACAAACAAACGAAAACCCTCACGTCCTGCACTTGCATATAACGCCGTTACGTGCCCAAGCGGTATTGTACGTCATCCTAGCACTGCATCCCGGGTCGTACGATATATGGGAACGAGCACACGCCATGAATCGTCTCGAATCACTCCCTACAGCTGTAAGGCGCCTTGAAGCGTGCACCCCCAACATTCTTCTTTGCGCATCTGTGAAAGGTAAACTCTTGAGCAAACTCTGAACCAGCTCTAAGGAAACTAATCCGATTAGACGTTACTTTGACTCATCCTTTAAGGGACCCTTGTTAATTGGAGAAATCAATGATTTCGAATGAATTCTGTATGCGTTAAAAGACAGCTATACACAGAAAACATGCAGGACACTGCTCATGATGTTTCCCGAGCCGAAACACAGTGCGTTTTTCCAAGCCATTTGACAAAGCCCGCCCACTGAAAACTGCAGCAGATCGTGTAAAGGCGTTCAACTTTGTAACTACTGCACGCACAGGAAGCAGAATAAATTCCTCTTTTCAAACTGTCAAAGGTTTGCTGCAGGACATCGCACAATCTCTTTTGAACGGGGACAAACGATTTCTTATGGGGCGCAGTAAGTACAGACGTTTATAAAGCTCCACTCATGCCGACGATGCAGCATGAAGAAGCGCAACCTAACGTTTGACAGACAAAAGCCGGGCGCCGCTACGAGCAATATGAAATCAAACTGACAGCACACGGCGTTTCGCGCTGACTCAAAAGTGATCTCGACAGACGATGTTCTCTGCATAACGCTGAAAGAGCTAAAGAGCGTTTCTGTTGAGACGTAACCCATTGGGCAAAAGACGTATAATATACGTCTATTAAACGCATATCTTAGACGTCTAAATGTGGTCTACAATTCGTCTAGAATGAAATTCTAATATACGTCTAAAGTTATACGTCAATTATACGTCTATATTTAGACGTTCATTATACATAAATGGTTGGAGTTCTATTATACGGATAAATTTAGAGGACTATTATACATATATGGTTGGAGTTCCGGATAACTTTAGAGGTCTATTATACGTATATGGTTAGAGGTCTATTATACGGATAACATTAGAGGTCTATTATACGTATATGGGTAGAGGTCTATTATACATCAAAGATAGATTTTATAGGTGTAGAAACAAGTAAAACAAGCCAATGATTAGGTTTAGAAATGTATTCTGAAAATACACATTCACACCTGAAACATATGTATTTCAAATTATACATTGTATACAATCAATCAACAATCAACATATGGGCAATAATCATAAAAACACAACTAGTCTTAAACTTCAGCTACAAATTCTGGTAACATGGCAATATACAGTATATTGTATATTGCCGGCCACGGCAATATACAATATACTGACGGCCACTCTGACGGCCACGACCACTCTAATCTCTCCGTCTGTGTTCTCCAAGACGGTTTTCCGAACTCATACATCAGAAAGACCACCGAAACTAAAATTATTCTGCAGCTAGGATCACACATTCTCCCTTCCCTTAACGACAGATTACTGTTCTTTTAAATTTTCTCCATTCATTGGAAGTTTCATTTCACACCTCTCTGCACCCATTCTGACTTCACACCTCTTGATTGGCCTCTCTTTCTGTCCCCTGCTCCCGCCTCTCACTCCTCCTCCCTCTCAACCTTTGTTCTCCCGCTACTTTACCTTTGCCTACTGCCCTGTCTCTCTCACACCTGAAGAAGGCTCCACGGCCGAAACGTTGTGTTCTCTTTCTTCTTTTTTTCAGCATGGAATAAACCTATTACTTGTTCCAATATACAGTATAGTAATGACAAACAGAAAACTAATTACATTAACACACTAACTCAAAACCACATTTTGATTCAAATATACATTTTAAAATGTACAACTTCTATATTTCCAAGAAAAAAATATTACATAAAATATAAAATATTACAATGGAAGTTAAGACGATTTTTGTCCACTATTTGCAAACCCTGTCTAATTGTCCTAACAGTTAGAACCAAAAACCTATTATTTTCAGAGTCCAGATCTCTTGGCCCCCTGCCTTGCATATGCATTCTTCAAGTAACACATTGCGTGCTCCTTTATTTCTTTTTCTGTTGATGTAGGGTGGGACTTCAGCACCGCAGCTAGGAGAAAATTATATAATATTACTTCCCAAATAAATAATGATTAATATCTTCTTTAGTATAATCTAAAAAATGAACGGTTTACTAAGCTCAAAGCTGAAATAAATGTATAAAATTTGGCTTGCATCATAGCAGTTGAGCAATAAAGTCTGTCCTAATTAAAGAGTACCCAAAGTTTGAAAGTACAACATAGAATAAGAATAAGAGAAACGGCAAAACGATTTTGTGTCATCTTCCCCATTCACACTATTTTATGTGCCATTTTTTTTGCTTATTCACATACTATTTTAATCAAAATAATATTAAGAAAGATCTGTATGTATTCAGATAGTATTATTATTGTTCATACTTACTCGTCAAAAGAGGATTGCTGAGATATTTTCGGATATACTTCTACGTTTGAAAAACGTGTCCAAAATGGTGACCAACGAATACTAGCAATGCATTGTGGTATATAACCGGAAAATATGATGGGTTCGATATTTTCTCAACGTATGCGTTTATTAATGTTGTCGATATTATGGTTGAAATTTAACATTGATAATACATCGCTGCTATGAGCTGATGTGCAATTTTAACGCATGCAAATATTAAGGATCGGTCACTGTTGTATGGTATTATATATAATGACATTATGGAATAGGATGGGGACAGGCCTGGCATCACAGGGGGAGGGGGGAATGTCGCCCCTTCAGTTTTGGGCAAAAAGATTTACCTAACTTAATTTGCACCCTAAAAAAATAGTTGTACTTTGTCAATGGTCAGACAACACTAAATGACACGAACAGTCACTCAGTCTGTTTGATGGGCAGGAGGGCTATCCGTCCAGGAACTGCACATATTATTGAGTGTCAACATTACGATCCTGTTTGCTCAGGTGGACCGATTCCTTGCAGTAGTTTATCATTATACTTAAAATCGTTATATAACTAGGACTAGTTATAGCAGTCTGTGCTTTCTGTTGGTTTTACAACATTTTTTTCTTAACGATTCAGAACGTCCATGTAGCTGCAAAAATGAACGCTTATGGTACTTTTCGCTCCAGGCAATACAAACCTTGAGAGTGACGAAAAATGTGAAACTGAACTTCATCGCAAATACCAGATTGCTAGTCGTTATCTTCTATCATGAAGCACTAATCAATGGCATAGCTGCGAGATTTCATTTGGGTAGCTGCACCGTACAGCTCCGTTTCAACCGAAATATCACTCCCCCCTCAGAATTTCAGACGCCCCCCTACAGATTTTTCCTCGGGCACCGCGCACTGATGGGGGACTTTTGTCAAGAAAATAAAAATAGAAACTCTATAGGCACTGAAACATTTTACTGTTTTTTTTCAGGCAGGTGGCAAGACCCCCTCAGCAAAACCCTTGTATGCCAAGCTGTGGGCATTGATTCGTCGAATATACGTATATTTACGGCGAAATTACGGCTATACGTATATATACGTCGCCTCGACGTATAATCAACGTCGAATTGCAACCGTAAAATCGACGACATGAATAAACGCATATATAACGTCGAAAAAACATCTAACACAGTGCCTGAGGCTTTTTACTGTATGTATCGTGTGTGCCGCAACTAGGAGTATACGGCACTCTGCACAGTGTACGAAGTAAATTATTTTCGCAGTAATTAATTTATTATATTTACTATATTTATTATACACGTGTAAATTAATTGCTGCGAAAATAATTTACTTCGTACACTGTGCAGAGTGCCGTATACTCCTAGTTGCGGCACACACGATACATACAGTAAAAAGCCTCAGGCACTGTGTTAGATGTGTTTTCGACGTTATATATGCGTTTGTTAATGTCGTCAATTTTACGGTTGCAATTCGACGTTGATTATACTTCGAGGCGACGTATATATACGTATAGCCGTAATTTCACCGTAAATATACGTATATTCGACGAATCAATGCCCACTGGGAACAAGCTCGCTTCTTTCTACCATGATGTCACCATGACCAAATCTGTCTTTAAACACCTTGCTCAGTCTCTAACGAGACTGTCAAAAATTGCTTTCGCCGATTGTATTGCAAACCGGCGGAAGCGGGGTATTGGGAAAAGTTTTCAACTAGCAATAATCCCGCCTCGGCTAAACCTCACAGGCTACGATACTGCCACTGCGCAAAGCTGACGGTTGCCAGGCAACCGCGGGGATCCTATGGAAATCGTTATCAATCGTCTCATGGCATGTCGTTGCTGTAACGCTTCATATTTGTCGTCTTCTTCTAGCTTGAGGTTTTGAAGAATTTCATGACAGACAAGGGCTCCGTTGGGAACAAAGAAACCCGTTGATTCTTTTCAGCAGCAGAAATACAACCCTTTAAATACAAGATGACAGAACAATGACGAAGGGCATGCCGGGAGGAACTCATGCACTACAGAGGAAAGGGGGCGGGCACGTACAGTTCACATTCAAGCCACAAGTACTCTTCTCGGATGTTGCACAAACAAATCCTAACGTCTTGAAAGCATTGCGGCATGTTTGTGTCCCACTTCCCGTGGCTGCAGGATGACTGACATGAACGGACAAACACAATCTGTGGCGTTTAGCGTGACATAGTCTTGCAGGCATCGTGCTGTCTCACTGCAATACTATACCGCTGGAGGAAACAGTCCATCTGGCCATGAAACTCATTTGAACGTCTAGCTACAGCAACTAACAATATCATGATTTATTCAGGATGTGTGGAATCAGCACGTCCCGGAGACAGCTTCCGAAATCGTGAGCATTCTCTGGTGGTAGGGGCGTTCAAGATGGCGCTCAGGTGGGAGGTAAAGTTTAGTGGTTGAGGATTTTTTTTGAGTTTTTCATGACCTGAATGTTAATTTTTGCTTTTTTTGACTACAGAAAAATAAGGACTTAACACTACTTGTTTAAACTTCAGTTATAATTGAAAGAAAAAAAAACGATTTTTTTTAGGTTTAAGAATTTCGATATGAGTAACACTGGGAAAACAAAAGAGAGTGCTGGGTCTTCGAAGGAGAAGTCTAAGAAACCTCAATCGTATATGTATAGCACTACAAGAAAATTGATGGCAACTAAAGGGAAAAGTGAAGCAGCTGGAGGGGACGTGGAAAGAGTGCTGGAGATGCGCTCGTACGCGAGCGTTCGCAGCCCAAGTGAGACTCAGCTGCCAGAGGAAGAGCCGGAGTCCCTGCCCAGCACACCTGTGAAAACCCCGGCAGCCAAGAGAGGAAGGGGCGACCTGACGCTGGAGGAGCTCCAGACCAACATCTTCAACATGATGGCACAGAGCATGGGTGAGCTGAAGGAAATGATTTGATCTAATACAGTCGAAATCGAAAGTCTTAAAAAGTCCATGGACTGTGTGTTTAAAGAGGTTGAAGACTTAAAGAGTGAAGTAAAAGTTCTTAAACAAGTAAATACCAAACAAGAAAAGCATATTAAAGAACTTGAATTGAAAGTGAACGATGTAGATAGATACCGTCGATGATGGAATTTAAAATTATTTGGAGTTAAAGAGGAACGTGATAAGGACCTTGTTGCAACAGTGAAGGGTATCTGTAAAAGGACCCTGCCGGACCAGGAGGACGTAATATCGGCCATTGACTTTGTTCACAGGCTCGGGAGAGCGAACATGTCTGGGCAAGTGCGCCCCAGATCGATTATAATACAGTTCACCAAGAGGACGGCGAGGGACATGCTGTGGCGAGCGGCGAGGGGGAATGAGTATTTGAATGGGAACAAACTGAGGTTTGCAGAGGACCTGTCTGCCGCGGACAGGAGCACCAGGAACCAGCTGTGGCCCCAGGTTGAAGCTGCCAGAAGAGAGGGGAGGAGAGCCTACTTTGTGGGAGCGAGGGCCTTTGTGGACGGGAAGGAGATTTGCTCCCAGTGACTGCTCAGTTAATGATTATGTTTGGTTATATTTGTTATACCAGTATATACTAGTGTTTCTTTAGTGTTAGTTTGGAATGGTGTAGTTAAGTGTTAAGGACTGTTATAGTTCTGGTTCTTTGAAAAACTCAATAGTTTAGACAGTCTTAGAGTTAGTTATTTGCTTTTGTGTATGTCTTTTTCATGAATGCCAGAGGTACTCGAAATGTTGTTAAAAGAAAAACTGTGTGCTGAGTTTTATTTTTTACAGGAAACGCATGCATGTTGAAACTAAAGTTTATAAATAATTGAGAAATATTAAAGCAAGGAAAATATGATACGTGTAAAATATACAATTTGATCACATAATTACTTAATTACCTCTGGTAGTTAAATGCTTTTTTCTGCTGCGTTTTTTTTCTCTTGTACATGACTCTGATCCTCTTGTTGTATTTGTATTTGTAAATTCTATGTTTAATAAAAAAAAAATTAAAAAAGCATTCTCTGGTGGTGTCCTGCAGGCTTCCTGTGGGTGTGCGTTGGTGGTATAGTGGTGAGCATAGCTGCCTTCCAAGCAGTTGACCCGGGTTCGATTCCCGGCCAACGCAGTGGCGAATGTTTTCAAATGCTGTCATGAGCCTTGGACTGTGACTAGCAAAGCGAAGCCTTTTGAAAGAGCTAAAGCACTGAAAAACGGAATTGAGGGAGAATCTTACAGGGGATTCTGAGCGGTGTCTGCATACACGCAGTCCGATACGGGTGCTGAAAGCTTGAGCTACTCTTAATGTCATGCTGGCTTTCCCCGGAGTAAATCTGTTACATTGAAAGAATGCTTCTCGCAGGTTCAAAAAGGGACCCTTGTTAATTGGAGAAATCAATGATTTCGAATGAATTCTGTATGCGTTAAAAGACAGCTTTACACAGAAAACATGCAGGACACTGCTTATGATGTTTCCCGAGCCGAAACACAGTGCGTTTTTTCAAGCCATCTGACAAAGCCCGCCCACTGAAAACTGCAGCAGATCGTGTAAAGACGTTCAACTTTGTAACTACTGCACGCACAGGAAGCAGAATAAATTCCTCTTTTCAAACTGTCAAAGGTTTGCTTTACGAACGCCGCAGGACATCGCACAATCTCTTTTGAACAGGGACAAACGATTTCTTATGGGGCGCAGTAAGTACTGTTACTGTCACTGCTCGATACCGACGTTGGCCTACTATACCATGTTCAGCCACTGCTAGAAAATGTACGGCTCTAGCACCGGAGCAAACAACAGGAGGGCCGATGTCGAACAGGCACACATGTCAGACATGGAGAGCGATGAGAATGGGATTCGAACCCATGCCTGCAGAGCACAATGGATTAGCAGTCCATCACCTTAACCACTCAGCCACCTTGTCGACGAAACTGGGCTGTCCGGACATGGGTTGGCGCGCTCCAGATGATCTTTTTCTTTTTTTCCCCACGTACTCGAGGGTCATTTTCCTGTTCCACATGTGATTTCAACATTTTCCTTGGGAGATGTCAAGCCAGCAAGCCACTGCTGTGGTTCAGTGGCCAGTGTGGAGTTCAGTGGCCCTGTTGTACACAGAAAGCACATTGAGCTCCTTGGACATGAAAAGTTCCAGATAAAAGCCATTTGTCATCCTTTCTCTTGGTGTCGATGTTGCTATTGTATGTAAAGGTGGCAACTTGCTCAGCGAGCAGGCGGAGCACACACCGAATGCAGATGTGTCTGAGTGGTGTGTCCAAGTGGCTGCAAAAGGACAACACTCCTGGGGCTCCGTGGCTTAGTTGGTTAAAGCGCCTGTCTAGTAAACAGGAGATCCCCGCCTATGGCTAGACTTAATTAAATGCAAGTATTCATTTCCTGTCTTTAACGCGACTTGTTTTTCTTAAAATGGATGCAACTTGCAAAACATGAAATACAAGCCTTGCTAATCAGCGCTAGCGGCTGGCAAAAAAAAGGAGTCAGCTATTTTTTTTTCTTTAACCTTAACCCTGCTAACGGAGAAGAGTTAAACGACCGAGTCTATGCAGCTTAAACGGTGCGCAAGTCGGGTTCTTAGCTGAAAGGGTGGTATATCACGCTCACCCCAGTCCTTAATCTTTTAAAGAGGATACAAAATTGAACGTAGTCGCCACATCACATACATCCTGTTAAATGATAAAAAGGTAACATCTATCCTCGCTCCAGAGTAAATCTCACGTTGAGGGCATCTTTTTTTTCACTTTACCGTGAGTCGGGCTCGGCTGCACAGAGGAAAGAGCAGAGCAATGAGGTCACAGGGACAGGGGAGTCACACGCTGGCGGTTTGAATACGCGGAAGATCACTGAGGGATCCACAGTATGTGGACCCTCCTTCGCCATCAGTCCACACTCCGGACTCTGAATCCTGCCATCCGAGTTAAGATCTCGGCGGAACCTGAGGCGCAGTTCCTTCTTAAAACGTAATCTGGTGAGCATTTCTAGAATCGCACTTGTATAGATGCAGCCTTTAATGTGTTGCTAGGTTAAAATTGATGACTTCTTGTATTTCAGTAGGCAACTGCCCTCTTGATTTTGGATTTAATTTCTTTATTACAGGGGCGCTTTTATGAAGCCAAGGGACCAGGGAGCTGCCCCAGTACTGGGATGGCCAGTTCGAAATCATAGAAACTATTGTCAATTCCAGTCCCATGTCAGTGCGAGCAGGGATTTTGACATCTTGTTTTGCTATGTTCTGCACCAACAGGCAGGTGGCTCGGCCATTCCGTTCCAGTCTGGGGGTACAACAGACTGCTAGGTTCAGTCTGATAAACTGAGCTGATGGTTGGAAGAAAACCATCTCAGCGTCCATTCTCTGTCCCTTCTTTAGGACAAGGCGTACCGGAAACCCTGCTGTTGACGCAGGAACGATCAGGTCCGATTCGTTTACTACCTGGCAGGCCTGAGGAATCGTCTGACCTGACCGAATGTTCTCGGGGTCACCGCTTAGAGAGTGGGCATCTGGGTCCACCCGTTTCCACAGCACACTGTTTACTGTGTCCAGCTGGGCGCCCAGTCGAACCAATAGGTCTGCACCAATGCAGACCGAATGGGTCAGCTGAGGTGCTACCTGGAAGTAGTGAGCAAACTTCCTTTTTCCGATGGAGATGGAAGCTACACAGCTTCCTTTGCTCCAAATGGACCTATGAGGTGGGGGTGCCCACCACAGAACCTGTGACTGCGTCACCAGGGTCACCTGACAGCTTCGCGACAGGTCCTCGAACAGACCTTCACTGATTATGGACTTCTCAGAGCTGAGGCTAAGAATTACATCATCAACCTGCACTTCTGCCACCTGGACCCCCTCCCACCACCATGGGGTGGTAGTCCTGGACCCCCTGAGGTACCAGGGTGCACAGAAAGGACTCCCATTCATTACCGGACAGGGAGATCCACTCTTCTTCAGGGATGAAAAGGGGGTGTGCTTTACCTGGCGGGTCAAGCAGCTGCTCGGAGCACTGCTCCTGTAGTTGGGAGACCGTGGGAGTGCTGGCCTGGGCAGGACTTCCCTGTAGTTTTGGAAAGCAAGAAGAGACATTTATTCTCGTCCAGAGGAACCAGGAGGAACCTCCAACTCAGCTATAGTGTTCAGTGGGCACTGTGTGATCACAGCATAACCACTGAATCCCCCTTTTTGCTGTGCAACAGGCTTAGGGTTTTTGACCTGAGCCCACAATTTTCCACGCTGGCAGTCCACCAGAGGCTCCAGCCTGTCAAGCAGGTCTTGGCCAATGAGTAGTGGCTCTGTTTTTAACCTAGAGATGTAAACAGGATGCACCACGTTCATTGGCCCGAACCTAAGTGCCACCCACACTCGGTGTGTGATCCTGGCATGATCCTGGGTATAGCTGGAAATATCTATTTTACACGGTTCTACCTTAAGTCTGATGCCTTTTCCTTTCGCTACTCGTTTGAGCTCGCTGAGTAGATCGGCTGACATCAAACTAATTTCAGCCCCAGTGTCAATCAGTGCTTCTCTATCTAAGACGTTTTCAAGAGAAACCTTGATATAAATACGCCTTGCTTTGCCTTTCTGGCTGAGATTCCCTAAGAATTGTTGGAAGCCTGCCTTTTCTTTGACTTCAGGGGCGGGGTCAGCGCCCAACTCAGAGTCACAGCCTTCTTCCAGGCAGGAACCCTCCCACCCAATCAGATAGACTGAGGGAGGGGCTTGGGACGGATCCCCGCCTCCTCCAGTGAGAAGGGGCGTGGTCCCCCTAAGCTCATTCACACTTCTGGCATTCGGTGCGGAAGGTTTACCCTGTCCTGATCTCTCAGGCAGGGCTTGTTCAAGCCTGGCCAGGCGGGCTGCAGTCGACTCCCTTCGTCCAGTCTTATGATAGACTCTGCCTGAGCCCTTGCCTTCCCCGTAGCGCTCACGGCGGCTCTGACGCTTAGTGCGGTCCTGCCTGCCTATTTTGCGCCGGGGCTTAGCGAGCTCAGGAACCTCAGCTGCCTCGAGCTGAGGCGAGTCGTCAACCCTGCTGGCTTTAGTGGCGAACACGGCCGTTTTAGCAGGTTTTCGCTCTGAGGAAGCAGAGACTTCAGCTCCCCAGGCTTTTTGAGCCAACCTTCTAATGTCAGCCATTTTCATCGCTTTTGCATCAGTGTGCATCACAATCATTTTCCTGACTGAGGGATGCAGATTAGCAATGAATAAACCTTTGAAATTCACGTTCTCTTCGCAACCCTCTTCATTCCGCCCTGCAAAATAAGTGCGCCTAAGCCTCTGATAATAGTCGCGAGGGGCTTCAGCTTTTTCGTGCTTAATATGGTGCACAGCAGCCACGGCAGCTATGGGATCGATAAAAGCCGAAAATTCTCCGATCATTGCCTGACACAGCTCCTCAAAGCTATTACAGACCTCCGGTCCTTGTCTAGACATCCACTCGTGGACCGCTCGGCTGGTAGTTTTCCTTACTTACATAGCCTTTTCCTGTTCGGACGCTTCGGGCATAAACTGCAAAGTATATCTCAGCTCATCGATGTAGGTCTCCACATTATTCCCTGACACTGACGGGTCAAACCTTTCTACATCTTTGGCTAACTGCCTCAGGGAGTGGAGGTTAATTTTTACGGTTTCTCCGCGGGCAGGGAGACGGCCGTGATCAGGAGCAGGGGGTCTATGCCTGAATTGACTCGCCCTTGCGTTTCGCGCAGGACTCAGCGATCTCCCCCATGCCGATCCGACCACAGACCCTGGCCGGGAGAAACCTCCTCCCGGCGCGCTGGGTGAGCGCTCCGGGCTGCTAGGTGGGCTGGCATGCAAGTGGGATCTAGTCTATTTTGCTTCCAGTACGGCAGCATCTGACTCCTTTTGCCTTTCCTGGCTGAGCTCATTTAAACTCACAATTTCTTTTTCTTTTTCTTTCGAGCTCGCTTCCAGGTCTCTCCTAGCTACCTCAGCCGCAGTTTCTCTAGCAGACAAGTCATCTAATTTACCTAAAACTTCCCTGAGTCAGTCTTCACTTTCCTCATTTTTCACTCTCTTTTCTCTGATTATATCCAACAACTCGACTCGCTCCGCCTTATATCTTTCTAGCGTTCCCTGAAGCTTTTGAAACTTTGTCAGCTCGGACAAAGACAGTTCCAGCTGTTTAGCTAGATTTAAGGTGAAACTCGATAGGACCAGAACTGCGTTCACAGACACTCCTGTGTTAAGCTGGTTCGCTACCTTAGCTACTAAATCTACTTGCAGCTTCTCAATATCATCAAAGTTCAACTTTTCGATACCACTCCAGTAACCAGGATTGTCGTCGCTAGAAATAGTACTTATAAGCGACTCCACTTCAGACATTTTAGCAGCCATTGTCATTACGTCAGAGAAACTTTAAGAGTATTACTTTTTTTTTTCTTTTTCCAAAATACAGTATGGAATCTAGACACCCGAGCAGATGGATTTCCAATCAGCACACGTTACACTAAACGCTAGAAAACAGGGGGATTTCTTTACGCAGTTATCAGCACACCCGGTATTCGCGTATAGAAGCCGCGGATTCTCATTTCATTCTAAACTCGCCCACCCAGGGACGCCATTAAATGTAATGGTTTGATGGGTTTACTGAGACAATTATTAATTGTAGCAGTAATCACAAGGTTGTTTGTTGGGGCTTTTAGAAAATCAATCGTCAGAACAACTAACAACGCACACACAGAGGTTCAATACACTAGATACATTTATTAATATAAATTGTGCACCAAACATATACTAGTCTGCCTGGATACGAGTGGCAGACCTTACTGTGAGGGTTATCAATATACAAGGTATATAATCCCGAAGAGATGCAAACACAAAGAGATACACAACAGAGAATATATGTCAATATAAATCGTTCGGTTACCAAATCGCTAATCAGTGTTATTACCCACTGTTACTCTAAACTCGGAAGTAAATACATTACTCATGAATTAAATTGATAACAACTTGTGTTGAGGTACAATTAAATTCTCGAGACGCAATGTAGAACATGGGGTTTACTTATCCACTGTGTATGGATTTGGAATTTCCCGGCATGAACACCAAACCAGCTGACAGGCTCTGTTGCAGCCTCTGTTCCAGCGGTTGTCCAATGGGTGTTGTCCCGGCGTCCTCTGGCTACCGGCCAACCAGTCAAGGTGCAGCTCGGAGTAGGACGGGCGGAGGAATCTGACTGCGGCGCGCAGGGCAGTCGTTGCTCCGAGGGGATCTACCAGCAGTCCGGCTGGCTGATAGAAAGTCTCTATGCACAGAGTGTGACCGCGAGTCCTCACAAGTCACTCTTGTGCCTGGGAAGAAGCTGGTTCGTTCCCGGTCCAGCACTGCTTCTGAATAAGCTATTCAGGTTGTCGACGAGGGTCCAACTGTAGGGTCCAACTGTCCAACACAAACACAATCTGTGGCGTTTAGCGTGACATAGTCTTGCAGGCATCGTGCTGTCTCACTGCAATACTATACCGCTGGAGGAAACAGTCCATCTGGCCATGAAACTCATTTGAACGTCTAGCTACAGCAACTAACAATATCATGATTTATTCAGGATGTGTGGAATCAGCACGTCCCGGAGACAGCTTCCGAAATTGTGAGCATTCTCTGGTGGTGTCCTGCAGGGCGCCTGTGGGCGTGCGTTGGTGGTATAGTGGTGAGCATAGCTACCTTCCAAGCAGTTGACCCGCGTTCGATTCCCAGCCAACGCAGTGGCGATTGGTTTCAAATGCTGTCATGAGCCTTGGATTGTGACTAGCAAAGCGAAGCCTTTTGAAAGAGCTAAAGCACTGCAAAACGGAATTGAAGGAGAATCTTACAGGGGATTCTGAGCAGTGTCTGCATACACGCAGTCCGATACGGGTGCTGAAAGCTTGAGCTACTCTCAATATCATGCTGCCTTTCCCCGGAGTAAATCTGTTACATTGAAAGAATGCTTCTGGCAGGTTCAAAAAGGGCCCCTTGTTAATTGGAGAAATCAATGATTTCGAATGAATTCTGTATGCGTTAAAAGACAGCTATACACAGAAAACATGCAGGACACTGCTCATGATGTTTCCCGAGCCGAAACACAGTGCGTTTTTCCAAGCCATCTGACAAAGCCCGCCCACTGAAAACTGCAGCAGATCGTGTAAAGACGTTCAACTTTGTAACTACTGCACGCACAGGAAGCAGAATAAATTCCTCTTTTCAAACTGTCAAATGTTTGCTTTGCGAACGCTGCAGGACATCGCACAATCTCTTTTGAATGGGGACAAACGATTTCTTATGGGGCGCAGTAAATACAGACGTTTAAAAAGCTCCACTCATGCCGACAATGCAGCATGAAGAAGCGCAACCTAACATTTGACAGACAAAAGCCGGGCGCCGCTACGAGCAATATGAAATCAAACTGACAGCACACGGCGTTTCGCGCTGACTCAAAAGTGATCTCGACAGACGCTGTTCTCTGCATAACGCTGAAAGAGCTAAAGAGCGTTTCTGTTGAGACGTAACAAGCTCGTTTCTTTCTACCATGATGTCACCATGACCAAATCTGTCTTTAAACACCTTGCTCAGTCTCTGACGAGACTGTCAAAAATTGCTTTCGCCGATTGTATTGCAAACCGGCGGAAGCGGGGTATTGGGAAAAGTTTTCAACTAGCAATAATCGCGCCTCAGCTAAACCTCACAGGCTACGATACTGCCACTGCGCAAAGCTGACGGTTGCCAGGCAACCGCGGGGATCTTATGGAAATCGTTATCAATCGTCTCATGGCATGTCGTTGCTGTAACGCTTCATATTTGTGGCCGGACACTTCCCGCCCCCCAAAGAAAAGAGCGCCAATCAGACAGGCGGAGACCGAGGACTCGCAGAGCAGACGGCCACAGTCGCCGTAATAAGAGCGATTGTGAGTGGTTTTGTTTTCTCTCTTTGACCAGCCCAGCTGTGCCCCACCCGAAGGCAGGGAAGCACAAAAATTGTATGGAACTCATTCATGCTCCTCTCCATGGAAATCTTTAGTAAAAGGCAAAAGATTTGTACGAGATGAAGAGAAACCAGAGTGCGTGGCTGGACAGCTGCAGGAGCCCAGGCTGCCTTCAAGGCCTCTGCCCTGCCGGTCGTGGTTGGCAATGCACCTGGCCTTACAAACGAGCCAGTGGGGCCCGTTCAGCTCCGGGCTCATCGACTGCGGCTCTCGGCTTACCTGGCAGGGGAGATACCTTGATCAGCCTGTAGTTGGAGTAGTTGGATTGTTTTCTTGTTTTGTGGAAGCAGTGTTTGTTTTGCAGTTTGAGATGGCAACCTTTGGATCCCGCAAGAATGCTGTACGTTTTGAGCTTTTGGATGACCTCTTCATGGATCGTATGCAGTTCAGCAGAAAAGTGTTACAGAAGGAACTTGGCTTTGAACCTCGGCACTTGGATTTCATCTTCGCTCTCCCAGGTCAGAAAGCATTTGAGGTTGTTTTTGCTACCTATTCTCCGTTTGAACAATGTGTGGATGTGTTTGAGGCAAAAAGAGGGAAAGTTCCTGCCCTTGAGAAGATCAACTTGCAGCCTCTGACACAGAGAGAGAGGAAAACGGTGCATGTTGTTATGTTCTCGGAACTGGCAAAGACGGAGGACATTCACACCTGGCTTAAGCAGTACTGCACCGTCCACCATGGAACTGAGGTTAGAGATGTTGACGGTATAAAAACAGGAGCAAGGAAATTCGAGGTTCGCTTGCTACCGGACAATGTCAATGGAGGCTTAAGGCACCTGCCCTCTACAATCCAGCTGGGCGCCTGCAATGGCTATGTGTTTTATGTGGGACAACCAAAGGTGTGTCGGCGCTGTGGTGCTGTGGGACACCTGGCATCGTCCTGCACTGTGAAATGCTGCAAGACCTGTGGCAAACAGGGACATTTAGCCTTTGACTGTTCAATGCTGCCAAAGTGCAATTTATGTGGCTCGGAAGGACACGTTTTTAAGAACTGCCCTCACACCTACGCCAATAAACTCAAAATGAGAAAGGATGAGGCAGTGCTTGTTTCAGCCAAACCGGCCCGAAAAGCCAAAGCAAACAACAAGTCAAACAAAGAACCCTTGTTGGACAAAGAGTCTCAGCCTCCAGCCAGGATCAGTCCTGCTGTGGCTCCGGGGCCGGTGGAAGAGAAATCCACTACGCCCCCACAACCGCAGACTGCACCAGACAAGCACGAGGGTTTGAAAACCCCCGAGAACAGCGAGGACCCCTCCCCCACTCCTGCTCCTCAGAACGAGGGCCAGTGTGGGGCCCCCAGGTGGAGCGGGTCCAGCGACGATACCCAGGATTCAGCGGAGCTGCTTTTCTCAGACTCTGCAAGTGCTACAGATGCCCTCCTCTCCTCCATCCAGTCCATCACGGAGGATCTGCAACAGCTGGTTGGTGAGGGGGAAGAGGAGACTGGTGCATCGGCTCCACCCCTTTCCCCTCAGTGCTCCCAGGAGCTGGACTTGAGGAAAAGGAAAAATGACTCTGTTTTCTCCCCGAGCGAGGAGGAAGGAGAGCATGGCGATGGGGACAGCTGGAACCCCTCCACCCCTCCTTCTACCCCCTTCCTTGAAATGGACTCCGTGAATGCTTTTACTGCTGCCACCCTGATGAAGGCTCATTCAGAGGATGGCTGGCAGGAAATTGGTAAGAAGAAAAAGAAAAAGAAGAAGGTAACTGGTGAGACCGAAGAGAAATGTGTTTTGTAAAGACTGGTTCCACTTTCTTATGTAATATGGCTCTAAACATAATTTCTCTTAACACCAGAGGTATCAATGACAGAGTTAAATGCCAGTGTGTCTTTGATTACCTCCAGCAGAGAGAGGGAGATGTGTTGATGTTGCAGGAGTGTGCTTTAGCCTATCAAGAGAGGTATAAAAGCTTTGAAGATAGGTGGGATAAAGGGCCTTCTGTTTGGTCAGGGGACAATAACAACAGAGCCTCTGGCGTGGCCATTCTTTTCAAAGGATGGGCTTTCAAATTGAAAAGTATTCAGAGGGTCATAGATGGCAGGTTGCTGTGTGTGAATGTGGAATGGGGCACCGTTAACCTGCGGCTAATCAATGTGTATTGTCCTACTGACGTGGGAGGAAGGGTGGAGCTACTCAAGGCACTCTCTCCCCTATTGTTAAGTAACACAGACGTGATAGTGGGAGGGGATTTTAATTGTATCTTAGAGCACACAGACAGGCAGTCTAGCTCTCCGATAAAATTGGATTCCAGCTCACTGGCCCTGCAAAACTTAGTTCAAGACTTTAAACTCTCAGACACATATAGATGTATATATCCCACAACAGCAGGATATACATGGTCAGGGAGGAATAGCAGCTCCAGAATTGACTATTGCTTTGTCTCAGAGAGAGTGAAAGCTGTTGGGGTCACTCTTCAGCCTGTCTTCTTCTCAGATCATCAGGCTTTAGGGTGTAGAGTGGAACTCCAGGGCGGGACTGTCTTTGGCCCAGGCCTCTGGAAACTCAACACAAAGCTGCTAGAGAACGAGGGGGTAGTATCCCGCTACAAGGAGAAACTATCACAGTGGCTGTCCTTGCAGTGTCTGTACGGGTCAGTAGGAGAGTGGTGGGAGGAGGTGAAGATGAGGACAAAGGCCTTTTTCATGGCTGAGGGAAGGAAGGCTGCTGCCAGACGGAGAGGAGTGCTAGCCAGGAAACAGAGGCAGCTGCAGCGTCTCTACACGATGCTGCACAGTGGCTTCGATGTGCTCGAGGATATCACCCTTTTAAAAAAGGATATCCGGAGCATAGCCGTTGAAAGTAGTCGAGGAGTGCTGTTAAGAAGCAGAGTGCAGTTCTTGGAAGAAAATAAGAAGTGTACTCGCTTCTTTTTCAGGAAAGTGGTAGGCTCCAAGTCTGTCATGGAAAGTGTAGTTGATGAGGAGGGACGAGAGAGAACAGAGCCGAGTGCTATCCTCTCCTGCACCGAGGCCTTCTACTCAAGACTGTGCAGCTCTACAGAGTTAAAGGATGAAGAAATTCATTTTTTTACCTCAAAGCTAGAAAACGTTTTGAGTGAAGAAGATAGGGAAGTACTTGAGAGGGATTTGACAGTAGAAGAGCTGAGACAGGCTATGGAGAGCTTACAGAAGGGGAAAACTCCGGGTGCTGACGGGCTCCCTAAAGAATTTTATTGCACCTTTTGGGATCTGCTTCAGGATCCGCTACAGCTCCTATTCGAGGAAAGCTATAAGACAGAATTGATGCCTGACTCCTTAAGAGAAGGCACTATCTCTCTCTTGTTTAAGAAAGGAGCAAAGAATGACATAAAGAACTGGAGACCCCTCAGCCTGTTAGGCGTGGACACTAAGATCCTGTCCAAAGCCCTTTTCCTGCGCCTACAAAATGTAGTGGCCTCACTGGTAGGGAAAGAACAGACTTGTGGGATAGCAGGACGCCTGATGAGCGACAACCTGGCCTTGTTGAGGGATGTCTGTCTGTACTCTGAGGATCGCTCCCTCCCTCTGTGCATTTTAGGTGTAGACCTAGAAAAGGCCTTTGACCTCCTAAACCGGCAGTACTTTACATCGGTACTTGAGCACATGAAGTTTGGCCCCATCATGAGAAAGTGGATTAACCTGCTGTACACAGGTAGCAACAGCAGAGTAATGGTTAATGGCAATAGATCACGCCCCTTTGAAGTCTGTTCAGGGGTGAGGCAGGGCTGCCCATTATCCCCCTTGTTATTCGTTTTGGCTATGGAGCCCTTAGCCTGTGCCTTGCGCCAGGATCAGGCCATTAATGGGATACCAGTGCCTGGAAGTGGGGGAGGAGAGGTAAAGACATCTCTATACATGGATGACGTCACCCTACTCCTCTCTGACAATGCCTCAATTAGCAGAGCTCTGCAGTGCTGTGATCGGTTCTCTTTGGCTTCCTCTGCAAAAATTAACACATCTAAGAGTGAGATTTTTTATCAGAACTGGAGGGAGCCAAAAGAAGGACATGATCTCAGGCTGCAAGAGAAGATAATTAATTTACAGGTGCCATTCCCCGGCATTGTGGCCATTGTCGGTGCTCACACGCGATAAGATAAGGCGGAGGAGAGCGGGGCATGCCCAGCGCCAGACATTCAAGGAGGGGGCAGTGTGAGGTGAGGTGAGGTGAGGTGAGGTGCGACACGCCGGAGCCCCGACGCAGCTAATGCAGAGCAACTGTTGGACTGGCATCGAAAGGACGTGTGCGCACGGAGCGAGCCTTCCCTGCGGCGGAGCGCGGGAACTTTCTCCCACCTCCCGCTGCAGGAGTTGTGTGCGCTGCAGCGGTGCCGAGAGAAAAGCACAGAAGGCAGCAGGCTCTGGAGAGCAGGTAAGAGACAGAGCCTTGTGGGCAGGCGAGCAGGCCCGTTTTTTGGAAATTGCTGAAAAGGTTTGTTCGGTGTGTGGCAGGCGCACGTCGCGAGCTTGCGTGGCGATCTGCCGGTCTGGAGTTATGCAAATGAGGCCGAATTGCATCCCGGGACATGCTGCGAATGCGCAATGGCGACTGCAGATGTGTAGGAAACGGCGCGCTCGTTTTCTCGTTTTGCCCACACTTTTGAGTGTTAGTGTGGCGTGTGAGTGTGCGAAAGAGTGGGCCCAGCAGGAGGCGGTGGCGTGCGGGGCGAGGAGGTGGCCTAGGCTGCGCAATTTGTGCTGTGGGTGCGGGCCTCTTGCAACTTGGTTTATTTGGTTTATTTATGGTTCGCATAAATAAAACCGGAAAAGAGGAATTTATTCTGCTTCCTGTGCGTGCAGTAGTTACAAAGTTGAACGTCTTTACATGATCTGCTGCAGTTTTCAGTGGGTGGGCTTTGTCAAATGGCTTGGAAAAACGCACTGTGTTTCGGCTCGGGAAACATCATGAGAAGTGTCCTGCATGTTTTCAGTGTATAGCTGTCTTTTAACGCATACAGAATTCATTCAAAATCATTGATTTCTCCAATTAACAAGGGTCCCTTAAAGGATGAGTCAAAGTAACGTCTAATCGGATTAGTTTCCTTTGAGCTGGTTCAGAGTTTGCTCAAGAGTTTACCTTTCACAGATGCGCAAAGAAGAATGTTGGGGGTGCATGCTTCAAGGCGCCTTACAGCTGTAGGGAGTGATTTGAGACGATTCGTGGCGTGTGCTCGTTCCCATATACCGTACGCCCCGGGGTGCATTGCCAGGATGACGTACAATACTGCTTGGGCACGTAACGGCATTATATGCAAGTGCGGGACGTGAGGGTTTTCGTTTGTTCTTTTTGTTTTGCTCTGCTTTGCTTTGTTCCGTGGTCAAGAGGCGTAAGGTAAGTTGTAATCCAGGGAGTACACTGGTGGCAAACAGTCCAAGGTGAGAGGTGAGGTCCAAAGTCGAAAAGGCAGAAGGGGAGTCCAATATCCAGAATAAAAGAAGTAATGGAAAAAACGCCAGGTAGAGCTCTCAAGGAGTAGACTCAATACCAGCGGGAAGCAGGTAAAGATGGTAAAAATAGCACTGCGTACCGCACGGTGGAGTGTGTGCAGGTGGGTTAACTCGTGCGGCGGCGTTTGTTAATAATCACCCGCTGCTGGTGCTGATTAGATTGCTTAAGAGTTGGTCTTAACTGCCTGGCGGTCATGACAAGCTCCTCTTTAAGCTGTGGTTTAGTTTTGCATTCATGTGTTTCTAGAGCAGTTATTTATGGGGGTGGGTGGGTCTTTCACAGAGGCTCAGGACAAATCCCCTGCATGAAAGTCTACTGTGTGCGTTCAAACAGTCACAGGTCAAGAGCCAGGCAGGAGGACAATGGACAGAAGAAGCAACAAACTAAAAATAAAAGAACGAATATGAAAAAGCCACCATCTTTTTCTTTTTGACATTTTCCGACTTTCATGCAAGCCAGGACAAAGTTGCTCGTAGCTACTTGTGGATTCAAATACTCTATCGAGTGCTTTGATGAGTTTTTGCAATTTGATTGTCGTCCTGTCAGCCTGTTTCTGTTTTTTTTTTTCAATCTAGGGATGGAAAGTATGAGGGAAATGATGGAGCAATCAATAACCGCTCCGGAAAAATGGCAGAAAGAAATGGTCCGTCACTAAGGACATTTGTGAAGCAGAGGAGTGACATCACCACAAAGGCGACACATTCTGCTGATGGTTTTGGTGAATAATGATTGAGGCGCGTTAAGAGAAAGGTAGCTGTGTCAGCATGCGTAGGCTGCAAAGGATCAAGCAAAGGTTTGCTCCATGCTGAAAAGAGAAGAAAAGAAGCACAACGTTTCGACTGTGGAGCCTTCTGCGCCATTTTCTTTAGCGGTGATGATGTTTACATTGGAAAAACTGAGACATGCGTCTCTGGGTGGGCTTGAACCACCAACCTTCCGATTAATAGCCGAATGCGCTAACCGATTGCACCACAGAGACTGACGGCCGCTTGAGCTCCCTACATTTGCAGGTTTATGGTCAAAGAAAACAATCACTTGCACTTCTTGCAGCCGGCAATCTTTTTCCACTGACAACCAAGAAATGGATTTCATCTTTCACAAGCTGTATGGATTTCTTCAAAAACAAGTTATTCCAGAAAGGAAATGAATTCTTGCATTAAACTGAACCAAGCTGTACATGTTTGTCTGAAATGAGACATTCGGCACAACAAGACACGGAGAGAGGCACCGCTGGTATTCAGACCCAGGATCGCCTGCTTACTAGGCAGGCACTTTAAGCCACTAGGGAACAGCGCCAGCAGAGCACCGCCCTTTTACAGACACTTGGACACATCTGTGTTCGGTGTGCACTTAACCTGCTCTCTGAGCCCGTTGCCTCCGTCCCATTTAATAGCAGAACTGACGCCAAGAGAAATGATGAGAAATGGCATTTATCGGGCACTTTTCATGTCCAAGGAGCTCAATGCCCTTGACACCTCCCATTCTTTGGCGACACCATTTTTTCTTTTAATTTCTATACTTATTGATAGAATAAAAACGATATGTCATGTACTGTAAGGGAAATGTCTCTTTTCATGGGGAAAGCTAGCACCAGCAAATGTTGTGTTTAGAAGAAGTGATTTAACATGACACGTGACCTAATTTACCGGAGCAAAAGCTCACCCAGCAAGCCCTGCTTTACTTCTACAGGAGAGAAGTACTGTAGAGTCTGCAAGATGTTCAGCTGGGTAGCTACGTCAGCATGCCTCGGCTGCAAAGGAACAAGTAATAGGTTTATTGCATGCTGAAAAGAGAAGAACGGAAACACAGTGTTTCGGCTGTGAGGTCTTCTCACACCTGAAGAAGCCTCACACCTGTAAAAGGCTCCATGGTTTTCTTTCTTCTCTTTTCAACATGGAATACACCTATTGTCTGCAAGATGTGACAATTTCATGGTGTTTTGGAAGAAAACCTTTTTTCTTTGAATTCAAAATCAATCGGAATTTCAGCACGACACATCAACACTTTTTCTTTTTTAAGGAGATGATATTTTAAACCTGATAAAAATAGTAGGAAACACAAGTTTCTTGCTGTGAAAATTTAGATGGGGAAGTGTACTACTAGTAGCAGTGTAGAGCTCTCTGTGGTGGAGTGCAAGCACATGTTCTATGGGCCAGTGGCGTAATGGATAATGCATCTGACTTCGGATCAGAAGATTGTAGGTTCGAATCCTGCTTGGCTCGTGTGGCTTTTAAACCTCTCAGGTTCCTCGGTAACAGGTTGCTGTCATGTATATGAACTATAGAAAAGCATTTGCCACAACCCGTAAATTAGCACGCAAGTGCGGGCTAGTTAACACAGAACTGTATGGAGATCATCTCCAGCTCCGAGCTCAATTGCAATGAAAAAACATGCAGAACAGAACTGGAGAGCAGCTGAATTTGTGCTCGGTAGGGTGGGGAGGACTCAGCATTGCTATTGTTCTAATTGGCATAAACTGCAGGGAATCTGAATCAGAACATGTCAGTTAGTTCGATCATTGCGTCAATATGTAGGCCACGTTAATATAGAATTATTAGTTTGTCTGTCTCGTCTTTGTATATAGCTGAATGTCCCTGACAATTTCATGTTAGTTTTTAAGAACGACATTGGTGCTAATATATACATATATAGCATATAAGGAACACGTAAAAGTTTAGTCCATGCTGAAAAGATAAGAAAACCGCCACAACGTTTCATCTTGGAATAAATCTTTACTTGTTGTTTTGCAGCCTACCCATTCTGACCTAACTCCTCCCTTGAAATTCCCTAACAGATAAGGGTACGTAACGGCTCATGCGATGCTCAGTTGCAATTTGTCCCAAAACAAACAAGAACAGCAGCTGAGGGTTTGAGTTTGAACATGCACTGTATTAAAGCAGCTTTTATTTCCATTGATAAATGCTAGATATTCCTACAGAGATTCTCCAGGTGTGTAAGCGATTCCTGTTTCTGTTTCTATTTCTGTTTCATATATATAAACAGTATATATATATATGTTACATGTGTCTCTGCAATAGTATAAATGTGTTATACACTATCAGGGGCTGCTTTTTTGTGCACCTCATCTACAACAAGGGATTTTTTTTCATTTATGTTTGTGGACCTTCACCATTTGAGGAAGTGAGTTAGATAAGAAAGTTACAGGTATGGTGAGCAATGACTGACAAAGGCACGTACTGCGTATTCCTTACAGAAGTGTAAGCAATTTGTTCTAAAAAACACCGGCTAAAGTCCAACATCGTTAGCAATCTTATTACTTAAACAGAATTAACATCAATAAACTGTAAGGTGCTGGTACATGCGAGTAGATTTGATCTTCTATTAAACAAAAATGCAATTACAGCTCTAAAAGGTCAACCTAGACTTCTGTAACAGATCAGTTCAGATCATCGCTGTTCCTCTGACCTTGTGAGTCTTTGGAATTTTAAAATTGTATTTTGCTTGCCTTTCATGTGGTCTGTGTACAAGTCACTGTGGCGTATGCGGTCCTACACAGCCTTGCTATAGATGTGACGAGCCTCCGCTATGTTGCAATGGAGAACAGGTTCAGTAGGGAGCTGCCGAGAAAATTCAGCTGGAAAGCTCGTTGCAGAAAAGCATCGGTATCTGTGTCCAGCTGCAAAGCGTCCTTCGTGGGTGCTGAAGAATCGATTTCACAGGCTGCGGGTCCAGACGATTTAGAGTGTTAAAGGTCCCAGCGAAAACGAAACGGCGCTGGTCCTTTTACACGCACGCACGCAACCAAATGCAAAGGACGCCGTAGTCGGCAGGATTTGAACCTGCGCGGGGAGACCCCAACGGATTTCAAGTCCGTCACCTTAACCACTCGGCCACGACTACAGCGAGCGCCACGGCCGCTGCCTTCTTGCTACAATCGAACAGGGAGTGCGAGGCGGCGGCGGCGGCGGAGGCAACTTTTTTCAAGTTCGCTCTCCGTTTAAGAAACCTTTTACGCCATACGTGCAAGCACACACACACACACCTCAGAGGACTTAAGGGTGGCTTCAAGTTGGAATGATAAAGTCTCCCCGTTCGGACATGAAAACAGAACGTTCTTAGACAGAAAGCAATCAACAACGGAGACATGTGGACGACGATTTTAGTCACTGCACTTTGAATAGCATTTTTACTCCAGTTACAGGAGATGCACCAATGGCCCTTGACCTACGCTCTTACCAATGCCTTGAACATTCAAACAAAACAGCCCTAAAGTCCTGCGGTTTAATATAACGCTGTTACGTGTCGAGGCAGTATTTGACTCCGTCCTACCGTTGAGACACGGGGCGTACAGATGCAGCTATTCAAAACAAGCGGGCGATACCACATTATTTTGCGGTGCGCTTTACGCAGTCTACCACGAGTTACCGTAAATTCTCCTATAAAACCGCAATTAAAATAATAGTATCCGGAATTTCTGCAAGGTGGAGCTAATAAAGCTCAACCTCTCATGTTTGAGCTGTCGCCATCAAAGTCTTTAACGAAGATATTACTAATAGTATTAATAATGAATGACCTTGGACAAGCTGTAAACTCAAAGTAGTGCCCTGGTCCACATTCTTTTTTTCATTGACCGTCTTTGTAAAAGTAACACCACAGCATTTCGCAATCACGCATTTGTTTCCAATCATGCAAAGTACAGTAATTTTTGAGAATCTCCGATTCACCATGCCTTTCACATGCTCATAAAAGAGATTGATTTAGGAACATAAACATATTACTGTATGCAAACTGTACTGTATACAGTATGTATATGTACATGTATATTTAATGTCTTTACTGTGCCCGTTTAAGCATTGAATATTTATATGGAATTTTACCACTGAAGGGAAATCTTAGTACCTGAGCATAAAAAGAATAGGAGCATACTGTAACACGTGTGAAGGCCATAAACGATATTAATTTTGGAACTTAAACATACAGTATATGGCTGGTCTCGGTACTTTAAAGAAAACATACACACCAGTATTCCATTTCTCCCTAAACATTTTAAGCATCGAAGTCTTTAACTAACGTGATACTGGAGTCAACAAGCTCCGGTACAAGAATTTGATTAAAAGGGAATATAATATGGAATCGCGTATTTAAAGAAATTAATAACGATATAATTATACTCATGTACCGCAACACAAGAATTGTTACATAATGTTTCGTAGGGCTTTTTCGACACTCTTTGTGTGACCTTGCTGGTGGTGCTGTGGGTTAGCTTCCTGACTCCTACATCACATGTTGTGTGTTTGAATCCTGCTGGAGCCGTTACTTTTTTTTAATAAACATTTTTTTAAAAAAATACAATGTTTCCCTGGCTCAGAGATTAAATAAAACTTCACTCGCACCAAACAAATTTATATTTCTAATTATCATAACATGATCAAATTTAAGTCATTTTAATAACAATGAATAGTCACCTAGGCGTTACAATATAAACATTTATATTGATTTAAAACCCATAAATAAAGCTGATACTGTTTAGACTTTTAATTATTTAAAACTGTATTACAGCAGCACAATGCACAATGCAACGTAATAATAATAATAATAATAATAATAATAATAATAATCATAATAATAATAATCATAATAATAATTGCTTACATTTATATAGCGCTTTTCTGGACACTCCACTCAAAGTGCTTTACAGGCAATGGGGACTCCCCACCAATGTGCAGCATCCACACATAAATCGCTATCTTTGTCTTCCGTGTAATAATGTTCACCTCTCTGTCCAGCAATTTAACAATAGTAATAATAATGAACTTTATTGTATATGGCGCCTTAAAAGCTGGCTCCTCAAAGCGCTTTACAGGATAAAAACAATAACAACAATACTGTTAGGCTGGGCAAACGATTTTTTTTAAAGAAATACAAAATGAGATATAATGATGTGTTCCGGCTTAGACATTAATGAAGAGCATAACACGTGGGTGGCCAGCGGGAGTGCTGGCTGTGACGGATTAAACCGGTTTCACAGGTATTTTCACAGTAGAAGGGGACCAGATTTCCAGCGAAAGACACCTTCCCCCCTCAAAAACCAAGGAAGTACAGTACTTACTAGTTAAGAAAGCCAGGCTCCTCAACGAAATCGCTTTAACATGCTAATGCGATGGTGTTACAGTCCGGGCGTGGCAAGCTTCTAATGTCAACCCGACTATGGCGAATGGAACCCTTCTTTTATTGGAAGAAAATGAACATATTCTAGTCCTAAATGAATTAATAGCAAACATGGTTTACATAAAAGACATTTTTCCAAGAAAGTTTAGCCTTTGTCACTAATGAAACCACTAAATAAAGACATAAATAAAGAAATCCCCTGGAGCAACATTCACAGGTTAGACAGGAGGTTCAGCTGGACGCTGAGACTACTGCGCTGTGGACACACCTGATCCCAGATGCCGATTCCCTCTGCTGTGACCCAGGGAACCTGCAGTCAGGTAACATTATTTCTCACAACTACCAGGTAGTGAGTGAGATTGACCTGATTGTTCCTGCCTCAACGGCAGGGTTGCCAATACACCCAGTCCCCCAGAAGGGACAGGGAATGAAAGCCGAGCCGGTTTTCTTACAGCCACCAGCTCAGTTTGTCAGTCTGAGTCTGACCAACAGTGGTTCAGCACCAACCACTGGAGCTGGATGGGCAAGCCACCTGACTGTTAGTGCAGAACATGGAAAAGGGGGGTGTCAGAATCCCCGCCTGCACTGACATGGGCCTGGTGGGTGATGGTGAGTTCAAAGACAGTGAACTAGCTATCCCAGTGCTGGGGCAGCTCCCTGAACCCCTAGAGAGGGAAGGGGGGAGCGAGCAGGTGTCCTACACCCACGCCCAGCGAACGATTGTAAACATGCCGATAGAGGGATTCCTCAATCAGGAAGTGTGCAGGGTGGACCTGAACAGTGAGAATGGAGTAACAATCCCAGATCCCTCAGGTGCTCCAGATGACCACTAAGCCAAGGGTCAGGCATGCTCCACCGCTGCACCACCCCCTGCAGGGTTCCTAGAGCACAGGCATGAACAAATCGAAAAAGCAGATGTCCTGGAAATGGAGGAGCAGCATCAGCAGCTGCGTCAGATCTCCTCAGATTTCCAGGATGTTGGTGCCCAAGATGCCACATGGCATACTGAGAAAGAGACCATGTACATGCTGCGCCAACTTAGAAAGGCAACAGTCACTCAGAAGGAGATGACTGGGATCAGCCACCCGAAAAGACTTTTGGGAGGACTGATTGCTGCCGCCACTGTTGTGTGTTTGCTATTTCTGATAGGTTTGCGTGCTACTGGCCCCAAGGAGGCCATAGTACAGCATGGTAACTTGACACTGTACGGTCTGGAACCAGACAACATAAGACCAAACTTGAGGTCGTGGATGCCTTCAGGTGCCACACTATTGAATTGGATAGAAATCCAAGAAACAGTAAGCCCTCAGGAGGTACAGGTAGTTAGTTTGCTTTAATGGAACAAACCTCCAAACCACCCTGGCAGGTGCCCAACACAGGTGTCATGGTTCATCAGGGGGGCTGGGAACAGGAACCGGTGTTATTGTAACACTGCTGCTGGGAAGCTGGATCATGGCTGACAATGTACTCTGAATGCAGTACTCTTACATCAAGATGTACTCCGGGTAGCACAAATGAGTCAAAGTTAGCATTTCAAAAGAAAGGAAGTTACTTCTTCCCCAAATATCTGCCTACAGAGGTATCAGATACTGACAGTGAACTTCCTGATTTGTAATGCCTAGACTGAGATGATGTCTCCTACCGTGTTTATACATACTCCAGATGTTTTTCATCCTGTTTGTTCCCAATGCTGGTTCCGGTATGAATTCTCGAGGAGAAATGTGGACATTTAAGGTTAATGTTCTAATGACAGGGGACATCACTTAACTCTGTTTTGTTTTGAAGGCAACAATGTCTCAGGACCTCGTGACCTTCAAAAAGGGGGGATATGTAGAGGCAATGCTTGTTAATAAGACAGAAATAAGTGTTGCTGTGCTTTCCCAAATGAGGCCCCATCTCTCTCTTCATCTCTGTGGTGCAGCCACAGAGAAACTATTCATGCAGGCTGATTTAAAGATGTTTTCTTTTGATAAGGGACAGCTCCCAAATGGGGATGCACTTAGCTAAGCCTGGCTATCATGATCAATGGTCATCCAT